>NC_056735.1:581298755-581621255 GCF_019279795.1 Protopterus annectens
TTATCAAAGGAGAGACTACTGTCCACCTGTGTCCCAAGGTCTCTTATCACATTTTCGGCATTAAGTAGACTACCAGCTATGTGGTAGTTCATGGGTACAGAGTTTTTACCAAAGGGGATGACAATACACTTTTTGGCATTGCGCTTCAGGCCATGGCTTTGACACCAGGTATCTGTCTCAGTGAGGCCCTTTTTAGTTTGTCCACATCGTTAGGAGTTTCGATTATGGCTCCTAGTTTGCAGTCATCTGGAAACTTTGTTAGCCAAAGACCTTCTGTGTTGGCCTGCACTTCAGAGAAGTAGATACCAAACAGGGGAGGACCCAGGACTGAACCCTGTGGTACTCCACTTGTCACTGGTCTGATGTCGGATTTGGAATCCGCTACTTTCACAGTGTGGGTTCTGTCCATGAGCCAGTTGGCAACCCATCTTGTGACATAGGGATTTATACCTAGTTTAGTGAGCTTATCTATAATTCCAAAGTGGGGGATGGTGTCAAAAGCCTTGGTGAGATCTAGATAAGCTGTGTGAACCATTTTACCCTCATCTACGGCTTTGGTGACTGCTTCAAAGAAGCCAATCAGATTTAGGAGACATAATCTGCCTTTTACAAATCCAAACTGAGTAGGGTCCAGAGTTTGGAGATTACCAATGTCTTTGTTTATGAGTTCCACGATGATACATTCCATGGCCTTGCAGACCAGTCTTGTCAGGTTAATGGGGCGATAGTTCCTGGGATCTGTCATGGCTCCCCCTTTGTGGAGTGGGATAACTGTCATGGTGCACCATTCAATGGGTACAAAGCCTGAGGTGAGGCTATGATTGAACATGGTACTTAGGTAGGGTGCCAGTTCATTCTGTAGTTCATGTAGAACGCAGCCTGGGATATTGTCAGGTCCCATGGATGCTGTGTTCTTGGCTTTGGAGAGTGTGTTTTTTACCTGTGCAGCCATGATTATAGGACCTTTGCATTCTTCTGGTATAGAGATGGGCCCTCTAGGGGGTGAGAGGGGGGTAAAGTTAGCACTGAACCTATCTGCTAGGATGTTGGCAATATCAGTTGGTTCTGTATATTTAGTGCCATTATGCTGTAACTCAGAGCAGATCTGAGTGTTCCCATTTAGATTCTTGACATAGCTATAGAATGCTTTGTGGTTGTCTTTAGAGTCAGTGGCAATTTTGTTTTCGTAACTAGCTTTGGAGGATTTTATGAGGGATCTCAGCTTCTTACTGAGGTTGACCAGGGAGTTCCTCCAGTCATGGGATTTTACTCTTTTTTGCAACAGTTTCTTTCTTCTGTTGTAGAGTTTGTTTATGGCAGAGGACCGCCAGACTGGCTTCCTTTTTTGGAGGATAACATCTTGGTTCTATTAGGGATACCATGATCCATGCACTCGTGTAAGTGCTTATAAAGTGCATTTGTGTAGGCTTCGGCAGTCATACCTCTATTGTCCATCTGCATGGGTGTCATGAAGTTTGCCACTTCTGTCTTAAGAAGTGTGAAGTTGGCTTTTGAGAAGTTTTTTACGATGGTTTCCCTAATTGGGGCTGGGGGTGGGATGTGGATGTCTAGGCTGATTAGCTTGTGGTCGGATCTGACCAACGAGGAATTGACCTCTGATGTGGAACACCGGTTTCCCATGTTGATAATGACCAGGTCTAGGCTATTGCTGCCCCTGGTGGGGGTGTGAATAAGTTGATCCAAGGCATTGGAATTTATGAATTCTAGAAAACGTTGAGCAAATGAGTTGGTACATGAGTAGTTTTCCCAGTTAATGGTGGGGTAGTTGAAATCGCCCAATATTAGGGTGTTGGGTTGTACCCTAATACTTTCCAGTTTGTTTCTCTCTGTGCCATTTGTTTCTCTCTGTGCCAGTTTTCATTTCATGGTTTTGGATTTGGTGGCTGGAAATTCATTGGAGGTGCCGCACAAGGGAAGTGCCTTCCTTTTTTTACTAATGACACTAATATTAACATTTCTTGCCATTTTCCTAGGATGGAAGATTTACATTTATCAAATGTCTTTGAGGAAGACATTTCCAATGCTTCCTTTTCAAATGCTCAGGAAGCGATTTTAGCTGAGAAGAATATTTTTCAGCTTATTGTAGCATTAACTGATTAAGCCTCTAAACTACAAGAAGCAGTAACCAAACTACAAAATCCGAGAATCTCGAGTAGTGACACAACAGATGTGCGTCATGAACATGTGGCTGGTGAAACATCTACTACAGCGTCAGTGAGGAGTTTAAAGAACACTACTAATACAGGAATATCATTGACAGCAGAATCTATACCTTGGGGCCAAAGAAGAATGAAACAGACTACTACGGCTTCTAATAACCATTTGCAAGGATGGTACAATGAAAATTTTGGGTTGTTCAATGAAATACAAGAAACTAGGGAAGAAACTATGGACTGCAGACTAAACGAACTTGAACAAAAACTTTTGAAGGTACGTAACTTACAATGTGACAATGCGTATCTAAAAGAATGTGTGCGTAAACACAGAGTGCCTAGGGTCCTGCATGTTTATAAATTTCCAAATGGTTTGAAAGGGGTCAAAAAGAGTGTGATGAACTTCTCGATATGTTTGATCGTCATGGCATAGAATTGATGGAACTTATTATTAGAGTGAACAACAACAGGGTGAAAGAACTGTTAACACAGACAGAAAATATTAATGATGTTATTTTAAATGATTTACACTTTGACAAAGTTACTTTGAAATACGATGCTTTATTTGATAAGATTGAAGAAGATGTTGAGATTAATATAGAGCGCAAAAAAGGAAATTAATAAGGGATGAAAATGAGTATAAAAACAAGGTTGCCTACCCCCTCCCCAAATCCTATGAGGAAAACACTAGAGAAAGTGGTAGTGATTTTAGGAATCCCACTACGCAGGAAAGACAAAGTGGTTATCAATTTAACAGTGACAGAAAGATGCACTATGACAGTGAATACCCACCTATTAAGAGGTCAGAAAGATTGCAAAACAAGCGTAACAATGTTAGTGGTGCTAATAATGTGTTTTTAGAAGCTCCAACAGGGGGCAGTAGTTACCCATATAGGAATCAATACCAGAGGAGGAAACAGCTACAATCAGAATATGAAAAATCTACAGAGATTATCAGCTCCTTTGGGGGAATATTATTGTCCTGCCAAGGTTTTAATATTTATAATTATGCAGGTATTACTGTAGATAAAATTTTATTTTCCCTTTTAAGTAAAGGTATAAAATTTGTACCCACAAAAAAAGGATGATATTGTTAATATTATTACTGAATTAAAAATGTTTACGAGAAAAATAAATTTGAAACTTATGTTTAAGGACAGCATTGTTGAGTCAGGGGAAAAATATTTTAAAGAAGAAAAGTTGTTTTAATCCCCCCTTCATCCTGTGATAGCTCAGTTTGAGAAAGATTGTTCCCAGGAGATATATGACACAGAAGGTAAATTAAACAATATAATTTGAATAAAGAAGAGAATGAATTGTTGACAAAGTTACGGAGAAATGAAGGGTTGAGATTTATGAAACCCGACAAAGAGGGAGGGATGGTAGTAGAGACTACTGAGGATTATAATGCTAAAATATTTACCATGTTACAGGAAGAAGGTAAATATGAGAGCGTTTCTAAGAATTAACTTAAAATTGCACATAGGAAAATTCAGTTAACATTAGAAGATTCCTTATTTCAAGGAGTCATAAGTGAAGAGGTTTTTGAATTCCTGATTAACAACAATACAAAAGTACCTATTGTATTTGGAATTCCAAAACCACACAAAAACATCATTGATCCCCCTTATAGATTAATAATTACTAGTCAAAATAGTTCAATATATTCACTTGGTGTATTTATTGACTGAGTGGTAAGAAAATCTTTAAGAACTGTTGATTATACTCTCAATGATTCCTGGAACTTTTTAAGTCGAATAAAAAAATGAGTATTTTGATTGCGATACTTCTTTTTCTACTATTGATGTTGTAGATCTTTTCACGTCTATTCCCCACAAAATAGGGTTGGAATATTTCCAGAGTTTTATTGGAAAGGATTTCATTATGTAACACTATGATGAATTTTGTGATGATGTTGATGGAAATAGTTTTGAAAAACAACTTCTTCTTTTTCGAGGGGGAATTTTATAGACAAATACGTGGTGTTGCTATGGGTAATAGCTGCGCACCCTTGTTTGCTGGATCAATTATCTAAGGTTTTTGGATGATATTTTTATCTTGTGGAAAAATAATGTTCAGCATGAAAATTTTATCAATAACTTAAACTATTGTTGTGAATATTTTAAATTAACAGGTAACTGTAATGTTGATAAGATTGATTATTTAGATGTTACATTGTCAGAGAATGTGGAAAAGAAATGTTTTGAATCAAGGATTTACAGAAAACCTACATTTTCCAATGATTACTTAAAATTTATGAGTAGCCATCCATTGTTTTTCAAGAGGAATATAGTGAAGGGTGAAATGGTCCATATTGCATGAGTGTGCTCAAATTTATAATTAGTTAAGTTAGAAATGAGTAAATTGGTAGGTTTTTTTGTAGAAAGGAAGTAACCTTATGAATTTGTGCTACCCATTTGTCATCAAGTTATAAGTGAATGGGGGTGGGGGTAAGATATAAACCACTGTTGGGTGCTAAATTACATTATTAAAATGAAAATAACACTCAATCTAGAGGTGATTTTTACCCAGTCAATGTTTATCACTTATAGCGAGAACAGTAGCAAGATAAAATCTATTTTAAAGAAAAACTGATTACTGTTTAAAGGAAATAAAGAGATGGAAAAACTTATTGGCCCAGAACCAACATTTGTATTTAGGACCAACAATAATATGAAATTTTTATTAGAACATTCTATTTCTAACCTTTTACAAGTACAAAAAATGTGGTTCCTGTGAATATTGCAGTCACATTATGACATCCCCAGTAGTTCACATTGAAGGGACTAGTTTTGAAATTAAGTTGGCAAAGGGTAACTGTAACATAAATGGCGTGGTGTATATTGCTGTTTGCCAGACCTGTTTCCATTTTTACACAGGTAAAACTGAGAGGATGCTGAAAAAGAGGATATACGAGCACCTCTATGATATTAGAAAACAGGATGAAAATAATGGGTTATATGGGCTTATTAAAACCAACCCTCATCACACTTTTCTTTTTGGAATTCTGGAAGTTGTGCCAAAGGATATAAGGGGTGGAGATTGGAAGAATGACTTGGAAAAAGCTGAAATGAAATGGCAGCTACGTTATAATTCTAATATTACACCAGGTTTAAATGACTTTATCTCTCTTAAGCCCCAATTAAAATATCAGGCACAAAAATTGTGATTTTAGGGTATATTAACTTCAGCACTAATGTGTACACATATAACAAAATCAGAGTGTTTTAAAGTATGCATTTTTAAAAAAAACATTATTTGCATAATTTATTTAAATTTTATTGTGATTGGTTGATGCCTTTTTAAATAGAGAATGTTCATTTATTTTCACAGTTCTGAAGATGTCCAGATGGACGAAAGCACTTGACTGTGGATATTGTGTTACTGTGGAGTATAATTTTTTTTTGTATATGCTGCTAATGCTGTGGAGTTTTTATAACAATGTGGAATAAATTGTGTTTTCGTCACTCGTTTGAATTCCTTGTTTTTCCAGCATGCAGAGAGTGTTCTTAGGTTCATAGGTTCATAGGTAGGTACTAGGCTATCGGCCCTAGGGCCCATACAAGCCTAGCCAAAAAGTGTACCCTGGCTTTCGCCACCCAAGAAAATGATTTTCCTGTGCCCCTGTCGAGCAGAGCCACAGAAGTGATCCCCGGGGTGAATTTTCCATTTCCCATCCAATCATCAAGATTTTTCTTGAAGAGTGCTAATGAGGAGCTCTGTTTGACATAGATAGGTAGTCTTTTCCAGAGTATGGGAAGTCTCTGGAACTGGAATCTATCCCTCCAGCATGTTCTGTTTATTGTGGTGACAAGGTTAAGGTCCCTAGAGCGTGTAGCTTGGAGGGATTGGGATATCTTTAAGTGGAGCATGTCCAACAGCTCTGGGTTTGACATAGCTTTGTATGTTAGGCAGAGATCGCCCCTGAGTAGCCGATATGCAATGGAGTAAAGTTGTAGTTTTCTGAGACAGTCTGCATAGGGCATCTGCATGAGGCCAGTAATCCTCCTTGTGAGGTATTTCTGTGGACTTTCCAGTTGTTGTAGATGTCTTGTGAGGTACATACCAAAAGGGGCGTTGTACTCTATAATGGGTCTAATGAGTGATGAGTAGAGGAGAACAATGACCTCTTTTTTTCCTGGATGAGAATCAATTTGTGATGAGATGAGCCATGTAGAAGGATTTCCTGACCACTGTGGAGATGTGATTATCAAAGGAGAGACTACTGTCCACCTGTATCCCAAGGTCTCTTATCACATTTTCAGCATTAAGTAGACTACCAGCTATGTGGTAGTTCATGGGTACAGAGTTTTTACCAAAGGGGATGACAATACACTTTTTGGCATTGAGCTTCAGGCCATGGCTTTGACACCAGGTATCTGTCTCAGTGAGGCCCTTTTGTAGTTTGTCCACATCATTAGGAGTTTCGATTATGGCTCCTAGTTTGCAGTCATCTGAAAATTTTGTTAGCCAAAGACCTTCTGTGTTGGCCTGCACTTCAGAGAAGTAGATACCAAACAGGAGAGGACCCAGGACTGAACCCTGTAGTACTCCACTTGTCACTGGTCTGATGTCGGATTTGGAATCCGCTTTCACAGTGTGGGTTCTGTCTGTGAGCCAGTTGGCAACCCATCTTGTGACATAGGGATTTATACCTAGTTTAGTGAGCTTATCTATAATTCCAGAGTGGGGGATGGTGTTGAAAGCCTTGGTGAAATCTAGATAAGCTGTATGAACCATTTTACCCTCATCTATGGCTTTGGTGACTGCTTCAAAGAAGTCAATCAGGTTTAGGAGACATGATCTGCCTTTTACAAATCCAAACTGAGTAGGGTCCAGAGTTTGGAGATTACCAATGTCTTTGTTTATGTGTTCTACGATGACACATTCCATGGCCTTGCAGACCAAGCTCGTCAGGCTAATGGGGCGGTAGTTCCTGGGGTCCGTCGTGGCTCCCCCTTTGTGGAGTGGGATAACTGTCATGGTGCACCATTCAGTGAGTACAAAGCCTGAGGTGAGGCTATGATTGAACATGGTACTTAGGTAGGGTGCCAGTTCATTCTGTAGTTCATGTAGAACACAGCCTGTGATATTGTCAGGTCCCATGGATGCTGTTCTTGGCTTTGGTGAGTGTGTTTTTTACCTGTGCAGCCGTGATTATAGGAACTTTGCATTCTTCCGGTATAAAGATGGGCCCTCTTGGGGGTGAGAGGGGGGTAAAGTTAGCACTGAACCTATCTGCTAGGATGTTGGCAATATCAGTTGGTTCTGTATATTTAGTGCCATTATGCTGTAACTCAGAGCAGATCTCAGTGTTCCCATTTAGAGTCTTGACATAGCTATAGAATGCTTTGTGGTTGTCTTTAGAGTCAGTGGCAATTTTGTTTTCGTAACTAGCTTTGGAGGATTTTATGAGGGATCTCAGCTTCTTACTGAGGTTGACCAGGGAGTTCCTCCAGTCATGGGATTTTACTCTTTTTTGCAACAGTTTCTTTCTTTTGTTGTAGAGTTTGTTTATGGCAGAGGACCACCAGATTGGCTTCCTTTTTTTGGAGGATAACATCTTGATTCTGTTAGGGATAGCATGATCCATGCACTCGTGTAAGTGCTTATAAAGTGCATTTGTGTAGGATTCGGCAGTCATACCTCTATTGTCCGTCTGCATGGGTGTCATGAAGTTTGCCACTTCTGTCTTAAGAAGTGTGAAGTTGGCTTTTGAGAAGTTTTTTACGATGGTTTCCCTAATTGGGGCTGGGGGTTGGATGTGGATGTCTAGGCTGATTAGCTTGTGGTCAGATCTGACCAACGAGGAATTGACCTCTGGTGTGGAACACCGGTTTCCCATATTGGTAATGACCAGGTCTAGGATATTGCTGCCCCTGGTGAGGGTGTGAATAAGTTGATCAAAGGCGTTGGAATTTATGAATTCTAGAAAACGTTGAGCAAAATAGTTGGTACATGAGTAGTTTTCCCAGTTAATGGTGGGGTAGTTGAAATCACCCATTATTAGGGTGATGGGTTGTACCCTTATACTTTCCAGTTTGTTTCTCTCTGTGCCATTTGTTTCTCTCTGTGCCAGTACTCTACATTCTGACCACACTTACACTCTACGTGGGCCATGGGGCTGCTACAGCACACCAACAGCTGTAGATATCAACAGAGGAATTGTACCCTTATTTTAGTTATACACATCAGACCTGTTTCTATACCAATTTCTTTACCTGTGCACCTGTGCAGATGAACTGTGTGCACATTAAATTGCTCTCTCTACTCATATTTCAGATTCACATATTAGTTGCAGGCCCTGGAGTGTGTGTTGTGCCTTTCACATACATCTTCTGTGACATTCTCTGCGTGCAGGTTTCTTGGCAACTGGGCAAGCTATCCGCTGTCAGCGTGACACTTAAGAGGCTTGTCTGAGCCAGACTGCAGAGTGTGGATGTCTAGCTTGCATCTGTTTGTAGGACTTGGGCTGTTCAACACAGCAATTGTATACCTTTCATAGTTATACACATCATACTAGTATTTCTCTTCAGATTTCTTTACCTGTGTGCCCTGTATGGAAACTGTATGTGTTGCAGTACATTACTTTTTCTATTCAGATTGCAGTTTACAACTGTAGAGCCTGACTGAGATGTTAGTAGCGGTCCTTGGATTTGAACCATGGTGTATGTGTGCAAAACTGAACAACAGGTCTAGTCTTTATCAGACTGAGCTACTGGGGAGGTGTTGTGTGTTGCTTGTGACATTTCTATCTAGTACATATTTTTGTACACAGTACTTTTATTATGACATGTTGCGTTGTTTCCCATTTTTCAGTACAAATTATGCATACACAACATAGATTGATGTCACTGTTTGTGAAACATGTGCACATTAGCTGGATTGCACATTTGACTGTTTTATAACTACATACTGGAATTTAGATTCCTGAGTACACAGTGTAGGTTTTTAGTCTGTACCTGTTAGCCTTATACATTTTTCAGTACATTCACAGCTACATACAGCTGAAATTGAAAGGTTAACACAGGATAATGCTGGCAGACAAACAAGTAAAACACATTCTGATGGAAATATGTACTGTTGCTTTTTTCAGTTATTTGATATGCCCATTCTAAAGTATGGAGACAAGCAGTGCTAAATCAGTTCACCTCAGTTAATGCACTCTGCAGGACATACACATATCTATTTTTCAGGTACAAGTGAGATGATGCACACCAGTGTTTGGGATCACCTTTATTAGTTTTGACATACATATCTATGTACAACTCAGACATTCACAAATACTATTCCTGCATGATCTTCACAGGGGAATGTGTTTAATGTCTAAGTGTTACAGTAGCCCTGACATGGCACTTTCTTGTCAGGTTCACTCAGACACACTCATACATATTCTAATATTCGTCTTCTGCATATTGCACCGTGTTTGATACTGACACCTGTATTACACAGCAGCTGGGAATACTCCATTGCAACGCTGGCAGATTGACACAGGCATTTATTCCTGACTTTTACAGCACAATTATATATACAGGCAGTAGTACCATTACTATAATTTTGATTTATTGCTACTAATATTAGGGGGTACTCACCATACTGCTGGTGCAGCCGGACCAGTCACTGGGCATGAGCCTCAACATTCTGGGACCTCTCTGCAGCAGCTGTATGGGGAGACATCACACATTAATCACACCTGCACAGTCACAAGTTGAACTTTTTCCATACATAGAGATACATAAGACTACATACTTACAGACAGGTGGGACATCCTCCGCTCAGGCTTCTTGGACCAACTGGTCCAAGAGTGCACCCCTCCTCCACTTCAGCTCATTATGGTGGTGACGTACCTGCTCACCAGTCAGGGGTATGCCAGTGGCACTGGTGAGATGACATGCAAGCTGGTCCCAGGCCACCACTTTGTACTGTGAGCCCTGGTACTGGCCCTGCAGCAGCCTGCCATCATGATTTTTAACTAGGCGCCTAACCATGACCCTGGACTCCTGGATGCGCAAAGTTGCACTCAGAAGCGAACACCTTCACCAATGCCAGACATTTTGGTCCTGCTGTGAGCAATCCCAAATGGTTATGGCTGTATTCCCACCTGTGCAGTTTAAATAGGGCAGTTTTCCTGGACTTTTTCTTGATTGGCCAGTTTTAATATGCTGAACTATGCTTAGCTCTGTGCAAATCCACATAGTAATGCTTACACCAGCTAAGCAGAGCTGAAAGCAGGTAAGCAATGCTTACACTAGCAAAGCATTGCTTAAATCTATTTTTTTCATTAAATTTATAAATTATTTTTTAATTTATATTTTACATATTCCCACCCCTACTGTGCTAGACGTGAGCCATATGATTGACATCTATCATTCAAATTCCTTAAAAGTTTATTAAATAATTTGGCAGAGGGGGGATTCAAAGCAAGCATGTTCTACATGCTATACCATGGCAGTACCACTACACTACAGCAGCTTAATTATGTCTTTTTTCAAAGTAGCACTTGTCTATCATTTTCAGGATTTCAACCAGGCTAAGCATAACAGCATGCTATGCAAACAAGCTGTGCACCACTTAAACTTTGGATTTATTTGATGAAAATAAATGTACATTTTTTTTATTTCAATTGCTTTCCTCTTGCCCTACTGCTTCCATGCATGTAGGGCAAGAGTGTATACATTTAGGGGTGTGCACTTAAAGGCTGCTGCATTTTAGGTGCTTGTGTTTTTTTTTTTCAGTGCCCGCGGACACCAAAATGTTAGCTACTTAAACTTCAGTGTCTGCAGACACTCATTTACTGTATAACATTAGAGTCAGTCTCTAATATTATATAACTTGACACTCATCTGTGTCAGAAAGTGCCATATGGCACTTTCTGAGCAAAGGGAGCATGTTACATGTGCAGGTACTGCTGACACATGCCTCCTCCACTCGGTCCTGGTTTGTGTCTGTTTAGATTAGATAGCATTACACTTTCATGCATATGCAAGGCACGCTGCTATTCTAAACAGACACATATCACTCAGTGCAAGAATAGTCTTATTCTTGCATGGAGCTTCGTGAATCCTGGGGAAAGTCTTTCAGAATTCTTAGCTGTGACACTGAAAAGAATATGACTGCCTATTGTATAGTATCAAATGCTTTGTTAATATCTATTACAAGGACTGCTACCCTTGTTTAGAGCTTATGACATGTAGAGTGCACATTCAGCCATAAGTGTATCAAGTCCAGGCTACCCACCTACCCTTAATAAAACCTAAGTGATTTACACTAATCGTTCATGACAGTGTGCTTTCAATAAATTCAGTAAGATTATTGCTAGTATTTTAAGATTTATTTGTACAAAAAATATTGGATAATTAGCATGGCTGGTACTATCTCAGGCTAGCTTTGTGAACATCATCACTATAGCATTATTGGTCTCTGCAAGAAAATCTTGAGTTCAGTATGCAATACAGAAATTATTTAATGGATTGGCGATTTCATTTTTGTGGCATTTATACCACTCAGCAAAAGCTTGATACCTTACCATTAAGGAGAGATTCTACACCTAATAGAATTTCTACTGTTGTCATTAATTGTTTCAATTTAGTTATTTCATTTTCATTAATTTTCTGTATTTGTAATCCATTTAACAGACTGTCATTTCACTGCTTACCCCTTCATTCACACATGAAGCAGTAGCATATTCCTGTCAAAACATAATAATGCCCTGGGGTGAACCATTGATTTTCCATTTTTTGTCTTTAATTAGCAATACCATTATTTCTTTTTGTTGCTTTATGCATTACCATACTAACAACTTTTTGTTTTACATTAGGAAGGTTTGTGGCCTGCACTGTGGTGGCAGGACAGGTAGCTTACATCCTTCTAAGTTGGGAACTGCTGATTGAGGGCTCAGTGTCTGTTATTTTAAAAGTGTATTAATTCTGGTTTAAGCACTTGGGCTTCAGGCCAGTTGTTTTACATTAGGAAGGTTTGTGGTCTGCACTGTAGTGGCAGAACAGGTAGCTTACATCCTTCTAAGTTGGGAACTGCTGATTTAGGGCTCAGTGTCTGTTGTTATTCTAAAAGTGTATTAGTTCTGGTTTAAGCACTTGGGCTTCAGGCCAGTTATTTTACATTAAGAAGGTTTGTGGTCTGCACTCTTGTGGGAGGAGAGGCTGGACTCTGCCCTTCTGAGCTGGGAATTTCTGGTTAAAGGCTTACAGTGCCTGCATATTTGAACTGTGTCTTACTGAAATTGGTACACCTTGTTTGCTGTAGCATAGACTAGATCCAGGCCTGCTGAATCTAGCTTTATTTGTATGCTTGTTGTTTGTTTGCTTGTTATTTCCCTGAAACACTAATTCCACCTAAAACACGGCTTTTCAGCGCTTCTGCGGATCCCTAGTGATATCTGCATTGCTTACTGTACTTATTTCCTTGTTTCACTTGAAAGAAAGTTACTGTTTGTTGTTTTTGCATATAAGTTACCTGTAACACATTGCATTTAAGTCACCTGGCACTTGCTCACTAAAACAATTATATAAGTCAGCACTAAAATATTAAAAGCACTACACCCTCACAAACTCCCCTTGAGTACCTCGTTCCCCACTGGCCCTTTTTTTTAATTATAAAGGAATTCTCAATACTATTCTAGCATGTCCAAAGGTCAGTTGTCAATCTCCTCTCCGGTCCAGCTGGTGAATCTGGGAATCTTGAGGCAATGTTACAACTACACAGATGACCCTCTCCTCCTCCCAACAAATTCCAACACATGTGAGAGATGCAACCATATAGCCATACTGGAGGCTAAGCTCTCTCAACTCAGTACTGGCGAAACCAGTCAGGAGGAGAAGGAAATCACACTCACTACAATTCCAGTCTCACGTAGACCTACCATGACAGCAAACCAAACACATAAACACACAAAAACTTACTCGGAGGCTCTAAATAAAAATCTGCCTAAGCAGCAGAGACCCCCAAAGCAGACACCCAAGCAACCGTTACCCCAAAACAAAACACATGCAACACATAGCTCACAAAGCCAGTGTGCCAAACAGTCACAGCCCTTAAGGCTAAACAACACACCTGATACACTTGTAATAGGTGACTCTATCGTCAGGCACACTGACGTCCTGCTCACCAGGATGAACAAGGAGAAGGTCACGGTGAGCTGCCTGCCGGGTGCTAGGATCCGCCACATAACACAAGCACTCAGGTCACTCCAAGGCAAGTACAAATATGACTCAGTCATTGTCCATGCTGGTGTGAATGACCTGAGACGTACCTCCCTGGATTACATGAAAAGAGACATAGAGGAGCTCTCTGAGCATGTAGCCCAGGCCGGTATGACCCTGACCTTGAGTAGCATCTTACCCTCACCAAGAATGATGCCACAATATGAAGACAAGATGATCAATTTCAACAATTGGCTTAAGTATTGGTTTCATTCAAAGGGGATCCAATGCCTGTCAGCCTGGGATGACATGCTCGACAAGCCATGATGCTTAGCTAGGGACGGCTTGCACCTGTCACCCCTGAGCTTTCGGATATTGGCAAAGGCTCTTGCTAGCCCCATAGTGCCTTTTTTAGGCAAGGCTCAAAAGACAAACCCACCTCCATAGGTATCACAAGGGATAAGAAACTAAGAGTAATGCTACTCAACGCCAGAAGTCTAAACTTCAAGATGCACGCACTCGAAACTCTCCTTAGCATGGAGAACATCGATATCTGTGCAGTAACAGAAACCTGGTTCAAGGCTCCCGAGAGCACCCCAGCACTACCAGGTTAAACCTCATACCATGCTTTTCGGCCCCAAAACTTGGACCGAACCAGAAAAGGAGGGGGAGTATCAATATTCGTCAAAGATACCCACACCTCCAGGCTGGTGGCACAGCACAAAGCATCAGAGACTATCCATGTGCAACTAACAGTGGGTAAAACTGCCTTCCAGTTTATAGCCTGCTACAGACCACCCTCCCAAACCCAGGAACCCCACTCGGCCTTCCTGAGAACACTGGAAAATATGAAGGTCTCTCCAAACACCATTATATTGGGCGACTTCAACTACCCAAACATAGACTGGGAGCATTACTCTAGCTCCAACACCCTAGCCCAAAGGTTCCTAGAATTTATAAACTCAAATGCTATGGGACAACTTGTTACCACTCCCACAAGAGGGGAAAACATACTGGACCTGATCATCACCAACATGGGGACTCTAATCTCCAGACCAGAAGTGTATCCCTCACTGGTAAGATCAGACCATAAACTAATCTCATTGGATATTCACATTCCGACTCCACCCCCTGCCTTGAAAACCACAGTGAAAAACTTCTCTAAAGCAAATTTCACACTCCTCAAAACCGAGGTGGAATCCTTCAGAGCCCCCAGGCCTGTGGAAAATACGGCCCAGACCGCAGAATCCTTTATAAATGCATTCTATGAACACCTTCAGAAATGCATGGATCATGCAATCCCAAATAAAACCAAGACCCAATTCTCCAAAGACAGACGTCCTGTCTGGTGGACCCCAGCCATAAACAAACTATACAATAGAAAGAGGAAGCAACTACATGATAGAGCAAAATCCCAAAAAGGGAAGGCATCTCTGATCAGTATTAGCAAAAAAGTATGGGCACTCATAAAATCGTCTAAGGCCAGCTTCGAGAGAAAAATTTCACAGGACACTAAGGATAATCACAAGGCTTTCTTTAGTTATGTTAGGAACCTGGGTGGGAATTTCCAGATATGCTCAGAATTATTCCAAAACGACAAAAAATACACCGAACCCACAGACATTGCCAACATCCTAGCTGACAGGTTCAGCGCAAACCTCCCCCCATCCCCACCAAAAGGGCAAATATCTATCCCAGCAGAGTGCTGCCCCCCTGACATCTCAGATGCTCAGGTAAGAGCTGCCCTCTCCAAAGCAAAAAACACAGCATCAATGGGACCAGACGGTGTCCCGGGCTGCATCCTACATGAACTCCAAGAAGAAATAAACCCAAACATAAAACTACTGTTCAATCTCAGCCTTACTACAGGATATGTACCCAAAAAGTGGCCCTCTCCACAAAGGTGGTGCCTCAATGGATCCTGGAAACTATCGCCCCATAAGCCTGACTAGCTTGGTCTGCAAAGCTATGGAAAGGATCATCATGGACCTCAGAAATAAAGATATTGGGGACCTACAGACACTGGATCATACCCAGTTCAGCTTTGTTAAGGGCAGATCCTGCCTCTTAAACCTAGTTGATTTCTTTGAAACAGTCACCAAGGCCATTGACGAGGGGAAGGTGGTCCACACAGCCTACCTGGACCTCGCAAAAGCCTTCGATACAATACCCCACTCGGGCATTATAGATAAGCTCACCAGCTTAAATATAAACCCCTATGTCACTAGATGGGTTGCAAACTGGCTCAAGGACAGAACCCACATGGTTAAAATTGCTGGAGCCATGTCAGACTCCAAACCAGTTACAAGTGGCGTCCCACAAGACTCAGTCCTGGGACCTCTCTTGTTCGGTATATATTTCTCGGAGGTACAGGCCAACACGGAAGGACTGTGGCTGACCAAGTTCACAGATGACTGCAAACTGGGCACCATAATCGACTCTCCAGCCACAAACAACCATCCTCCAAAAGGGCCTCATAGAAACAGACAACTGGTGCCAGAGCCATGGCCTCAAGCTAAATACCAAAAAGTGTATAGTCATCCCCTTTGGCAAAAACAAAGTGCCCACAAATTACCACATAGGTGGTAATCCATTAAGTACAGAAGAAGTAATTAGGGACCTGGGGGCCCAAGTTGATAGCAATCTCTCATTTGACAACCACGTGGCCAAAGTGGTTAGAAAAACATTTTATATAGCCCACCTAATCATGAAGGGATTCACATTTAGATCAGGGGAGGTTATCGTGCCTCTTTACTCATCCCTCATCAGGCCCATAATTGAGTACAATGCCCCTTTTGGGATGTACCTTACCAGACACCTGCAGCAACTGGAAAGACCCCAAAAGTACCTCACCAAGAGGATCAAAGGGCTCAAACAGATGCCATATGCTGCCCGGTTAAAGAAACTCCAGCTCTACTCAGTGGCATACCGCCTACTCAGAGGCGATCTGTGCCTGACGTATAAAGCCATGTCCAACCCAGAATTAATGGACATGCTGCACCTCAGAAAATCCAAATCCCATCAAGCTACGTGCTCGAGAGTCTTGAACCTCAGCACTGAAATAAATAGGACATGGTGGAGGGGCAGATTCATAACCCAGAGGCTCCTTTCACTCTGGAATAAAATCCCAGTCCAGGTTAGGCAGAGTCCCTCATTGACTCTCTTCAAGAGGAATCTTGATAAGTGGATGGGAGATCGCAGGTTTACCCCGGGTATCACTTCTTTGTCATTGTTAGACACAGGCACAGTATACTAACCTCGAAAAAGGGCATAGGAAAATTAATTTAAAATGGGTGGCGAAAGCCAAACACACTCTGGCTAGGCTTATAAATGCCCTAGGGCAGATAGCCTAGTATGAACCTATGAACCTATGAACACCTTATTTGATATCATGCCTTTGGCCCAGTGAAAAAGTTTCCATCATTCCCATTTTACTGAAATGCTATTATACAAGAATTATCTGTATAGTCTTTTATGAAACAACATTTCTTTATACAAGGCAACATTACTACATCCCCCATTGCTGTATGCTTTTTTCTTTTGCTTCAGTTTGATTTTTCTGTATTATTTTTTCCTGTTCATTTTTCTTAGTTTGAAACAACTTGTATTATTTTAGCTGATGTTTACATTGTTTTTTGAAGTTTATCCAGTCTGTCTTTGTGTACTCGATTATCCCATTATATAATCTGCAGTAATCACTGACTCATTCTTTCATTCAAGTTTGAAACACAGCACTGTTAATTAAAAGTGGGTCAAGCCTCATGGTTGAAAATTGCTCTATCCTATGGCTGGTTTTATAATCAGGGTCATCTTAGCAAGGTGTAATAGGATTGTAGTTTGAATGAGGTGTTCTTTCATCCAATATAATTGTGGCATATTAACCACATACCCAATCTGCTAGCAACCTGCCCAGTGACCATAAATCCAGGCACTGCATTATAAGTGGGCACTATAAAACTCTTTGCCAGACAAGAAAAGATTAGTCTTTCATAATGTATTTTAGGAGATGTTAGCCCCCTAAATGTGGGCAGAGCCTCTTATATTACATGTGATACAAACATTAATAAGGGCAAGTCAGACTGGAAAAAGTACTGTAATAAAGCTTTCATGGTTTGCTTCAAGGAATATGAGCCCCATAAAGGCATAAACAGTATCTCATATTGCATTTGATACAAAACAGGATAATAAAGTCTGGTGACCTCATAAAAACAGGTATTTT
Source organism: Protopterus annectens (assembly GCF_019279795.1). Classification (NCBI taxonomy): domain Eukaryota; kingdom Metazoa; phylum Chordata; order Ceratodontiformes; family Protopteridae; genus Protopterus; species Protopterus annectens. The sequence continues at coordinate 581,316,308 of NC_056735.1, forward strand.
TCAATGAACAAATTGTAAACCAGTGTACAAACATCACTATTGGATGACCTGATAAAGCTCAAGTGAAAGTGTTGTCTTAAATAAAATTCTACAGTGGTAGCTCATGGTGTGTTGTCATGTTTTGTTTGTTAAAATAAATAAATAAATAAAAATCTTTTAACTAAGAATAAGTTTCCACAAGCTGCTGAGCTGGTAAACCCTCACTGGTCTTTCAGGAATATTCAAATAAGGGACTAACTAACCTGCATGCTTTTGGATTGCCTCCATGTTTTTCCATATTCCAGATTTTCCTCAGGTCAGCTCCTCTGGACCCTCCCACCATCCCACCATTGTCAGTGACTACTTTGAATAACTTATACTAAAAATGGAAGATACTCCACGACAATCGAAGCAAACCTCTCACAATTGTTTAAAAGTACTTCTTTATTCCACATTCCATTCTGCTGGAATAAAGAAGTACTTTTAAACAATTTTGAGAGGTTTGCTTCGATTGTCATGGAGTATCTTCCAGTTTTAGTACAAGTTTTTCATTGAGTGTTTTATTGGGAGATACCTTACCCCTGCAGTGTTTACTATTTTTGTGTACTTTGAATAACTGACCTGTTGAATGTAATGTATTAGAACAAAAACAGACGTCCATCTACAAATTAACTGAATAAACTACTTGCAACTTCAACAAGACATCTTTATTCCTCCCACAGGGAGGGTATCAGAGACAGAGTCTCTTAGATCTGTTAGCTAAAGTGATTTTATCTGGACTAATCATATGTACTCTTTTTCTTGCTAGTCCTCTTATTCTTTGGGTCACAGGTAGGATACCAGAATTGAATCAAGCTTTCTGGATTACCTCTGTTTCTGTGCTCATAAATGGGTCACCACCCTATGTTAGATTGTGCATTTCCCAGATACAAGACATGTATTGGTTAAGTGTTTTATCTCTTGTTGCACTTCAGGTAGTCTATTCACTCCTGGCAAAGTCCTATCTGTCCATGGATCTAAGTCTACATTTACATCTGCCCCCAAAAGTAACAATCTTTAAACAGACATTAGTGGTCTTAATACATTCACCCATTTCCTGACTATCCTTACATCATCTTTGTGCCTTAAAAAAATAAGAAATATTTGACTAAAAGGACATGGTCCTTAGGCTACAACACATGCCTTTCTGTTTTTGCATGAGCTAAGACAATAAGCTTAACTAATGTAACTTTCTGTTTATAGTACTTCCAGGTCATGACCGAGAGAGTAGCTAAGCTTGTATACAGCCTCTTCATAGGTTTGTACTAGGCTATAGACCACCAAGGTCTTCTTAAGCCAAGGCTTGCAATCCATCCCAACCCAATACAGGTTTGTCCTCTAGTACATTGAACACCTATTTGGTGGGGGTATGTTAGTAAGGAGGTAGCTTAGGGTTATGTAGGGAGGGCATATTAGTTTGGCATTAGTTAACATACTGTCAACCTATGTCCATCAGAGACATGGTGGTCTGATCAGGGAGTGAATTTTTGATTTCCAATCCAGTAAGATTTCATTTAAAAAGGGTCAGGAATGAACTCCATGTGGATGGGGAGCCTGCTCCTTTCAGACACATAACTGCCTTGGCAGCATGTTTTATTCATATCACAGGCAAAGTTCCGGTCCGTGGATCTAATGCTCCTAGTGCTGTTTGTCTTGTAGATGTGCAAGAGGTCCATTAGAGTTGGGACTGAGGATGCCTTATATGCCAGGCAAAGATGACCTCTCAGTAACTTATAGGAGACTGAGTAAAGAGATAGGACCCTAAGATGATCTGTGTAGCAAAGTATTCATACCCTGGATTCTACTCGTGAGAAACCTTAGAGGGCATTCCAAAAATGTTTAACAGTTCTCATGTTTCTTAGAAGCTAATGGTAATAATAGCAAAAACAAGGTAACTCTTAGGTTTCACACCAGTGAATGGGTACACCAGATAACATCTCTCCCTTTCTCTTTCAGGTCTTGTACTGGACATTTTTATTTTCTTTTTTTCTTTCATTCCTTGCACTGGTGAGTGTTTGCAGCAATAGCTCTTTCTTTTTTCTCAGGTCTTGCACTAGTGAACAGTTGCAACAAGGAAAATATGTAACAGTTTTCTCTCACTTCTGTGGGGTTTTACCCATTGAATAGAAGATAGTTCCAAAATAATATAAGAAAGTATATTTTATTGGCTGTCTCATAAATGTACAGGAGCAGGTTTTTGTTTGGCCAAGACAAAACTTAACAGTTATTTTTTTCTTCTGGATCTAGTATGCGAGTGATGCACTTTTATGTCTCAAAACTTAAATGGAATTAGCTAGCAAAAGCATAATACAGGATTACAAATGCAGCAAACTAAAGGGCACATGGTTATAGCACAAAACACCACTGAACAAACAAAAAGTCTTTTACCACTGACATCTACAGAACTGTGGTACTTTTCTGGCAACTGAGAAATGATGCGGCTGAAGACTTTAGGTAAAAACAATTCCAGTGATGTTGCACCACACAAGATGAATGATCTTTGTTTACCACTCAGACAGAACATATCATTTCCAAACTCAAAGCACTTGGGGTGCAGATTCCCTGGTGAATGGTGCACCTCTCTCTTCTGATCACAGTGGATCATCCTGTGAATCTAACCCCATGAGTTTTCCTGATTCCCTAACTTATGCCGTTTTTGTCTGTGCCACTGACCTATGTACGTAGTTGGTTTTACACAATCCTTAATTACATTTCTTAGTGAGGAGAAGCATAAAGAGATTGCTGACTAAAGCATTTGCTACAACCCAGCTCATAATACTGCTTGTCTAAAAAATCTCAGAAATTTGCCTTAGCCATGTGTACCTAGTAAAGCTAATCACACCCATTGTACCCACCTGCTGGACTGTCCATGTGGTGCCATTATGCTCTGTTTGTTTGTTTGTTTCTTTCTTTCTTTCGGCTTTTCCCGGTTAGGGGTCGCCACAGCGGAACTCCGGTCCGCTAATGACTGGTAGTGGATTTTTATGTACCGGGTTACCAGCCCTGACGCACAACCTTCAATGAAGGCATGCCCCATTCATGTATGCCTCCACACAGAAGATGCTCTAGCTGAGAATCGAACAGGACAACATCTTGCTATGAGGCGACAACGCTACCGCACATAAATAGAAAAATGGTCTCTTGAAATATTTACTCCATTTTTTTATCTCCCTGGAAATAGCCAGCTCATGCTAATTAATGTGTTGTAGTATGGTTAGCTTATGGTGAAGGGCCTTCATAACTAACTTCAGCAGGTTCAGTAAATTGTAATTAAATCTGTATTAAATTGGAAGGCTGCTGTATGACTATAGATTAAACCATAGGACCATGTTCCTTTTTGTTTGTAAACTGCTTCTGGGAATGATATTCACTTACATAAATCATTACAAGATCAGTACTTAAGGGGCTGTATTAGTATGAACATCTTTATCAATGACCATGGCACTAGGAATTGAAGAATGGATATAAATATGGCATATATGAGAACAAAATGCCTCAAGACTATTTGAATTTTTTCAGCCTTAGTATATTAACATTCAATGTTATAATATATTTAAAACAACATCTGATGAATTTATAGCAGCTAGCTCTTTGAAGATTAATTTCATTTCAGTCATGCAGCATTCCCTGTGGCTGCAGCTGTGCATTATGTTATATTATGTTACTCTGGTATGTTATATTAGTCATCACAGAAAGTCGCACAAAGTGGATTGTGAAAATGAATAGGAAACAGCAAACTCTCTTGCATGCAAGATTTTACACATACATAAAATACATAATCAATACAAAGCAATTCACAGCGATTCACAGAGATATACTCCACTTCTCTACAAGCCTTGTGCAACTAAGGAGCACTAAATGGAGACACAGAGAAGCAATGGCTATCCAGATAAAGGGGTCTATATTGAAACATCGAACGCTCAAAACAGCGAACGATGTATCATCGACCCTTTTTCAGTGAAAGCTGAATATGTCGACACCTCAGAACAGCAATTTCTTTCCTAGGGAAAGAAATCGCTGTTCCAACCAAAAAAAAAACAGTAAATACTTCGAAACACATACACACGTACCTTAACCCTAATTGTACCCCCCAAATAAACAGTAAACAGCTGAAAACACATATGCACGTAACCCAACCATACATCTAACGGAAAAAAAAAAGTAAACATTTTAAAACATATGCAATTACCTTAACCCGCACCCTAACCCTAAGGTCAGCAACTGTTGCACATTTACGTAAATAGTTCCAAACACATACACACTTACCTTAACCATAATTCTATCCCCCCAAAACAAAAGTAAACAGCTTAAAACACATATCCACGTAACTCAATCGTACATCTAATGCAAAAAACAAAAAAGTAAACACTTTCATACATATCCATATCATTACCTTATCCCGCACCCTAACCCTAAGGTCAGTAACTCTTGCACATTTACGCTCGGGTGCTATACCGGGAAAGGGACCACACTACAATGCAGAACACGGCAAAACAACGAAGCGGTCAAGCGACTTATTTCCCAGGGAAGTAATTCAGCCACTTCTCTGTTTTGCCTGTTCGCTCTTTATGTGTCGACAAAAACGCATTCAACAAAATGCGTTTTTGTCATTGGAATAGGAACCCCAGATAAAGACATGCAGCTCTTATACACAGCAAGTTGTGCTTTCCAGTAGGTAAGTGAGCAGAACAGCAAGAATGCAAGTAGACACTGCCATGTTGTTAAATGCATACACAGAAGTGCAAGATATGATCCCTTGATCCCTACAGCAGCTGCAGGCTACATTCTGTGATTTTATGGAACCAGAAAACGCAAACTCAGACCAATTTGTTCCAATTTGCAGTAGTGCCTGCAGCACCTACACTGCATGTTTAACTGTGACTATTGTTAGGACAGCACCGCACACTTAAGGTAGCTAAGTAGCTATATACTGTTTGCAGTTGCACTGTCATGGTGTCTACTATGTGTTTAAATGTTGGATTCATAAAAGGGAATAATCGAGCCATGTGTGAAACTAAGAAAAAAGGAACACCCAAAGGACAACATGCAGAAGTATACAGGATAGCAGCAGGGCAACTTTTTAATAGAGATATAAACCCATTTTTTGACAGAAGGAAACAGGCAAGATAAAAAGGAAAGAGAGGGACAGGATCATATGCAGGGATATAACAGATAAAGACAGAAATGCAGAAACATATAGGGGGTGGAGATGCACACAGGAGGATAAGAAGACATGGGATGAATGGAGAGAGTGTAGACAAATGATGAGGTGCTTTGACAATAAGCAGGCTATTGGAGCTGGACAGAAGAGGATAAGCAGACACATGGCTGGGGAATAGGGTAAGATATGATTGCCAGGCATATTGTTACCCAACAAGATCCAGAATGACAATACATGGATCCATCCCTACAAGGTGACTAATGGAGGTTGTAGTGTAAGCTATACCCTCCCCTAGTGGATTAATGGTACGTTGCATCTGGTTGAGCAAATCTGCAAATGGTGCAAACAGACTCTTCATCTTGGCCATATGCCTGTCCACTGCTCTCTCTACCATAGACTTATCCACTTACACAAGCTGTTACCAGGCCATCTGAGGCACTCTGGTGAGACCCTTAGTTTCATTAGTTTCATACACCTAAACAACAGCCTCAGCAATGGAGAGATGCTTTGGAGGTGTCTTTAGAGCAACTCTACGAAATGGAACTTTGGTGAGGAGAGAAAATGAAATGGGTGAGAAAAGCGAGTATGGATTATCAATGGAATTAATATATTTAATAGACATGTCAGCACATGAAAGAAGTGAACCATGGCTGGCTAGAAGCTTCTATTGCCTCCCATAGAAGGCAATATGATTTGCATCACACACTGCTCATGCTAAACATGAAGTGACATATCAAAGAATGATAATAACTCTAGGATTAGATGATAGAACAACAGATGCAATTCTGTAACTAATAAGTATTAGAGCAAATATATTATATTAGAATCAGGAGGAGCAAACAATGCCCCAATCGATATTTCAGCAATCTGACTAAAACATTTGCCACTATATTAAAAAATGATTACACAAACAAAATTCCACTAAGTCATACATATATCTGGCAATTGATATATTACAATACATTTATTAAGGGCCTACAATATAAGATATTGCTCTATGGATGCATATAAACTATCTGCGTCAATGTAGAACCATAACATCTTTTCACTCTTCTTAATGTATATGGAAAAAGAACCCTGGTTGATAAAGTGCACTCTCAAGCATGAACTCAAAGTCAGATAAAAAGAAACTGAGTGCACACCATGGTAGAACACAACCACTTTAATGAAACAAGACATAGCAACCTACTTTTATTACACAAGACTAAACCTATTGCTTCCCCATTTATTAATATGGTACTTAAGTTTCCCATAGCTATTACATATTACCTAAACTGTATTTCCTAAGTATGCTGATCATTCAGATGTTAATAACACCTAACTACAACATTTTGCCCTTCATCACTTCCCAAGGGATTCAATAAACTGTGTAGGCTTCGCACTTAGCTTACATGGAGTTTACGTGTTAGTGCAATGGTGTGCACTGCACATCAACATACAATACATGTTAATGAGGTGCGGCACCCTCAGCTAGGTTTCATGGCTCACAACAGTGTTACTGGCCGCAAAACCCTGTAAACAAATGTGAATACCAATTATGTGTAAAGAAGAGCACCTACAGTGTGCAGATTTGCTTTACAAGTAGCTGCCTTTCTGTTAGAGCAATACATGTGCACATAGGTCAATTTAATGAGAGGACAAATAACCAGTAATAGGGGCATATTTGACATAGATGTCACATAAGAATGTGTTACAATGCAACTCTCTCAACCTCTTAGACTGAGAAATGTGTACAAAGCCATACAATGGGGGAGGGGTAAAGGACTAGAAATAGGGTCAGATGTTTAATATTGCACTTACAAACTTAGGAAGTTGATAGAATACATAGGTTGTGCATCAGCATGAACTTTCTGAAGAACATGAAGTTTGAAACTCAAATGTCAGTCATCAGTTTCTGACTACACTCTGCAATGACATGCCGAAGATTTGCCAGGAAAAAAAATGTTATGAGGAAAATATCACAAATATGAGACAAACACTGCATATTCTGCACAGATCAGGACAGCTGAGAGTTATACTCTCAAATGTATGTATTATTGGGTCACATCAGTCCAGAGATCATCCCAGTGATATGGCAAAAAGCCACATACATATTTGATAAGAAAAACATCTGGGCATCCTGGAAATATCTGGACAGTTGAGAGGTATAAATGTGAAGAATAGTGTCCTAACACAGTGCAGGACAATGTACCTACAATGCAGACTATTGTGATATCCCATTCCTGGTATACTGTACTAAAACTGTGTTAATGATATGTAGCAAGACGTGGGACTGCCATGTAAAATGATCACTCAGGGGGTGTGTGTGTATTGAATAGGGACACACAGATCAGTTGTAGGAATTAACACAGGAAAAGAGTAAAGGTGAAACCCCCACATGTACAGCAGGGGAGGACATGTCAATGGAAGATGGTTGTAGCAGCAACACCAAACACATATCTATATGGTACAGTACAGACTGTACAATGAAAATGTGTTGTCTGTAACTGTCACACAAGGTGATATAACAATGGGGAGGATGTGTGTGTGAGATAAGCATCCTTACATGAATAATGCAGAGGACATCTATCAGGGATCTGACATACAATACGGGTAGGGTGCTTATTGGGAAGCTGTGTGAACTGTTATACCTGAATATGAGTGTACTCTCTGCAAAGGTCACCAGCAAGGTGGCTATAGGTAAAGAATAATGGCAAACAATGCAAAAGCCAGTTACAATCATGGACAATATCAGAATGATACCACCTCGAATCCCATGCCTGTGTCATATGCAATCTCTAATGATAACAGATAAGCCTGCATACACAGACTTGACAACTATTATGATAAATCCACACTCTACGAGGGTAACCATGGAAACTGTCCTAATACGTTAATATCTGCAGAAGGTGTTAGGAGGGACACTGCTATACCTGTATGTGACAGTATAGGCAGGCAACTCAGGCTAGTTGCCTTACATGGCATATATCTATGGCACAATCCACACTGCCATGCATGATATACATGCCATTAATGTTGTCAAACACCTATGTATGCAGTTTGTGCATAAGCTGAACAGGTAGCACACATGCATTTGGTGTAACAGCATTCTAAGGCCAAGAACACTGCATCAATGGGTCCAGACAATATCCCAGGATGCCTTCTATATAGCATGAAACATGACCTATTAGGACCTCTGGCACTGCTATTTAACTGTAGCCTCAAAACATTCTTCATGCCTCTTGAATGGAGAACAGCAACAGTCATCCCTCTGTACAAAGGTGGGCCATCTGCAGACCCTGGAAACTACAGAACCATAAGTATCACTAGTCTTATATGTAAAACCACGGAAAGAATAGTTATGGAAATGTTCAATAGTGATATAGTAAATCTCCAGACACTGGAACCAATCCTGTTTATTTTTTTCAAGGGCAGATCATGGCTACTCAACCTGGCGGACTTCTTTGAGAAGGTCAACAAAGTGATGGATGAGTTCAAAATGGTTCACACTGCCTATGTTGACATGGCCAAGGCATTTTACACAATATTCTACTTAGGCATTATTGACAAACTCAAAAAGTTAGGTACAAAACCATATGTCACCCGTTGGATAGCCAACTGGCTCATAGACAGGACCCAGGAAGTTAGAATTGGGGAACCAACATCTACAAAGAGGCCAGTCACAAATGGAGTCCCTCAGGGATTGGTCCTTGAACTGCTTCTGTTTTGCATTTGCTTTTCTAAAGTCAAGGGTAATGTCAATGGTCTCTGGCTGACTAAATTTGCAGATGATTGCAAATTAAGAGCTGTGATTGAATCTTATACTGACACAAATGTTCTCAAGGAAGAGCTGACATACACAAGTAACTGGTGTCAGAGCTGTGGACTAAAACTAAATGCCAAGAAACGCATAATAATTTTAAATTACTTTCATGTTCACATCTTAGTGATTACAATGGCATTTCCTGTAGTGTGCTCCCTAAACCTGTTATCAGGCTTGTTTCACTATTATCATCTGTCAGCAGCTGTCAACCCAAAAACAAAATTCCATCTGTTATCACACTTATCACAACTGGCCTTTTCCTGACTAAACAAATACTCCACAGTAACCTATCATGTTTGTTTCACTATTATCATCTGTCAATAGCTGTCAACTCAAAAGCAAACTTCTATCTGTTATCACACTTATCACAGCTGGTCTTTTCTTGGCTAAACAAATCCTCCACAGTGACCTGTTATCTGGTTTGTTTCACTATTATCATCTGTCAGCAGCTGTCAACCCAAAAGCAAACTTCCATCTATCACACTTATCACAGCTGGTCTTTTCCTGACTAAAGAAATACTTCACGGTGTATGTGTTTTATCTATATTACACTCCGTTGTCTGCACATTTGTAATTGACCTTACTTAATTACTTACTTACTTACTTAATTGAGTGCACACTACTGGAGCCACCCCTCCCCTTTTTCGGTGCTTCCTTTTTAGTGCTTACTTTCTTTTGTTTTTAAGCTCTTCTAATTTTGTGTAGTGATAGGGTTAATTTTAGTTTATATAACCTTACCAGATGTGGTGAAATTCCATGCAAGGTTTTCTTCTCAGTTTCCTCTTTCTCCCCAGGGATTGCTTGGTTGTTTGGCCATTGGTCATCCTTGGCTCTGGGGATGTAGCTCCGCCCCCCCCCATGGCTCTGCACCAATTGTAGCCATACAAAGTTGTTAAATGCCTTCACTGTTATTGGCACCATTTTTAAATTACTTTCATGTTCACATCTTAGTGATTACAATGGCATCTCCTGTAGTGTCCTCCCTAGTAAGATTGATTGTGCTATGACTGTAATGCGTTAACATGTTGTATAACATTGTATTTATGGGGTTACTAGTGTAACATTACACAGGAATTTTCCTCTGTAGTGCAGTCTTTTACAGTACTGAGTTGTCTTTATCAGCCTTTCATGTTTCATTTCCTGTGGCTATAAGGTCATGATGAACTAATGCCATAGAGTCAGTAGGAACAATTACTTGAATGGTGGCTTGTAGTCATTTTATTCATTATGATCTTTGATTAATAATTCATTTTAAGCAGTGATATCTACCGACTCATCAGTTTCAGTTAGTTTTTGCCACTTTGGATCCTATCCATAATATATCTATGGTTATACTGAATGACATTGGATGGACATTAATTCTACTTGCCAGCTGTCTGCTCATCTGAAAAAAGATGTTATAACCCATTTCTTGTTGTTAGTTGTATTACTGCTGTTATTCTGCTATGTTATAACGTCATGTATGACCATTTTACTGTTTGTACTCACTGCAAACGTATATTATATGTATGTCTTTGTTTTTTTGGGGGGGGGGTTTTGAGAGGAATTGTATACTTGCTGACATAGAGATATAGGGTTATTATTACATTTAGTAATGTTTTATTCTCATACTGTTATATTGCAGTTATACTAATTAGTTGATGTTTTTATTCATCTGTTCCTCTAATCTTTTTTCTTTCCCTTTCAAATGCAGTTATTGTTATTAGTGAGTGTTATTATTCAGTTTGTTTCACTATTATCATCTGTCAGTAGCTGTCAACACAAAAGCAAACTTCCATCTGTTATCACTTATCACAGCTGGTCTTTTCCTGAATAAACAAATACTCCACGGTGTATGTGTTTTATCTGTATTACACTCTGTAGTCTGCACATTTGTAAATTACCTTGCCCGGGAGTGCACACTACTGGAGCCACCCACCCCCCCCCCCTTTTTTGGTGCTTCCCTTTTAGTACTTACTTTCTTTTGTTTTTAACCTCTTCTAATTTTGTGTGGTGATAGGGTTAATTTTAGCTTATATAGCCTTATCAGATGTGGTGAAATTCCATGTGAGGTTTTCTTCTCAGTTGCCTCTTTCTCCACAGTGATTGATTGGTTGTTTGGCCATTGGTCGTCCTTGGCTCTGCCATGTTTTCCCTTGCTGTGCTCGGGCTCTCTTCACTTCCCTACCCTACCCCCAAATCTCACCCACCCCATTACATCTAAATTTATCTATAACTAGCCACTCCCCTAGAATTTGACTACCCAATCATCTCTCATTACAAACATCACCCTGTGGTAATATCCTTTTTCACTTCACATCTTCCCTCTGCCTAATCCACACATACGTTAGCCAGTCTCACCCCTCTCTCTTTTTATTTATTTACATATTGTTTTCTACTACAACTCACTTCGTACTTTAACTGAACTCACTCTAGTTTTTTGTTCTTTCAAATACTAATATATATACTTCTTCTCTTCATCTCTTCCCTCATTTAAACCTCTTTATCTTATCAGCATTTTTCCACTATGTCACAGTCACCTCAACATTCTTCACTAAAAACCCTTTCTCTTCAATCAGCTTTATTTTGTATCTTAACCTTACTCTATGTTTTGACTAACTTTCATAACACCATTATTAACCATTACTCCTAACATTCCACAACTGCTGCTCACATTTCAAAATAAGCACTTACAACCCCTACCCAAAACCACTCCTCTCTACCAATACCCACATATGTTTCTTTTCACTCAAATACCACAGTTCTAAAGCTGATGTTCTCCTCACTAATCATTAATTCCTCTACAAATATATCAAAAATGCTCTCAGTATATTATCACAATCACAATGTAGTGGTAACTTTCACCCTACCCCTGGCCCCCATTTTCATCAAAACATAACCTCCATCTATTCCCCGCATAACCCCCACCCCCATCATCCCCTCTCACAATAAAAAGCACTCTCTCTTTTTCCTCAACATAAACCTAAGGAGTATAATAAACAAAGTTCATGATTTCCATGCTTTACTAGATTTATACTCCCCTGATATTGCCATTCTTACTGAAACCTGGCTCAAACCACATATCAAATACAATGAAATCTTAGCCCCTGGATACAGTATCTTTTGACTTGACCATCAAGTTAAATGTGGAGGTGGTGTAGCTATAATGTTCAAACAAAACCTTCCACTAGAATTCATAAGCATCAGTTCTCCTTCATTTAACAATACTGAAATACTTCTAAGTAACCTAAACATTAACAAACGCAAAACCTTGATCATAGTAGCCATATATATTCTCTCTTGTGATAATTCAGCTAGTATTGAAGACATTCTCTTTGGCTATCCTCTACCTTCCAACAAGAAACCATCATTATGGGAGATTTCAATACAGATTGCAACTACTACGACACTAGAAACCCTTCTCATTTTATAAGCCTACATGGTTTATTTCAGCTCATGAAAGAACCTACCACAATAAATAAAACATCTAACAGACACTCTATTTTAGACCGGGCCCTCTCACACAAATCACCCACATCCTTCAAACAGAGTGTCTCCTCAATAGTATTAGTGACCTCATGCCCACTTATTTGCTTAGACATAATCTTAGCCCACCTAGACAATCAGTCTATCTTCTAATTTGTAATAAAAAGAAATTTAATATCCAAACATTTCCTTCCTTACTCCAGCAAATAAACTGGTCTTCATTAATAACCTTAACATTAGATTCTGCTGTACACTACTTTAACATTACCTTTATATTTTAGATAGCCTAGCACCTTGTAGATTTGCTAGAATAAAAAAGCACCATTCACCATGGCTAACAAATAATACTAAAGATCTCTTAAAACAAAGGGATAAAGCATGGGTACATTGGCAAAAAAAAACAAAAATCATGTCAATCTGCAACTCTACAAACAGCTTAGAAATAAAGCTAAATCTCAAATAAAAAATGATAAAAAATATATTACACCACTGCACAAAAAAAAAAAGAACCACAAAAACAATCCCAAAAAATTCAGGTCCTCTATTAAGAAACTTCTTCAGTCTGATAACACTTCTACTCCTACACCAACTATATTTCCCTCAAAGGACAGTATTGCAACGCACTTTAATTCATTCTTCATAAACTCATTACATTCTTTCAACAAACGTAACAATAATATATCTCTCAAAATCCCAGCCATTAATAGCTATACTGAAAAATGCCTTCTCCTTTGCAACTATTCCAACTTATACTGTAAAAAAACTCCTTAAAACACCAAAACCCACTAGTCTAGCTACAGACATTCTCCCCTCAGAATTCCTAAAAATTGCTGTAGATGCCATACATATCCATCCTCATCATCTGCTGTCTCACTGAAAACTATGTCCTTCTACTCTGGAAAATCTCTTGTATCACTCCTCTTCATAAACAAGGTAAATCCATAGAACTTACTAACTACGGATGGTGATGGGCACAAGAGATTGGTGGATACCCTATACATGGTATCCACCAATGTCTTGTGCCCATCATTGTTGCTCTGTCTTCTCTTGTTTGTCTTGCCTGCCTGCAACTGCTTCTTCACTTACCCAATTTACCAGATCCAGACATATCTATGTCCCTTCCCCAACATTCCTCTCTCTCTTTCTCTCTCAAAAAAAAAAAAAAAAAAAAAAACGGGCACCTTTCCCACAAAAAAAAAAAAAACTCATTCCATATATAGCTGTCCATTTCCACACAAGATTCATGACACACTTGATTCAGTCCAATTGGCTATAGATTATGATTGTGTTGTGGTCATCCCTCTCTCTGCAGGTGATAGACCAAATTCAGCTAATATTCTGCATATATTATTAGTTTTTACTGTTGAAGAAATGGATATCTATGGTTATTTCCTTACTTCCTCCTGCACATTCTTGTATTGCATTCCATTTGTTCTTCCCCCTGCTTGTACTCCATTTTACCATTGCCCTATTTTCCCCATTTCTTTTCTTTAATGCACAATGGTATGTATTTAGCATCAACTTGCAGCAACATTAATATGAAAGAACTCAAAAGGGCTAGATTCAGTTGTATTCAAACCCAGTACCATCTGGCCGCAAAAATGAACATATCACTGCATTAACTTAAGTAACATGTGCTGCCAAAGAGTCAGTTAAGTAGTTAGATGTATTAATTAGCAAGTGTATTCCACAGACTCATTGCTAACTGTTATACTTTAACAATGCTGCTACTGGAATAGTTACATGACATTCCCTTATTTACAAATCATTCTTAAGTTCTCCCTTTTGCCTATTGCACCATGCCACACAAACAAGTTAAGCATAGCCAAACCTTCCATTCATTCCTCTGATACCGTGATTGGGCTAAGCACCACATCAAGCAAACAATGGCCAAAAAATAATAAAATACTAATAAATGACAGAGAAAACACAATTTGTATACAGATGAAGAAGAGGTTTGATGTTAATAAAACAGAACTTGTGAATTGTGCTCTGCTTACTTGAATTTCCAAACTTGACAGACATGCATGTAACACTTTGTAAGTCTAACCTGATGCATCCACCTGATGTAAGCATTCACAGTTGCCATCCATTAAAACAAACACTGAGGGAATGCCTGCATTATGTTTGCATCCCAACACATATCCAATTTTTTTGGATTCAGCACTTCTGATGAGTTTGGACCTCATTTGCATCTTCACCTTGCTGATAGACCTGAATCTACACCAGATGGCAACCATGTAGCTAAGAAAACTGAACAGTAGCCAAATTATTTATGTGCTGAAGACAGAAGAGAACATATTACTTTGGGACATATCTACATAGAGAAGTACTGATTTTTAGATTATATGCTTGCATTTCATCAGTTACATATTGCATATACTGACACGTAACTGTGAATAGTTGGTTTAATGTTTTTTATATTTATTTTGATTAGCAGACACGTTTATCTGTCTGCATTATTTACAAGTGTAATGTTTATTTGGGGAGTGGGGAAGCAAAGCTGCATTTCTGATGTGGCACAAAAATGGATTATGTTGCTGTTGTTACTCTCCTTTTATTGCATCCATCCTGTATCTAATACTGTCAAATGTTAAGGCTAGTGCTGTACAAATCTCACACCTTTTACTTTTTATTCTCTCCAGGTAGACTCCTTTCAGTGGCTGTATTCCAAAAGTTTTGGAATTCACAGGGAACACCAGCATGGAGTCCTCATGGCTGCTTTATATCTTGTTGAATAGCTCCTCTATGTTAGATTGGATAACTTATTTATTTATTTATTTATTTATTTTATTTTACATTTGTTAACCAGGAAAGTCCACTGGACACAGGTCCTTTTTCACTAGAGGCCAAAGGGAGAAAAGCTCCATTATCTTACAAACAAACAAACAAATAAACAACTAAGACTGCTAATAAATATAATAACTGAGTAAACCTGTGTAAAAAATAGTCAAAAATTAATTTATACATAGATCAAATAACATATAAGGTCGATGATTCAGACAAATAATTCAATTAGTCTGATAGAGTTAGCATGTAATTCAGCTGCTTATGCTGTAATTAGCATGCCATGGTGTTTAGCTGGTCAGTGTGGGGATGGGCGCCTCTGCACGGTGCTTACTGACACTAAAGGTTTTCCCTCCCATATGCTCTCATGACAGACACATGGTGGAAAATGACCATCTTGGATTTATTGACTCCCACATTCTGTCTAATAACCAAACTGAAATGATTGTGTAAACCTTTAATGCACAGCCATCCTTCCTTTGTTAAATTATGTTGTATAGTATTGTCTTTAAGCCATAAATTAAACATTCTATCACAATTTAAGCTGTCAAATTAAAAAATAATTCTGAAATGCCTTATTTTCAATACTACTTGACTGGCATTTGTAACTATCAGACTCATGGACTGTAGACATTCTTTTCTTACCTCGAAAGGAATGTTTTTGATGCTGTTGCTGCTGAGTTTGTTGTCCATATATCTGCCTACTGGACATATTTTGTGGTTGCTGCTGTTGCTGCTTTTTGGGCTGTAAATGCAAATGGTCATTACCTATCTCTCCCCTCTCTTTCCAGTGTGGGAAATTTTAAATCATAGGGCCAGATTCTGTAGAGCTTGCAGAAGCTATTTGTGGACAGAGTAGCATGCCGAAGGAAGACTTCAGTGCACCTGGTCCAGATGTGATTCCAGAAGTCATGCTCAAGGTAGGCTGACTTCTTAAGTGTTCACAGTAGGATAATTAGGGATTCCATACATGCTGGTCTAATTCCAAAACACATCATGTGCACCCGATGCAACTCAAACATGACAAACAACAACACCAACCCCATTTCTAAATTCCTCAGCACATACTTTCGATATGCCAAGGAATTCAAGTGGATACTACAGATTATGGTGGTTGATAACAGTTCTGTTAGGTGATATGAAATAAGAAATATCCATAATATCAACATCACATGCTGGATAGCATAGTGTCAGAATTCATAGCTGTCCATAGTTACATTTCTAAATGCAAGGAATTGCAGATGATCCGTAAATCAGTCTTTATATATCATTAACATTTGGAGTGGAAGTCTGCCTATACAACTGCATATGGAACTGAAAGAAACTATTTAGAAAAAAAAATACCTGTAGGCATAAAGTTTAAAACATCAGTCCAGTAGCTTATAACAACTTCTGTTAAAAATATTATTTTAAGTAAATATTCACTTAAATATGTACGTTTTGAAATTGCTTACTTTAATAGATTTACTAATCTCCAATTGCCAATGTACTTCTCATTCTGAATCACAGAAACAAAGTGCACCTTGTGTACACTCAACTTTAAGTACCATTTGTGCCACACATAATTCATGAGAATAAAATTCAAGTGTTTGAAATATCACTTGTGCACATCCCTGTAAATTGCTGTTATGTGCCTTAACGCCCAGGTGTACCTTGTAAATAGCCATTAGTTATTGAGAAATGGTACCATGTGTGGCAGGTGCCTGATATCTTCCAATGATCTGATAACATGACATTGGCACCACCTTCAAATATTGATTTTGATGCATTTACTGCTCAAACTATTGCTAACTTCAAACTGAATGGTACCTCACTGAGCATTTCTCTATTTTTGTATTTTTCATACTTCTCCAACTTGATGATCATGATGGCTACTTTGAGGAGGCAGAGGCATGTCTGTGTATCCAATTGGACTGATGAGGAGATGACCCAGATGTTGACTGTGCACTCCAGATTGGACCTGAGGATAAGAGCTAGACCCAAGAACTTCACCATCATTGATATGTGGAAATGGATCATGAGGGAGCATCGACAGAGGACAGGAATCTACCACACTAGAGTGCAGGTCCACCACTGCTATGATGAACTGCATTGGGGGATGTGGAGGAACTTTGAAGGAGGGTTTCCAAGGTACAGATGCAGCAGGTAGAGCCCTACATTAATTACCAATATTCTACATATATCTAAGCATTGTTACAGATTTTGCAACTTTTTCTGTGTACCATATATATCAGATAGATGATTTTATAAGATGTGCTAACTGCTGTGATAATTAGCTTGTGGGGATAATTAAGTGGACTTTGTAAATTCTGTCCTCTTAACTATGGGTTTGATTTGCATGTCATTATTTTATTTAATAATGTTTATAATACCCATTAGAATATCCCTTGTAGATGTACATATCTTTTACAATATTTTACTACATAATTTCACATAGCCACTCTTCTTCTGCACCACAGATGCCTGTAGCACCTAGGCCACAAATGACTGTGTACTTCTGTAGTTTTCTTTTATAGTCCCACAGTATCACCTATTGAACCATTACATGTTGGAATAAAAACACGTTTATAACTCTATTGCATCATTCTTCCTAAATAATTACACATATATGTTTATTTAATTTGAAAAGTAATGCCTACTCCATTGCTTACATATATGTTTTTAGTTATGTGTCAATAGCTGTTACTTCTTTACTATGAAAGGTCCAAATATTATTTGCATTTTTCTTACTACTCTGTTTTCCACAGGATTTCTAACAAGCACCTACAGTTACTGTTTTCTAAAACAAAATGCTTGCTGAATGCTAGCTTTGCATATAAAGCAACTAACCAACATACCAAAAATGTGGTGTGGTTTGGTGTGGATTTCTATCCACTAAGGGGAAGCATATATCTTTTTGTGCATTATAATGACTCACTGATATAAACTTCGCATTTCTATGAATATGGCTGTTCAGTCAGTGAAGTAATTTTTAATATGTAAGAAAGTATTTTTTAAAATGTTAACAGTTTATACTTCTGCACTTTTGCATTATAATTTTTATATAAAAATATAAAAATATATATAAAAATGTGCTACTTTTATATGTATATTGTAATGGTACACATGTTTAACTATTTGTGTATTTTTGTATTAATAAATCCTATCTGTGGACTCGCAAAAAAAAAAAAATGTTGGACTTATTTAATTATTTGTTTCATTATTCATGAGATTTGCCATGTTTAAAATATGATTTGCTAATTCCTAGACCAATGAATTCAAACTGTGGGGTATTTAAGCCTGAAAGTTAATTTTTAACTGTTCTGATGAAGTCATATTGTTTGATGAAAGCGCTTAACTATTTGCGTATTTTTGTATTAATAAATCCTATCTATGGACTCGCAACGTTGTGCTACTACTTCTTATATGTACATATTATGTTGGTTAACTTCACCTATAGCGTTTTTTGGAAGAATCATATTGCAATACCTTATATTAATTTTTATGGTAATGACTCACTAATGTAGTATTAGTATTTCTATGAATATGGTTGTAATCAATAACATTCTGATAACATCAGCTGTTGATCAACAGTGTTTGGAGAACAGCATCTATTTGTTTAGGAATCATATGTGTTGACTGCTAGCTCAACTTGTAAGGAAAAAGGCTAGCATGTTTAAATTTTGGTTTGCTATGTTTTCGCATCTGGAAAGGGGACACATATATGAAACTGTTATCTTGTTTTAATATACCCATAGCATTTATTTACAGAAGCATATTACACTTACTGATATTAATGTATATTTTGAGCATAGTTGCAAATAACTTGGTTATTTGTTGAATTCATACTATTGTATTCATAATCCATAACATTCTGTTAATATCAGCTATTTAACTGTGTGGCAGTACATCTTGTTAAATCCTGTTACATCTCTGAGCAATTTTTTGGTTAATATTATATACTTTGTAAAAATGCTATATAGGTCTGATTTCTCATTAAATATTAAAGTCAACAGTAGAAAAACATCATCCTCAAATTTTGAGGGACTGGGATGGGCAGACTAACAGTTAAAATGTAAACCAGGAAAGATGTACATAATTTCCTACTGACATTATACATACCTTTCTGTGTCCATATTGTACAGCAACATGCATGGTTCTGTTTACAGAAGCTGCATGTTATATGACACAGTCACACTGTCTGAGGAATGGATGCCTTCCATTACTATTAATATAAGTGAACACAGTGATAACATGAATGTATTTTTCCAACTGTTTAGCTACATGAACACCACATGTTCATAATTTGCAATCCTAAGCCAAGATCCTTATTAACAGACCATCCCCCATCAAGATGATGACATAACATACACTCTTTTCAATGCCTGCAAACTATGCTTTTTCAGTTAAGGTGTGTTAGGCAAGTAATTCTCAAACTTAGATTTTGGATATAGATTGTGTTTGCAGGTTTGAATCTAATGGATTCCAATCTGTGTTCAAAGATGTTAACACTTGAATGTAAAAAATGTTAGTGTGTATTGTGATTATCTATTATTCTTTTGAAAGAAATGCCAATAAAGTGTGTCGAGAAATGAATATTAGTGTTATTTGAGGAATACATTTTTAAAAAATTCTATTTTTTTATTTCAGATGATGAGGAGGATCACAGTTGGAACAGAGACATTTGCATGCAGAGGCTTCAGGATCATAGGAGAGAGAGAGGTATGTTGATTATTTTACATATTTTATGAACTGAAATAGCTCTTCCCTGTTTATAGGCCTGTGTTTTTCACGATAATTAGAATGCAGGTATACCCATCATGCATCAGCAAGGGAAATGAAATCATCACACAGTAGTTGTGCTTACAAGTGTGAATAAAATCTAACAATGTTGATATTTTATGTATCATTGAGCCATTGTTTCAGCATGCATGTTTTGAAATGTTCTCCACAACCTAAATAACAGTGGGTTTGGTGTATCTGTCACATATCTGTTTAATGCCTGTTTTGCATTCTATTCTAAATGTTTTGGTATACTTATGTGCTTGGTTGTGGTGATTAATCTGTGGTATATAGGCTGCTTACTTATGAAGTAAAGAGACATTAGTGCTTGAACTGCTGTTTACAGACTGTGAATTATACTTTTCAGTTTAATATTAGTATTATCAGTCTCAAATATCTTGGGTGTTTCTGCAGAAACACAGTTGCAGCCTAGACTGACTGACACTTGAGTACTTACCCATATGATTGCAGCAGTTCGTATTCAGCACACCATGCGGGTCAGCAATGGTACTGCATCCGTCTTCAACCCCTTGGGTTTTCTTTTTTAGAAACATAGTTATAGTCTAGGTTTACTGACACTTGAGCAGACACCCATTTGATTCCAGCAGTTCATATTCATAACACTCTGCAAGTCAACATTGGTATTGCATCTGCTTTCAACACCATTGGTGTTTTTTACACACACAGTGATGGACACGGCTGACTGAAACATAAGCAGATACCCATTTGATTGCAGCAGTTCAGTGTCAGCAAGCATATTCACAAAGTTTTGTTTTTACAGGCTACTGATTGCTAATTGTTTTTTATTGATAATGCATGCAGCTGTACACATAGATTACTGTTAGTAACAGATATATTAGATTCTCATATGTCAACAGTTGTGTTGACTAAAAACATCACATTGTTTTCAGTGTTGTACTCATTATATTGATATGCATTCAGCCAAATATCATGCTGCATACCTAAAATGCCTGAAATATGGTTTGCCTGTTGTCCACAATATCGTGATGATCACTTTCTCCTCATTGTAACAATGACAGATTGTGGCTGCTCATATAAATCATTGAATCCAGCCAGTACAATAAGTTGAGTTGAGCATTCATATGTTTTTACTAAGCGAATGACCCATTTTGTTTGTGTGTATGTGTGTGTGTGTGTGTGTGTGTGTGTGTGTGTGTGTGTGTGTGTGTGTGTGTCTGTGTATGTGTGTATGTGTGTCTAAGCTCATAGAACTGTAAAGGAAAGAATACTGTCATCCTTTTTAGGAGTACGGCATATAGAGCCATAGGTAACTCTGTCCATAATGGATGAGTCTCAGTCCCTGTATAAATTGTCATCATAATCATATTGTGTTGTGCTGTGATAATGTCCATGGGACTATTCTGCATGATCGACATTTACTTTTCTTTTCTGTTGTGTTTTGCAATTAATCATTACAGAGCATGATACCTGTGGACATTCTCTGATCCGAAGACAAAGATGTGCACATGTAAGACTACTGCCAGAGTGTTCCAAGGATGATGGTGATGATGGCAATGATGATGATGAAGAGGAGGAAGCTGAACCAGCCCTTGCCCAAGCAATCCTGCCTGCAACCCAGAGCAGACTTAATCATGACCTGCATATACATGATTTTCAGGAGATTTGGAAGGTCATGACTGATGTGTTCTGAACACAGATGAAAGACATGATGGGGATCTTCTTGCAGAATAAGGCACAGGCTATGAGTGATTATTTCAGGGCAATAGCTCATGAGATCTTTTGTGAGTCTGATTCTCATCAGTCTGGTCCCTCTTTTCCATACGTATTGCCTATGTGCTCCACTTGTGGTATGCCGCCAATGTGGTGATTGCTATTTTATTGATTGGATGGTATATGCACTCTTGTACATGCATACCATGTATCTGTCATGCTTACGTGTTATTGTCATGTGACATTTACTTCAGTTTCAATGTGTGCATCACATACATTAACATATTATACTTTCCACACACATTCAACTCTCCATGTATTGTGGCAGTTAAACTGTAGATAGTGCTGCATGAGGTAGCCAGTAAACATGTGTATATCTGGAGATACTGACAGACAACATATATTGTCCATAGTTTATCACTAACAGTGTCATATACTTGGATTTCTGTTTTGCCATATTAGGTATGTGCAACATACAACATGTCATTCCACATGTTTTTTTGCATGACAGTTGTCATGATGTCCCACTGTCATGATGTGATGTTGTGTCATGGTTTGGCAATACTGATGCCATGTGAGATCATATACAGATATATCCTGTCTATGTGCAGTCCTCCTTTTCTGACTGCATCAAACAGCAATGCAATGTTAATCTCTACACAATGCTACAGATACACATTCTTTCACAGTACATTACACAATGTTTGTTGTATGTAGCCTTTCTACATCCATAACATAATGACATCATTGTACATCTTCCAGAAATAGTTGTACACATGAAATGACTGTACATATGTGTGCACAGTCAGATACATACTGACACACAAATGTACCTTTGACATGTGAGGATTCAGTGAATTACTGCTGATGGCTGTAATGATGCCCTCAGGAGTGTCATCTGCTCCATAGTGATCAGGGTGATTATCATACACCTGTGTTTCTTTAGTTGACATTTGCATGACAGTATTTGTGTATGTGGTTTTAATTTTTAGCTTGCTCACCTATGCATATATGACATAATTACACATTACTGTGTATATGTGTTTTATACATGTCCAGTTCTGTGGACATCAGTAATCCATCTGGCTGTTTGACATACATTTTCCATTTGACTGAATGTATGACTGTGTGGCTTCTACAGAATCCTATGTGCTTTACATACGCATTTGCATTGTGTCAACTTACTCCGTCTTGCTTTACTCTGATTGGGACCCACGTTGTCCACCTCCCTCCCACCTCCATATTTCACTATTATTTTATGCAGGTACATTTGCCTCTGTTAAAACTACTGTACATTGCCATTTATTAATTTGACACAGGGAACATGGGACAAATTGAAAAAGAACACAAGGATGCCACACCATAGAAAAAGTTTAATGGAAAATAAAACATAACATGTATGGACATTGTACAAAGCAGGACATGTGCACACAAGTTGGTGGCTAATGCTTGCAGTGCATCCTTGTTTTCATTACACTCGTGTGTTACCCACTGCAGGTTTTTTTTTCATATCCATATGCACAACCTGCTATATTCATTATGCTGTATTGTTACATATGTCATTGGTGTATGCATGTTTATCAACATCAGTTTCATGTACATTCCATTTATGCCACTGCCAGACATACATGCACAGCTACACCTGTGTGTTGCCTTTGACATGGCATATGTGTGTACCATAAACACATGCCATTACATGTTTGTTTGGGTTGTGTACACCTACGTAGCACTATTTGTTACAATTCTGCAGTACCTCTGTTTGGCACTGTTTTTGTTTTTTTTCACCTTTCACGTGCATGGTTGTAGGTTTGGGTCTGTCCTCAGGTTGAGTTACCTAACATTATTAGACCTGCATTTGCTCATCTGTGATGTTGCTTGACTTATATGTACTGCTGATGGACTAATTGGATGTGTGGATATTTATCCCATGTGTACTATGAACCTACTTTATTACTCTAGAACACATATCCACCATTGACTGCTACATAGTTTGTGACATGTCATAGCATGACAGGTCATAGGTAGATATGTTTTTTTTTTTTTGCATTTTGCCATGGCTTGTATGCATCTCCACGCTGTTTGTTAGCTTTCCATTGCCCATGTTATGCAGTGTGCTGTTTGTGTAACTTACTTGTCCTTACTGTTTTTTTTTTTCCAACCTTTGTCTGCCTTGTGTTACAATATTTATTCTTTGGCTATACCTGCTGTATCCTCTTTCCCAATGTTTATCTTTCCTTCTATTCTTAAAAAAACGGGGCCTATTCCCACCAAAAAACATTGCCCATGCCCTTCTGACATTTCCTCAGATTTTTCCATTCCAGCATCCCTCTTTTGTGTCCCTCTTCTTCCCCCATACCCAACATCTTCTTTGTTATCTCCCACTTTCCTTGGGTGTGTGCATTGCTTGTGTTCCCCATATCCATCCCAAATTGATTGTTGGCAATTGTTAGCTATGGTGATGTGGCTACGATTGTCCTTTTCCTTTAACTTTTTTATTAGAAAATTTACAAGCTGATATATTGTAATGGTACATATAGTATGTAGATATCCATAGTTGTCTTTGACTTCTCTGTAAAGAGTTATGTAAATATATAAATATATTACTAATAGCCTTGCAGATTTGAAGCACATATTTTAAGTTAGTGTATGATATACGACAATATCCGTAGTTGTCTGAGATGTTTCTATGTCTACTCCTGCAAATTTATGTTATGAATGACATGTGGCTTGCATAAATATAGTTGGCATTTTTAATATTTTAATGTTTTTTTCTTTTTGTTATCATAACAGAGTCAGTTACATTCTGTAGTTGTCCTTAACCTTAATGTACAGATGTTGTTATATTTTATACAACTATCAGGATTCTTGAACTGTGATCACCTTTCCATAACTTTTGTATGTACAATATGATTGGACAACCGTTTCTTATTAAATACAGATTACTTATGCATTTCTATAGTATGACATTGTAACTCTGATACTCCATTATATGCTGAGCTAGTCCGAATTTCTTGTCATACAATAACATATTACAATGTTATCTGCAAGTCTCGCACTGGCATTTGTGTAATGCACTAGATTCCATGAGCTTTACAGAATCTGGCTGATAGTTTTTATCATTTTCCATATGAGACTCAATGCTCACAGTGAAGATGCAGAATCACTTGAAGATCTAGAATTTACAGAATTAACTGAAACACCATGGAGATATCTGTCCATTTTCCTTCCTGGTCTCTTCAGAATTCTCATAGTGTGCCATAGAAATACATTGTTTTCTTCATAATCCTTAAGATTTTGCTATATCTTATTCTTTTTTATAACCTGCAGTTTTTTCTTCACAGCTTTGTCTAATACTAATATCATTTGTGACTCTATTAACCTTGATCAAATCTAGTGCATTAATTAATTGTGAGTAACCATCTTTTACTTCCACTGACAATTTTTGTAAATGTACCATATCCCTCTCTCAGTAAGAATCTCAATCCATTCTGCTGAACTCTTATGAGCCACAGCAATCCATCTTTTCTTTAAAGTTGTTTCTGCATCATCACTTTCTACAACACTATAGGTGGACTTTTAAAGGCTGTTGGGAGTTATATCTAACTACACATAGCTCTTTAAAGTAACCAAATGTAACTGCAGATAAACCTTTGCATTCATAATTTTCCCCATCTCTCTGATAACACCTTAATATCCACAGGTAAGTTCTTATTTATATTTGGAACCAGAGATGAAAGTACGTCCTTAAACTAGTCTTCAGGTGTATCATTTTCTCTATCCAGTTTTAGCAAAAGTCAGTTATAAATCATTCACTGTTTACAGTGGCCATCATAAAAAATTGCAGATGCAACATTTAATGATATATGAGCTATAAAACATCTAGAATCAAGTGAACCTTGCAAAGGCATGGACAAAATATGTTAGGTTTTGACCACATAAATAAAAAATGAGCAGTAGCCTGTGCCATTCAACTTTATTACGTCATTACAGCTTAGCACCTTAGCTCATGCCTTTTATCGCAAAACCATACAATGAGACTTAAGACAGTAAATAACCTTTCTATTAAGAATCCACCAGTCAGAAAACTACTTGAATTAATAACATTCAGATTAATCTATTTCGGTTGTATTTGATATTTAACTGTCAGGTCTGATAGTTGTGCCTAGGCATATTAACTTAGATGTTCTTATACATGATGGTTGAAATTCTATATCAGTGTACCCATCCCCGGGATTTCATGGGGTGTGATGCAGGTTGCAACAGAAGGATGAAAGATGGGGATTGTGAATCTGACAGACCATTGTGTGTCTGGGTGTAACAGATATAACAGCTGTAAAGTTTCATAATGGTACATACTGTTAGGGCTCATATACATGGGCAGGATGTATTATTATGGCAGAGTAAATGGATGCAAAGTAACATGCAAGGCTCAGTAAAACAGTTATGAGTGTACTATGCAGTTAACATAGTCCAAGAGTTAGGCAGAGGAAAACAATCATAGCTCTTTGTTGATAATTATCCTCAGAGAGGTGGCTGAAAGGTTGCAGTATCCTGTATGGGAGGCAACTTTGTCAGTTATCCAAAAAAGACACTTGTGAACCAGCGACCAATCCCACACTTTAATAACAGATAAGA
Source organism: Protopterus annectens (assembly GCF_019279795.1). Taxonomy (NCBI): domain Eukaryota; kingdom Metazoa; phylum Chordata; order Ceratodontiformes; family Protopteridae; genus Protopterus; species Protopterus annectens. Next base: position 581,342,629 of record NC_056735.1, read on the forward strand.
AATGCAGACACACATGTTAACCTAGGTTTCATCCCACCTGTGGAGACTTCATCAGAACAAGCTATATCAAGGTCAAATTACTGAAATTGAGCACAAATATTTGATTAACCCCAATTCGGTTGTCAGTGGTATATTTGGAATTCCTAAATTACATAAAGGCCTGGATGATTTGAAATTCAGGCCCATAGTGGATGGAAAATGAAGTAAAACCTGCTTCATCAGTCAATACCTGGTCATTATTTGCAAAAGGGGTTGACTATGTTTGAATACATCACTAAGGATTCATGGAGTTTTTTGGAGAAGTTAAATGGATTAACCATTGGGGAAAATACCTTATTGGTTACTACTGATGTTATCAATTTATTTTCTGTCATTTCACATGTGGAGGATTTAACCTGGTTAGACTGTCAATTGAATAAAACTGGATTGTCTGATCAGGACCAGATTAATGTGTTTGTTACCCTTATGGAGGCAGTATTGGCTAATAATTTCTTGTATTTTGAGGGGCTTTCTTACAAGCAGTTCACAGGCGTGCAGCTTGTGCCCCCATTTACGACAACTACATCATGTCATTTTGGGAGCAGGAGTTTGTTTTCACTAGTGTGTACCAAAGACATATTAAGCAGTACACATGGTTTTTGGATGATATTTTCATCTTGTGGGAAGGAACGGTTGAACAACTGAAATTATTTTTGGCGTATATCAATAGGACAGTTGATTTATTGAAATTTACCTATGAATACAGTGTTGACACAATAACCTATTTGGATGTTAGTTTGGTAGTGGACAGGAATTTGAAGTGTTTGAAGTCCAAAATCCACAGAAAGGCTACTTTTTCTGACTCTTATTTAGATTACACCAGTTAGTGCCCTCACCATCAAAAAAGATATATTGTGAAAGGACAAATGGTGAGGGTGGCCAGGATGGTTAGTGATGACAAAGATTTTAGGAATGAGTTGGAATTTATGATGAAGATATTTATTAGAAGTGGATATCCTGAGAGTCTGTGTATGGGGCTGAGAGATGAAATCATTGGCAAAAGGGAAAGAGGTATATATAAGGCCATACTTGTTGCGGGAATGGTAAGATAATTTAGTGAAGGTATTGATGATCACATTGGCCCCAATAGTTACAGAATGAGGAATGATGGAATGCTTTTTGTAACTACTTTTAACTTGGAAGCTGAATGACTTACCAAAATGATCAGGATAAACTGGGGTGTTTTGAAGTTGGATAAAAATGTGGAAGTAAAATGGGGGGGGGCTTTGGTTATTGTATTTCGCAAAGATAGATCTTTCACAGAGATTTTGGAGAATGGATTAGGGTGTCAGCCACCATTTACTAGCAGAGTACTGGATAATTATAAGTGTGGAAGATACAGTACCTGTAAAAGTATATTGGAGACAGGTAAACATATAAAAGTGAATCAACATCACATCTTTATTGACGGCCACTATAACTGCCAGACTAATAATGTAGTTTACCTGGCCAAATGTGAAGTTTGTCCTGCATTTTATGTAGGAAAAACTGCTAGACATTTTAGGGAATGGGTGAATGAACATCTGTTAGACATCAAACATCTTAGATTGACTAATGCATTGGCTAGGCATTTTTGTGAGCATCTGGGACACCACTTTAAGATTTGTGCCCTTCAGCAGATTAGATTTGATAATCAGGGGAAGACACTGGATGTACATTTGGATATCAGCAGGTTGAAATGGCAATTAAGGTTAGATGCCCTCAATTATCCTGGCATTAACGATGGTTTGAGTATTGCCCCTATCCTTAAATTGAAAAATATCTTAGGAAGGAAATGAAAACCAATTTCAACCAACGGTTTTTATAGTTTAGACTTAGTTTTTTTAGTTTAACTTGTTTAATCATACGACCATTTAGAGTGTTTTTAGTAATTAATATATATGTTCGTTTGAATGACAGTTAATGTTTCTAAAACTTTTTAAACATTTTTTTCATTTTTTATAACATGTTTTTGTCTTTGGTATGTGTATTTTATGTAAGTGTAGTGGCATATCTCTTTCAGAGATAGGCTCATTTTAAGTGGGAAATGATCTTTATTTCTTTATTTGTTGATTGTTAATTGGGTGGGTGTGTATATAAATATGACTGTTTTAGTAGACTTCATTGTTCTGATGAAGTCTCCACAGGTGGGATGAAATCTAGGTTAACATTCATATCTGCATTTCTTATCTGTTATTAAAGTTTGGGATTGGTCGCTGGTTCACAAATGTCTTTTTTGGATACAGTTGTGGTTGGTTACAAGTTAACTTTGTCAGTTATGTTGCATATCATGTGAGTCCTTTAAGTATTACATGTCTGGATGCAGTGAGTACTAACACAGTAGCTGAGAGTGTGGTTCTAAGGAATGTGTTTATTCAGGTAGGCCAGTCAACACAGTACAGAGGCGTACATGGAGTGGCCTTGTTGTCTATATCCCTTAGTGAATATACTGCTTGAGTGATATGTCTATGTACCTTTTAGAATTATTCCTTGTTAAGGACTGCAAATGTGGGGAAAGGGTCTACATTAGTAGAATAAAGATAGGGATGAGGAACAACAGTAATGTTGAGTCATTGTACTTGTACCCTAGAGATCCACCAGAATCTTCAAAAAACACCATTTTATTGCTTGTGTCAGGGATCACTGTAGCAGAGTTTTCTTCTATAGTCTTTTTAGCCCTTTGGATCACCTCATTCCAGCATCTTTCCAGACTGTTTCATATCTAGCCTGTGCTTTTTTTATTGTGTGTAGGATTTTAAGTACATACAGACCCAGCAATATATATATATATATGGGTGGTCTGCCATCATTCATGCAACAAAACAGAAGCCTGGACAACAATGGCCAGTTTCAGATACTGTTGCACAATGGTGTCACGTATGACCTTCTCATAGCATACTTGCACATTTCTTTGTAATTCTTTGTCATCATTGCTGAAGCTAATATGCACCACAAAATTAATATCTTACAAGCAGAGAATTATATCCTTCTGCAGGCACTCCATAAGCATGGCCAGCAGGTGTTCTGGCCTGACAGATATGAAGAGGCTTTCTAGGTGTGTATCTGGTAGGCATGATAAAGAACATCACTGTTGTCAGTGGTTATAAACAGAAGTAAGCAAAGGTCATAACAAAGAGTCAAAGATATAATCACACAGGTATGCAGTAAAAGCAGCCCACCTTGCACAGTATCACAGGTCCAACGGTTATGAGCACTGACAATGACACCAGTGACAGACACAGAGGAGGTCCTAGCATGTCTGTCTGGGGTGCAAACAATTCAGGAATCCATAGCTGAATGCAGTACATTGATGCTCAGTTGGAAGTGGCACAATGAATATCCATTGGTGATGTCCCAGGTGGGAATGTCTGGACATGAGGTGCTATTTATTTTAATAATTCACTTCAGGTCATAATTCTTAAAATCGTGGCTTCTCTCTTTGTACAGGAATATTGAGACTGTACAGGTATAAAGGACATCTGCCCAATGTATGCTAAACATTACTTTTCCATAGTACTTTGTTATTTATGAGCAGTTTAATTGAGCTGTGGGCATTGTTATTTTCACAGCTGTTGTGTTATCAGGATCATCCACCATTTATATAGGCCTGCTGGACGTCAGGGAATTGTCTGGTCTTGGTGATGATTGCAGCCAACTCCCATAACAGTCAGATGCCACAGTGTACTAACCATGTTCTGAGCTCCTGTGCCTGGGCAATTCACCCACACAGACTCAGGATGATAGTCCTGGACACAAAGAATCTAACACATTGCTAGGGAGTGGCCTGGTCTCTAGAGGCAGAGTCTGCCATGGTTGTCCCCAACTCGACTGAGTAAAATGACCTCAGTCCTGGTGTCCTGGAAGCCAGAAATGCCATGGGTAAATCCCCCTCCATGACTGCTACTCAGCATTTGTGCAGGACCATAATACAGGGACATGCAGACACCAATAAAAGCATAGCCAGCCTGGCAGGGGTAGTACATGGTCTGCATGAACACTTGCAAGAGTTTATGGGCCAGATGTCCAATGTGATGGACATGGAGTAGGAAGTCTATATGCACAGCTGCCCCTATTAGCCACCATACTTACTAAGGCTGGTTAAACTATGCCTCCAGTACAGAAGCCTATTCTTGGGGGGGGGGCACAGTCTAGTACCTCTATCACCACCACCTTCTCATCAGTATCTAATGTTGAGGGTGCTGGACAATGTGGAGATACATTCTGTTAGGGTGCTTGTGTACAGACCATGTATAGTACATAACATCATTAATTCTTACAGAACATCTCATCCTCTGAGCATGCTGTATATCATGCTTGTGACCTTTCCAGAAGAGAGTGCCCCCATGAGTGAGGATGTGCATGATCACTGGAGTCGTCTTTTGTGGGTGCCCTAGTCACATCTGCTAGAACCCAACACAGAGTTGCTTCATCTGCTGTAGCTATTTACATGTACACACACACACACACACACACACACACACACACACACACACACACACACACACACACACACACACACACATCATTAACCCTTGATCCACCTTGTCTATTGTTGACACATCAATGTGGCCCTCTTCACCAGTTCATATGATTACAGCTGTGACCTGACATTAGTACTCTTTTGCCTTTGTAGCCTGTGTCAGGCACACAGCATGGCCAGTCTGTTTATACTATAGCACAGGCTGGATGTGGTTTCTCAAGCATCATGTTTACTGTTATATGCTATACTTATTCTGTCCCATAGTTAGTGCACTCACCTCCACTTTGCATAGTCATCCCCTACAGCTTCCTGCTTGACATTCTTCTCACCAGACACTTCTTGTGCTGATGAATCTGGGATTTCTTTCACATCATGAATGCCTTTGCCTTGCTGTAACTGTTTGTGTATTAACATGTTGTATAAATATTGCACATACTGCACAAATTTCACATGTTCCATGGTCACACAGCAGTATAGCACCAAAGACAACTACCCAGTGGAAGTGCTCCTTTAGCAGCCCAAACATGGAAAACCTCACATGTGTGATAGGGCAGTGCTAAGCATATTTGATGCCATGATCAATAGATTTTTAATTGGTGAAATTAGACATGATTCCAGGCCATATTTGGCATTACCAATAAGAAATGTATGTGGAAAATTATTCTGCACAAATCACTGATATATATTTCATGTTTGCCAGATGTAGGAGTCTCTGCCACTGCCTATGGCAGTTGCTGATCAACTGACAATTGATTCAGTGGAGCCGTCACAAATGAAACACCGGTATCCTTTTTCCCCACATGAGGTCTTTATTGAGATGTGGGTGCGGTCAGTGTCCTTTGGTATCTCAGGAAAATGTGCTGTTTCATAAAAATATCTGCATGATGTTGCCTTTCTGTTTGATGGTATGTGGGAACCACATTTGCTTCCCTACATTATGTTGCATGACTTCAAGAAATTGCTGCAGTATCCATGAGGCAGTTGGCTGGGATAAATGACTGTGCCACTGAATGGTCCCTGTATCTAAGATTGTCAAGGTTGTACACACACTTGGTACCACAGAGATGGGCACCTCACTCATCTGAATGCATCTCAACCACCTCTTCCAATGTTAATCTAGTCTCATAGTATACCATTTATTTGTCATGGAAGGCATTGTATATTAGGTACAGAAAGAAGACTAGGAATCAATGAGGGTGCTGATGCACACCCATGCAATTTTTATCCATGCCAGCTGGCTCTTGCCTTAGATTTTCTAATGCAGAAGCTACTTTATATAAGTTTTTGCTGTTGTTCTTCCATAACTTCAGAATGTTATGGTTGCCAGCAGCTCTAGCTGTAGCATGTTTCTATATGAACTATATCTTCTTTCAGCTTTTTCCGGTTAGGGGTCACCACAGCAGATCACCTGTCCACTCATGATTGGCAGTGGAATTTTTCAGTGTCGAGCTGCCAGCCCAGTACCCAACCTTCCACAGAAGACACACACACACAAACACACACACACACACACACACACACACACACACACACACACACACACACACACACACACACACACACACACACACACACACACACACACACACACACACACACACACACACTCACACACACACACACACACACACACACACACACACACACACACACACACACACACACACACCTAGGGCCAATTTAGAGTGTCCAATCCACCTACAGCATGTCTTTGGGATGTGGGAGGAAACCGGAGCACCCGGAGGAAACCCACGTGACCACAGGGAGGACATGCAGACTCCACACAGAAAGCACCCCAGCTGAGGATCAAACCAGAGAACCTCTTACTGTGAGGTGGCAACGCTAACCACTGCACCACCGTGGCCACCCTCTATATGAACTATATATGTTTCTGAATTAATCTGCAGTTTTGTTTACCCTCATTTACATGCACCCCATTACCTTTTTTAATACTGTTGGTCATTTTCACGTCATTCTTCCACCATTTGCAAATTATGCAGGTCATGGAATTTCACAGACATCCACAATCACTCAGTTTTCATTATGTAGATTTTAACTTTCAGAAATTTGAGTACCACAGTGAAATGTTAGTATTAAAATTAATTAGTTTTATAGTTGTCAGTTTGCACATCTGGTATTATTTGCTGATTTTTTTTTTTTTTTTTTATCAGAATTTTGCATCTTGTCTGTAACTTGTTTTGTTTCAAGCCACAGGTGGTTCAGCATACAGTTAAGATTTCACTAATTGATGCAAACCCTGCCTTGCATAAAGATCACTGCTCCTGAAAGCACTTTGCCCATGGATTCAAAAATGTCTTATCATTCTTCATTGTTTGTTCTGGCAGTAAGTGGGTTGTATTAGTTTTACAAGGTATAGTGACACATAACTTCTATTACTGCTAATAAAGTGATAGCAGTCCACTAATGGTAATCTTCTAATGTAATATTTTTAATCCACAAATACATATGAACATTAAATACTTTAGGCACACAGGTTTAAACATAACATTTCTTCTATTATCTTAAATCCTGCTTAGAACAAAAAGCCCAAGAAAGGATTTTAAAAAAGACAAACAGGCTTTTATCTAACTATTTTAAAGGCTATGCATTTGGTGTCACAGTTTACTGTGTAATGCCTAAGGCACAGATGTCAGTCTCATTTCACACAGCAGGATTACAAGAAAAATACAGAAGCTGCCTTTTAAAAAATGATGACAGTATGAAGTGATACCACATATCCCTTAGGAGTATGTTGGTGTGGGATCTTTCATCATCCTGAGCAGGTATTATAGACCTACTTTTGACATTAATGTCAGCATCAAATGTTGAGTCAAATGTGCACGTCTGCAATTTTCTTAGTAAAAAATGAAGACTGTCACCACCGTTTGAAAACGTGTTGTACCACTGCTGAGTGTTCATTTAGATTACGTTTAGGGAGAAGTTTGCATAGGACAATGATTCTTAAATGTTCTAATTCTAAACATCTTGATGCATATTTTCTACATCAGACAAATATAGAACCAGATTTTTCTAAGTAAATCATTCCTAATAGATACTAAATCCAGGATGGTCTTTATACTATAAAGGATAAAACAGCATTTCTAAGAAAAAAAATGAAGCAAATAGGTATATGCGTGTGTGTCTGTGTGTGTGTGTGTGTGTGTGTGTGTGTGTGTGTGTGTGTGTGCGCATGTCTATGTATGTGTTGTGTATCAATATATCAATAGCTATAGCTATATCTATCTATAAAATGTAAAACAGATATTGACTAAAGTTAAAGTAAAGAAGTTGTCCAATAATACTGTATAAATGTTAGAATCAGGGTGCACATCATAGTGTCTAACATAGATGTGACATGCAGTGCTATATGATAGATTAAATAAGAGTTTCTCCATGCGAGGACTTGCTAATTCCAGGTAATATGATCATAGACACAGGTTATTCAAGTGAAAAGAACTGCTGTTGACTGGAACTGTAGAGTATCACACAGAAATTTCTAAGACAGAAGGCAGAAAATTGAATTTCTGAATCACAATTTCTGTCCCGCAAGACCAACAAGTCAAGAATCACTACAGGGCAAATCATGAAATAGAAAAGCCAAAATCATTATGATACATATTTCAAATGTGTTGCTATCATTTACAGATGTTCTGTCAGACTGTTCTTTAACTTAAAAAAATAGGTCCCCACCAGGAAAAATGCGACATTAAGCTGCTATGACATAAATCTGTAGTATATGTTAAATGTTTTAGTATAGTGAATATAGCATAACTGTTAAATATAAGCTGTATAAAGGGAGAAACGCCCACTGTCATCGCACACCTTACTACTAAAATTTTGAAAATCCAAGTTCATACAAACTTAAGGAAGAATAAATGTTTTTTATTCCCAGCAAACCATGTATTTCTGTTTTATCAAGCTTGTGCAATGCATCAATTAGGTCTGTATTCATTGATAGTGGAAGTATAGAATTGCAGAGTGAGATTATCTCAGCAAAAAAAAAAAAACAGTATAATTCACTGTAATCTTCTGTTTAGAATTTCTGGTTGTTAGTTTTATTAACAGTATGCTTATGAGAACTTACAGAACATGATTACATGAGATGTGAGCCATACATAACAATCAAACTGTAATTATTTAAAATTTCAGAATCTGTTTAACATTTTATGACTACAATGCACTTTTGGTCCAGTTAGTGTGTTTTATCCTTCCCATAATTTATTTTGGTGGTGGATTGGTCAGGTGAGCAGGGGTTTAATTGGACTTGCAATCTGTCTGGAATGAGGCTGGGACATGGCAAGGGAGTGCAAAATAAGTATATCACCCTGGGCACCAAGCTCCTTGCTGCAGCTGTGAATTCCCTCTTCCATACGTTTACTATCCTTCACCAAAGCAGCTCAAAGAATTTTTTGGGTGCATTGCTTTGGAATATAGCACCAACACACCATGTGGTTTCTATTCCCCCACTCTGTTTATGCCTCCTGTGCTCCATCTGAGTAATCAGACATGCTGATTCTTCCTTATCTCCTGTTTATATACGTAACCCTGATCCTCCATTTGTGGTTAACTGTGTTAGAGTGGCATGCCTCTCATTCTCTTATTACAAGAATTTTCGACATATACAAAAATAATGAGAGGAAAAAGTGCTAAAACAGGAACAAAAATTAAATGTTGTTCTTATGAAAAAGAAGCTTGTTAGAATAACAAGTTTTGCATTAGCATGCATTTTCTGAAGAATACCACGTTTGTTTGTTTGTGTCTTTCGGCTTTTCCTGGATAGGGGTTGCCACAGCGTAACTCCGGTCCGCTAATGATTGGTAGTGGATTTTTACGTACCGGGTTACCAGCCCTGATGCACAACCTTCAACGAAGGCATGCCCCATTCATGTATGCCTCTACACAGAAGACGCTCTAGCTGAGAATCGAATGGGACGTCTTGCTATGAGGTGACAACGCTACCGCAGCACCACCACCGCAGTAGTATGGTACTAAAATGTCTGTCAGTATTTTGTGACTTTAATCCTCAAGAATGTGCTAGAAAACCACACATTTTATGAAGAGCAGATCAAAAAATGAATAGATATATAAATAAATAAATAAATAAATAAATAAATAAAAGAACAAAAAAATCTGAGCATTCTGTAAATTTCTGGACAGATGAGAATTATGTAGTGTAGACATCTACTAAACTTTTGTTTATATTTTCATGACTGCTGTGGCAGCTTAATAATGTTACATCTTTATAGGACAGACCTTATCAAAAAAAGTCCATAACTTAGGTTTTAAAATGCTGCTAAACATACGATACTGTTATAGTATGGTTTATCACCTCCACTGCCTTAATCATACTGTGTTTGAGTCTCCTTTCTTCATACCTTAAGCCCCATTACTTAGTTCTGTTTCCATCTATATGTGCTTTTTCCTGGCATCATGTTGTGAGCTTACCTGCACCTCCTTGTCAGTGTACTATTGTTGAAATTTCCTGCCTCTTGACCTTGTGTTCTCACCCCCTCTTATCTCTTGCTCTCATGTATTGAGAAGCCACTACATTTCAATTTGTTTTACACCCATGATAGGTGTGACATTCCCACACTGGGCCAGTAATCAAGGAGCCTGAATCCTCACCACTGATACTGGAGAGGGACATTCACTTGGAATACAAATGGATACACTTAGTATTTCCAGATGCAGACTTGTGTGTATCAAGCACAATTTCCCTTAAGAGAACACAGGAAACACACTCAGTCTGGGTTCTGGATTTCTCTGTCTCCCTCCAGGTCCCCAGTAAGACTCCCCACTGGTACAGCTTAGAGCTGGGTCCTTAGCTGGGGTTCCAATCTAAGTCCTCCAACACACTCTCTGTGAAACCAGTGCTTTGTGTCCCTGCTTCATGCAGCTGACACACACACTCTTTGAAATTTGATGTGCACACACACACACACACACACACACACACACACACACACACACACACACACACACACACACCTGGGAAAGGCTTGCACAGATTAACCCTCAGTGCCCCCTTTTGCCCAAACTATAAGGTAGTTATCACTGCCACCAGGACCTCTGGTAAGTACAATTAAGGCTGTTACAAGGGTACATAGTCATACTGAGTGAAATTAATATTAATGCAAATGGTAATGTTGATCAAACACCAAGGCTTTTAGGAGTGGCCAGAGATATTACCAATTAAATATGTGCAAATAATCTCAAAACTTAAAAATATTTTCTAAAAAGGACCAGCCGCAATGAAATGTTTAAATATATTTAAAAATAAATAATAAAAAACATGAAAATACTAATATCTATTTATAGTAAACACCAGAGTTTTCATCACAGGAGGTATTAAAAATAACATTGATGGAAAGTTTCAGACAGTTATAGAAAAGCAGTATTTAGCTAGTCCACTATGTGTTCCTGAATGACTAAAACAATTACTGTTCCTATTTACTGAATAGAGCAAGGAAAGATGGGTGAGTGGTTCTTGTTGTCAGATCCATGACAGAATACAGAATGCTGCTGAAACTTCAGACTCCTCTAATATTAAAACATTATTTCTGTACAGAATGATATCACATACAATTGGTCATCTGACTCTGTTTCCCGCACTATTCCCCAATCATTAGAAGCTATGAGGATTTAGCACCTATGTGCTACAATACACAGAGACAGAGCATTGCTCAGATGTGGTGCAGCTCCTGGAAGTCATAAAAGCATAAAACCAAAATGTTTGCGCTTTTCCCACCTTTCCTGTAACTAGTCTAGTCCAGATACAGATTTGCTGTATCCAGGACTGTATGTAAGCTTCTGAGCCCCCAAGCCTTTCTCTGTTGGTGGGAAGCCTTCTAGCTTATCATTGGGAGTGGTAAGCACTAGGTAGCCCATCTTCCATAAGAGGAGTGGTTTCTGGCCAAGAAATTGTAGCTTATTGGCCGCTTAGGCAGTTTTTCCATCTCTTTCAACTTTTTGGTTTAAAAGCCTGCATTTGCGCTTGTTTCCCACCTTTCCTGTAACCAGCATAGTCCAGATACAGATTTGCTTTATCCAGGACTGTTTCTAAAGCTTCTGAGTGGTGCCAAAGTCTACTCTTCAAATTTTCCCTTAGATCTACTAGTTCTCTCCTCTCCTACACTTTTACTAGCTTATTAGTTTAGCACTTTACCAGACGTCTTGTAGCAATTATTGTAGCACACAAAAGTGCTACCAGCACTAAATTTTCTACAAGGAAACAGCTCAAGTACTTATTATTAATGCCCACCCCTCCAGGCATGTCTAAAGGTCACTACCCTATGCTTTCTCCTATTAACCTGGTGAACTTGGGGATCCTGAGGTAATGTAGCAACTGCCTCATGTACACTGACAATCCTCTCATCTTACCTCCCAACGGTCAGACTTGTGAGAGATGCACTTATATATCCAAATTGGAAGCCATGCACTCTCCAGCCAAGACCGGAATAGCTGTTCAAGAGGAGAAGGTCACCACTTGCATCACACCATATGGAACACATAGCCCACCAGAACACACACCAGCACTGCCTTCACATAAAAACACAAACCACACACCCACCTTCTTGGAGGCTCTCAATAAAAATCTATGCAAACAGCAGAGACCTCCAAGGCAGAAATGCACTTGACCACCATAACACAACACTGATCATGAGACACATAACTCTCCTAAACAGTGTGCCACTCAACCAAAGCCCTTAAAGCAAAACAGCATTCCCAACACATTAGTCATAGGTGACTTAATAGTGAGGCACACTGATCTCCCACTCACTAGGTTGAATAAGGAGAAAGTAACAGCCACCTGCCTGTCAGGCACCAAGAGCCACCACATAATGCATGCACTCAGATCCCTCAACGACAGGTACAAATATGACTCTGTCATTGTACATATGGGTGTGAATGACCTGAGACATATCTCCCTGGACTACATGAAAAGAGGACATGGAAGAGCTCTCGGATTATGTAGCCCAGGTGGTTATGACCCTAGCCATGAGCAGCATCCTACCTTTACCCAGAATGATACCACAGTACAAGCAGAAAATGATTGATTTCAACAAGTTGCTAAGTTTCTGGTGTCATTCTAAGGTGATCCAGTATCTGTCTGCCTGGGATGACATGATTGACAGACCTAGAAGCTTTGCCAGAGATTGCCTACATCTGTCACCCCTGGGCTTCCGGATACTGGTCAAGGCTCTTGCCACCCTTATAGTGTCTTTTTTAGGTGGTGTTCTAAAGACCAAATTACCACTGTAGCAGCTACAAACAAATGCAATATGAGGGTCGTGCTGCTGAACGCTAGAAGTTTAAATCTCAAAATGCACTCACGCAAAGTACTCCTTAAAATGGAGAACATTGACATTTGTGTTGTAACAGAGACCTGGTTCAAGGCAGCAGAAAGCACCCCTGCACTACCAGGCTATTACTCATTCCGCACCTTTTGGTTCCAGAACTTGGACCGAAGCCCGAAAGGTGGTGGTGTTTCCATATTCATAAAGGATGTGCACACCTCTAGACTGGTAGCCCAACATAATGCATCTGAGATACTTCAGTTGCAGCTAACATTGGGTAAGACAGCAATTCAAGTTGTAACGTGCTCTAGGTCCCCAATCATGTCCCAAGACTAAAAATCCACATTCCTAAACACCCTGGGAAATTTTAGGGTCCAACCTTATACTATCATACTGGGTGACTTTAACTACCCCTCCATTAAATGGGAAAACTACTCATGAACCAATAGAATTGCCCAGCATTTCCTGGAATTCATTAATTCCAATGCCCTGGACCAGCTTGTTCTTACCCCCACTAGAGGTAGCAACATCCTTAACCTGGTCATTACTAACATGGGCGACCATTGGTCTAAAGCAATAGTCAACTCTTCCCTGGTTAGATCTGACCACAAACTAATCACCTTGGAAATCCACATCCCTCCCACCCTCCCCTCCCACCGGCAAAGTTAACCACCATGAAAAACTTCTTCAAAGCTAACTTTGGGCTCCGAAAAAACAGAGGTGGCTAACTTCATGGCATCCATGCAAATGGAGAATAGTTGCATGAGTGCCGAATCATACACCAATGCACTGTACAAACACGTACACAAATGCATGCATCTTTCCATACCCAAAAGAACCAAGATGCTCTCTTCCAAAAAAAGGAAGCCAATCTGGTAGTTCCCTGCCATAAGCAAACTCTACAACAGAAGGAGGAAACTGATGTGAAATAAGCTAAAGTCCCAAGACTGGAAAAACTCCCTTATCAGCCTCAACAAAAAGTTGAGATCTCTTATGAAATCCTCTAAAGCTAGCTATGAAAACAGAATTGCAGTAGATAGTAAAGACAACCACAAGGCCTTCTATAGTTATGTAAAGGATCTCCACGGCAATACCTAGATTTGCTATGAGCTACTGCACAATGGTACCTTCCATACTGAGCCAACAGATATCGCCAATATACTGGCCGACAGATTCAGTGCCAACTTTACTGCTCCCTCACAAAGAACCAATCATAATACCAGTAGATTGCCATGCACCCAGTATTACTGCTGTACAGGTTAAAACAGCACTGTCCATGGCCAAGAATACAGTTTCTACAGGACCTGACAATATCCCTGGCTGTGTTATACATGAACTACAGAGTGAACTGGTACCTCACCTGTGTGCCCTGTTCAATCACAGCCTCACCTCAGGCTTTGTCCCTACCAAATGGCGCACTGCTGCAGTCATCCCTCTCCACAAAGAAGGAACAATTACAGACCCTGGTAATTATCGCCCCATTAGCCTGATGAGTCTGATATGCAAAGCTATGGAATGCATCATCATGGACCTAATAAACTAGGATATATGGAATCTCCAAACTTTGGATCCTACACAGTTTGGTTTTGTGAAGGGTAGATCATGCCTTCTCAACTTGGTCAACTTCTTTGAATCAGTCACCAGAGCTGTGGATGAAGGCAAGGTGGCTCATACAGCCTACCTTGATCTGGCCAAGGCCTTTGATACCATTCTCCACTCAGGAATCATAGAAAAAATCTCTAAGCTAGGCATCAACCCCTATATCACTAGGTGGATTTCAAACTGGCTCACAGATAGAACCCACAGTGTGAAAGTAGCTGGCTCCAAGTCAGACTACCAACCAGTCATGAGTGGAGTCCCACAGGGTTCGGTCCTGGGTCCTCTCCTGTTTGGTATCTACTTCTCTGAAGTCCAGGCCAACATGAAGGTACTCTGGTTGACAAAATTCGCAGACGATTGCAAGTTGGGAGCTATTATTAACTCCCCAAGTGATGTTGACATTCTACAGAAAGGACTCACTGAGACTAACAACTGGTGTCAGAACCATAGCCTTAAGCTCAATGCCAAAAAATGTGTTGTCATCCCTCTTGGGAAAAACCCAGTTCCCTTAAATTACCAGATTGATGGTAGTCCACTGAACACAGAAGGCATTATAAGAGATCTGGGAACACAGGTTGACAGTAACCTCTCCCTTGACCACCACATCGCCACTGTGGTCAGAAAGTCCTACTATGTGGCACATCTCATTACTAAGGGTTTTGCATCCAGGAAGAAAGAGGTCATTGTCTCCCTCTACTCTTCCCTCATTAGGCCAGTCATCGAGTACAATGTCCCATTTGGCATGCACCTCACTAGTCATCTGCAACAACTGGAGAGGCTGCAAAAGTACCTCACAAAGAGGATTCTAGGCCTTAAACACTTGTCCTATATTGACAGTCTCAAAAATCTCCAACTATATCACCAATTAGAGGTGATCTCTGCTTGACTTACAAAGCCATGTCTGACTCAGCTTTGTTAGAAATGCTACATCTAAAGAAATCCCAATCCCTCCAGACCACATGCTCCAGGGAGCTCAACCTCATTACCACAATCAACAGAACATGTTGGAGGGAGAGGTTCATAACCCAGAGACTGCCCATGCCATGGAATCGACTTCCCATATGTGTCAAGCAGAGCACCTCACTGACCCTCTTCAAGAGAAATCTTGATGAGTGGATGGGAAATAGAAAATTCACCACGGGGATCACTCCAGTGGCTCTACTCGACAGAGGCACTGGGAACTAAGGTTGGGTGGCACGATGCCAGGGTAATCCTACGGGCTAGGCTTGTAAAGACTCCAGGGCCATTAGCCTAGTACACACCTATGAACCTATATATCTATGAACTCCTCCTACAGGAGCTACAACCTATTCTCTAGTACAGACATTGTGTCTCTAGCTCCATTCAAAACTGTGGGATAACATCTTTATGGCTTAATCCATAAAGTAATTTAATTTGAAGAATATATTTTCCAATGTCAGGTGGATTAACCTCTTCCTTCCCAGTATATGCTGTTACAATATATATATTTAATTCAGTTACAATAATGCATGTACAGTTCTTTTCCTTCCAGCAGGGCACACTGTTGATACATTTTAATACAAGCAAACCTCACAAATGCATTTTCAGTACAAGTATCTGTACAAATCGGTTTGATGTACAAATGATATATAATTATTTACAAAATTCCAGCTAGCTCTGTTGGCATACGTTATACATCCACTGCCTCGATTCTCTTGGCATGGCTGGCAGTACCTCCTATCATCACAATAGGAAGTATTGTTCATTTTCCTCAATCCCCTTACATAGAAATCTGTCTTCCTCTTTCATTAGTTAGATGACATTCAATATTCAAGCCCCAACTTCACTCTTTTACTCACCCATTCTGCTGACAGCAACCTGGCTGGAGTTATCAGATCGTGATCCTATTACCAACTTTCTGATCTGAATTTTTAAGCTATGCTGTTTCCCCTGCGAACATGACTTTATTGGATCTGACTCATTAACAGAGTTTCATTTTTGCCTTCTGGCCCTTTAGTCTACAAATAATTTAACAGGAGGGTTCTGTGAATTATTTATTTTAATTTATGTATTTATTTTTTATTTATATATTTATGTATGCATGTATGTATGTATTTATTTATTTAAGCTGTGCTTGGAATAGCTACATACCATTTCATCTTACACTACCACAGTACATTTCTGATATGCATCTAGTGTCCATTGGCATCTTTCTGAAATGTGGATTTCAACTCCAGTCTACTTTGTTAAGTTACTAATCAGATGTAGTAAAAGTGACTCAGGAGAAAAAACACAGGATTATTCTCCTTATATTTTGTAACATTTTATTACTCAGTTTTTTAAATCTGTGATTTTGGGTGGTATAACCCCACAATCCTGCTAAAGTCAGAGGAGTTATGCTATTAAGTGTGCAAATTGCATATTGTTTAGTGGTCCAGATATTTGGCCAAATGTAACTGCTTTCCAACAGGTTTTGACCGAATTTTCAATGTCTGCAGGCTAACTGGCATGCTCAGCTCATACTATGGTGCACAGACACAATTATTTGGGCACACTTTCCTTGTCCCATTCAAATGAGGTCATTTACATCCATACTCCATGGGATGCCTGAGCAGTACATCTTGAAGTGATCTGCCGCCACTCTGAGATAGGTGAACTGTGATTGGCTACTAAGAACCATGCCTCTCAGGTTGCCTTTGCCTAAACATGGTCATTGTGTGCACATTTAGGTCGTTATCCATATGAACCAATAAGCTAGCATAATTTGATATATTGTGGAATTAAATATTGCTACAAGTAGGAATTACTTTTTAGTAATAAAATATAGATGAGTATTGTCACAGAATTACTCTAAACCAAATATATAATTCTCTGAGATGTCATAACCTCAAACTGGCAACACTCCCATGGTGGTACAAAACTCTAAATAATTTATTTTCCAGTCCCTATGCATTCCCCCCAGTGTGTGGATTAACCTCTGTACCCTTGGTAGGTTCATACGTGTTTACTAGGCTAATGACCGCATGGCTCTTTTTAAGCTTAGCTATGCATCCTGAATCTCTGACAAGTTCTGATACCCTTGATAAGTGTAAACAGGAGTTTGGGAGATGAACCATTTACAGGCCACCTGTGTCCATTAAAGACACAGGTGCCAAACCAGGGATGAATTTCCAGTTTGCCACCCAATTGTCCAAGTTGCATTTGAGTTGGGTTAGGGAGGAACTCTGCTTAACATGGATGGGGAGCCTGTTCCATAGACGCTGTAGTCTCTGGGATACATACCTATCTCTCCAGCAGGACCTATTTATATCACAGGCAAGGTTTATGTTTTTAGAATGGGTAATTTTGGTGCTGTTTGTTTTGTGGATATGCAGGAGGTCCATCAGAGTGGGGTCTGACAATGCCCTGTACGCCAGGCATATATGCCCCCTCAAAAGCTTGTACGAGACAGAATATAGGGTTAGGGACTCGAGGCAATCTACATAGGACATTTTAGTTATGTATTATTTTAGTGCGGAACCTGTGAGAACATTCCAATTGTTGGATATGCCTGGTTAGGTACATACCAAAGGGGGCATTGTACCAGATAAATGTTAACTCCAAGGTCACATAAACTTGAAGATAAGGCAAAAGGTAGAACATGTGCTTTCACCCTCTTCTACAAATCCAATAAGCTACAAACAAGCACACAATGTGAACTAACATGTGCAGGTACATTGAAATATCAACAACAATAACCAGACAGTATTCTTATTTTTGTTTTAGGGCAGAATGCATCATGTTGTAAGACTGTAAAGCTTTTCCCATCACGGATATGTATCTTTAAAAGTAACATTTTGGAAAAGCAGAATATGAAAAACAGTGACATTTGAAACATCCTTTTTTTCCCTCTCTCCCTATAGTCTTCATCATCTTCCTCCTGTAGCTATGATATATCGTCCTTTTTTCTAAATTTTAATATGAGATTCTTTAAATTCTAGTTAAGAGCATGATCAGTGGACTGCAGCAGGTACTTTACACTTTTCTTTTAAAACTTCTATAAATCTTTGGTATTTTTAGATTAGTTCACCCTGATTAAAATGAGTATCTGCAGCTGGCTAGATATTATCTTATATGGTTGAAGAGGAATGTGTAACTAATGACTTTGTATTTGATTCCCTGCGCCAAGATGTCTGCTTAAAGGTCTGTTCTGGAGATTTTCTAAACCTTTGAACAGACATATGATATAGGTGAAGTAAGTGGCAAATTTATTTCTGGTATTTCTGGTCTTTAGAGTTAGATAGATGAACAGCTGCATATAAATGTGTTTATGCTTGAAGTCTTTACCATGTAAGCCAATATATCTAAGCCCATCCAGCTCTAACAAGACTTTTGTTTAGAGGAAATATGACACTAATAGGTTCAAAAGTTCATAGGTTCATAGGTTGGTACTAGGCTATCGGCCCTAGGACCTATGCAAGCCTAGCCATAACAATTCCCCTGGATATTTCTTCCCACAATATTTACTTCTCTGGACCCCTGTCTAGCAGGGCGACTGACATGATCCCCGGGGTGAATTTCCTATCTCCCATCCAATCATCAAGGTTCCTTTTGAAGAGGGCCAATGAGGCGCTCTGCTTGACATGTCTGTTCCAGAGTATGGGAAGTCTCTGGGTCAGGAACCTCTCCTTCCAGCATGTTTTGCTCATTGTGATGACAAGGTTTAGATCCCTGGAGCATGTGGCACTGAGGAATTGGGATTTCTTTAAGTGGAGCATGTCCAACAGCTCAGGGTTTGACATGGCCTTGTATGTTAAGCAGATATCGCCTCTGAGTAGACGATATGCCATAGAGTATAGCTGGAGTTTTTTTAGACAGTCAGCATATGGCATCTGCTTTAGGCCTGTGATTCTTTTAGTGAGGTATTTCTGTGGCCTTTCCAGCTGTTGCAGATGTCTTGTGAGGTACATACCAAATGGGGCATTATACCCTATAATGGGTCTAATAAGGGATGAGTATAGTGGGACAATGACCTTCTTTTTTCTGGATGAAAAGCCCTTAGTGATGAGGTGTGCCACATAGAAGGATTTCCTGACTGTTGTGGCAATGTGGTTATCAAAAGTGAGACCAGTGTCCAACTGTGTCCCTAACTCTCTCATCACACTTTCAATGTTTAGTGTCCTGCCACCTATGTGGTAATTCATGGGTACATGTTTTTTTCCAAAGGGGATAGCTATACATTTCTTGGCATTAAGCTTGAGCCCATGGCTCTGGCACCAGGCATCTGTTTCTGTAAGGCCCTTTTGTAGAATATCCACATCATTTGGGGATTCAATAATGGCTCCCAGTTTGCAGTCATCTGCAAACTTTTTTAGCCAGAGTCCCTTAGTGTTGGCCTGTACTTCAGAGAAGTAGATGCCAAACAAGAGTGGTCCCAGGACTGAACCCTGAGGTACTCCACTTGTCACTTGTCTGGAGCTGGATTTGGAGTTGGCTACTTTTACAGTCTGGGTTCTGTCAGTAAGCCAGTTGGCAACCCATCGAGTGACGTAGGGATTTATGCCCAGCTTAGTAAGTGTATCTATGATTCCATAGTGGGGGATGGTGTCGAAGGTCTTGGTGAGGTCCAGATAGGCTGTGTGGACCGCCTTACCCTTGTCCATAGCTTTGGAGACTGATTCAAAGAAGTCAATCAGATTCTGGAGACAAGATCGGCCCTTCACAAACCCAAACCGGGTGGGGTCCAGTGTTTGAAGGTTGCCAATGTCTTTGTTTATAAGTTCCATGATAATGCATTACATGCCCTTGCAGATCAGGCTTGTCAGACTGATGGGACGGTAGTTCCCGGGATCCAAGGCGGATCCTCCCATTTGGAGTGGGATAACTGTAGCTGTGCGCCACTCAGTGGGCACGAAGCCTGAGGTGAGGCTATGATTAAACATGACACTTAGGTGAGGTGCCAGTTCATTTTGTAGTTCATGTAGTACACAGCCTGGGATGTCATCTGGTCCCATGGATGCTGTATTCTTAGCTTTGGAGAGTGTGGTTTCTACCTGTGTGGCCATGATTATTGGAATCTGGCAATCTTTTGGTAGTGAGATGGGCCCTTTAGGGGGTGAGAGGGGGGGTGATGTTGGCACTAAATCGATCTGCCAGGATATTGGCAATATCCTTGGGATCAGTATATTTAATGCCATTCTGTTGTAGCTCAGAGCAGATGTGAGTATTGCCATTTAGATTCTTGACATAACTATAGAATGTCTTGTGGTTGTCTTTGGAATCTTTGGCAATTTTATTTTTGTAACTAGCTTTTGAGGATTTTATGAGGGATCTCAGCTTCTTACTGAGGCTGGTGAGGGAGTTTTTGCATCCTGGGATTTTCCTCTTTTCTGCAACAGTTTCTTCCTTCTGTTGTATAGTTTGTTTATAGTGGGGGACCATCAGGTTGGCTTCCTTTTTTTGGAGAAGAGAATCTTGGTTCTATTTGGGATGGCACGATTCCTGCATGAGTGGATGTGCTTGTACAGTGCCTTAGTGTAGGATTCTGCAGTCGAATTGCCAGATCCTGTCTGCATGGGTGTTGTGAAGTTTGTCACTTCTGACTTCAGTAGCTTGAAGTTGGCTTTGAAGAATTTTTTTAAGGAGGTTTCCTTACTGGGGGGTGAGGGTGGGAAGTGGATGTCAAGGGTGATTTGCTTATGGTCAGACCTGACCAATGAGGGGGTGACTACTGGTGTGGAGCATCTATCTCCCATGTTGGTAATGACCAGGTCTAGGATATTGGAGCCCCTGCTGGGACAATGGATTAGATGATCCAGGGCATTGGAATTTATGAATTCCAAGAACCGTTGGGAAAAGGAGTTGGTACCCGAGTAGTTTTCCCAATTAATGGCAGGGTAGTTGAAATCACCCAGTATAAGGGTATTTGGTTGTATCTTTATATTTTTCAGTATGTTTAGAAAGGTGTAGTGAGAATCTTGGGGCATGGTGGGGGATCTGTAGCAAGCTACAATTTGGATTGCAGTCTTACCTAGTGTTAGTTGCACCTGGAGAATTTCCGATGTATTGTGTTGGGCAACTAGCCTGGAGGTCTGAATATCCTTGGTGAATATGGACACTCCTCCACCTTTAGTGTTTCAGTCTTGGTTTTGTGGCCGAAAAGTGTGGTAAGAATTGTAGTCTGGTATTGCAAGAGTGCTCTCTGGAGCCTTGAACCAGGTCTCAGTTACTGCACAGATATCGATGTTCTCCATTTTTAGGAGTGCCTCGAGAGAGTGCATTTTGAGGTTTAGACTTCTAGCATTGAGTAGCATTACCTTCAGATTTTGCATGCTTGTATCTGTTACGGTGGTGGTTTTATCCTTTGAACCTTGCCTAAAAAAGGCACTATAGGGGTGGCAAGAGCTTTAGCCAGTAACCTGAATCCCAGGGGTGACAGCTGCAGACCATCTCTGGCAAAGCATCATGGTTTGTCGATCATGTCCTCCAAGGCAGACAAATATTGGATCCCCTTTGAATGACACCAGAAGCTTAGCCAATTGTTGAAGTCAATCATTTTGTCCTTATACTGTGGTATCATTCTGGGCGAAGGCAGGATGCTACTCAGGGCTAGGGTCATACCTGTCTGGGTCACATGATCCAAGAGTTCTTCCATGTCTCTTTTCATGTAGTCCAGGGAGGTACGTCTCAAGTCATTCACTCCAGCATGGACAATGACAGAGTTGTATTTGTATTTGTTGTGGAGTGACTTGAGTGCATGCATTATGTGGCAGATCCTGGCACCCGACAGGCAGCTGACTGTAATTTTCTCCTTGTTCAGCCTGGTGAGTGGGACATCAGAGTGCCTGACTGTAGAGTCACCTATGACTAAAGTGTTGGGTACACTGTCTTGCCTTAGGGGCTGTTGTTGGGTGGCACACTGTTGTTGTGAGCTATGTGTCACTTTGGTTGTGACTGGTGTTTGTTTGCATTTCGGCTTCGAAGGTCCTTGTTGCTTGGGCAGGTTAATGTTAAGGGCCTCTGCATATGTGGGTTTAGTGTTGCTATGTGTGGGTGTTGATGGTGTGAGTTTAGAAGGGCTATGAGTTGCTTGAGGTCTAATGCAGGTGTTAACCTTCTCCTCTTGACTGTCTAGCACAATCTTGGCCAGAGAGTGCTTTGCTTCCAGTTTGGCTATGTAAGTGCAGCTCTCACAGGTTGTAGTGTTGGGTGGTAGGATGAGAGGCTTTTCTGTGTGCATGATGCAGTTGCCACATTGCCCCAGTATGCCCAGATTCACCAGGTAGACAGGAGAAATCACTGGAAGCTGACCCTTGGACATGCCTGTTTAGGTGCTTTTTTGTAAAGTTTAAGAGCTGTTTTCCCTTACCTTTATTCAGTCACAGGGGCTATCCACTCACAATGGTTAAGGATATCACTGAATATGTGACTAATGAATGGGGAAAAAAATATCCACCTCTTCTGGGAAGAGAATTTATACCAAACGATGTGTCAAATAAAAAAGAAACGGAATAAGTATCAAAAGGCATACATATTACAATATGGACAGCACGTGGGAGAAATTAGGAATATCTTGGAGAGAAATTGGAACATACTTACTAGTGATGAAGGGATTTGTGATAAAATAGGAGACAAACCTACCTTCGTCTATAAAACAGGTTTGAACCTTAAGAGAATGATTGAGGTCAAAATTAATAACTGACATAACGTTGGGAATAGAGGTATGACAAGGCCCAAGCAATGTGGACATTGCAATCAATGTTCATTTATTCTACAGACAGAGAGTTTATGTCTGGGAAATAATATTAAAAGTAGAATATTTTTTAAAAGAGGAAACTGTCAGACCCAACATATAGTATATTTGGCAAAATGTATGTCTTTCCCCAGCTTTTATGTTGGAAAAACCGGCAGAAGGTTACGTAATAGAATATATGACCACTTATATTGTATTAAAAAGAAAGGCAAGAACAATGCCCTATATCGACATTTGGAAGAGAGTGATAGTTGTGATTTATTCAGATTTGCCATTCTTGAAGTGGTCAAGAGTAATCCTAGGGGGTGTGATATCAAATCAATCCTGTGGGAAAAAGAGATAAAATGGCAGATTAGACTGAATGCTGCCAGCCCACCAGGTATTAACGAATATATCCCTACTAAACCTCTGTTAAGAAATTAATAATAGTATATATATGGAACTAAAGGTTATCTTTATCCATTCACACACTATATATGTACTCATATATTTCAGTATATAGGAACACAATACATTATGTGCATTTATAGGTATGAATTTTAGATATTTTTACTTATTGTCCGTTTTGTATCATAGGGAATTTTATTATTATTATTGTTTGGATTTATCACAGTATCTTATTTGAAGATTTTATATTAATTTTTTTACGTATAAATGACGAAGAAGAGAATGTTGTTATGTGTTTTTAAGAATTTAATTGAATGTATAATTGATCGGGTGATTGATTTGGCGGTCTTTTTTAAAAGTATTTAAAGTGAAGGATTGAAAGCATCAGATGTTCTGAAGAAATCTACATTGTGTAGATGAAAGCGCTCAACCTACAGTTCTTGTGTTTTATTCAATAAAAGAATTTGGCTATAGTGGATCGTGGTGTTTTGTCCTGGGGAATTTTCTGTTGATCGAGTTTTGGTTTATTGTGTGGATTCCCTTACCTTTGCAAGGTACTTTGCAAAAGATAATGATAATGATAGAGAAAATGATTGATTTACCTATTGCATTTCTTTATCTGAAAGGCTTCCTGAGATATTGGATCTTGCAAGACGGGGATCCATGGTGAAATACAACTTTTAGGCCCAATTATAAGTACCAGATATGAATACCATATGGCTTCAAGAAGACACAGAGAATACATATAAAATGCCAGTTACTGTGTAATCATAACCACAGAGTTTGAAGATTATATTTACAGTAACAAGCTGGGGTGCATTCATTAATACAGCAATAACCGATGATGTCAGTGTGGTATATTAGGATTTACCAATGGTTGGTGTGGTTTAATCATGAGGGCGAAGCCCAAGTGATTAAATAAAGCCAACCATGGGTAAATCTTAATATAACTCACCGCAGGGGTGGTTATTGCTATTATACAATGACATTCTTTAAGGAAAAAAATGATTTACTTTTCTTAAATAATGTCTTTATATAATAGCACCACAGAGTCCTTCTGCTTCTGCTACATATCCTGTTGCTTTTTTTGATGTACTGCACATGCATAAGGGACATGTGCTCCCATGCATACCCAGTACATCAATGCTTTGGAAAGGAAGCAATGGAGAAAAGAAGGTCTCTGTTGCTCCTTTTTACTTTTCTTCTTATTTATTTATTTTTTTTAATACAAAAAAAGTTACAGACAGTTTAGGGGTAGGAGAGAGACAGAATGGAGAAAATACAAGAAAAATCAGGTACATGTCTTTAGTTTTGAGTAATACACCTAATTTTCCTAGTATTTTCTCTGTCCTGTCTCTCTCGTATGTCCAGAGTCCACATTTCTGATTTTATATATTTGTTGTTCTTCTTTCGGCTTTTCCTGGTTAGGGATCGCCACAACGGAACTCCCGTCCACTAATGATTGGCAGTAGATTTTTACGGGTGCCGAGATGTCAGCTCGATGCCCAACCTTGACGAAGGCACGCCCATTCTACGCATGCTTTTCGAATGCCACTCAACTGCGGGGAGGACGTGCAGACTCCACACAGAAGATGTTCCATCCGAGAATCGAACGGGAGAACCTCTTGCTGTGAGGCAACAACGCTACTGCTGCACCACTGCGGCACTTCTGATTTTATTTATTTACTTTTCTTCAAAAAAAATTAAAAGTTACAGTATATACCAATGGAAAAAAAAGTCCGGGTGACTGGACCTTTTATCATTAGTATATTCTCAGATTTACAATGGGCAAGCTGATTGGGCTGACCAATCAGCATACCCGTTTTCGAATATTAATGGCCAGTCATTGTATAATTTGCAATAATGAGCTATTGTTGATGTCAAGCCCAGGGTTTTGCAACCTGGAACAGTTTCCTACCAATGGATTACTCTGAGAAAAGGAAGTAACCTAAATAACCAACATAGGAACAAGAAAAAAACTATTCTTACATTGTTAAAGGATACCAATGGAAAAATGGGAATGAAGCAGAATAAACCTCAGGTAAACCACCATAGCAAAAATTCCAATACAAAATTGTACTTAAAAAATGAAGTATTAATGTAGAACAACAGATAAAACAAAATAATAAAATAAGTCCTTTCAAATCCGATAAGCGCTTTCGGCAACTAGCCTTCTTCAGATCGTGAAATTTAGGACTAATGCTTACATTTTTTAAAAGAACAAGTAGCCAATGAAAATCATAGTATCATCAAATAAGTTGCATCTGACCAATCATAAACATCATACAAGTTCATTAAATCACGTTTCTTATTGGTTTTGACATATCCAATGTTCTTACCAAAGCAGCTGCTTGTAACCTATCACATTGATTTAAAATTGTTCCGCAACTAAAGATCTGGTGCTAGATACATATTAGTTATTTCTTATGTCCAATCGTGGAAGGCTGTAAAAGCCTAATGCACCACTCAGAACACCTGCTTAACTCTCAAGGCATTTGACTATTCAATAACCATAGTTACATAATAAGTTTCTTTTAGCCTATTAGACTGCTCAACACAAAAAACAATAACCACAATGTAACAATTAAGCCCTAGAAAGCCCAATCATCTACAACAAACATAAATTCCATTCACATTTCAAAGATGCGCAGCCATGAAATAGATCCTCCAGATCAAAGACTCTGCCCCTATTTGCTTATGACAGCAAAAGAAATGCATTACATTAATCTTCGGTATCGTTTCATCTTTAGTCAATGCACAAACATAAGTAATAAAAATTAGTAATAAAAACAACAGATCCATCCAGTCATTACGGTTATCAAAACACACATGATGCACCGTCAAAACAATGGAACTTGCCAAAAAATCAAGTATCCCGCAGACAGTGCAGGGTATTATTATGACTGGTGTTCGATAATATGAGGAATGACTAGGGAAACCTTTAGCAGAAGAAAAAAATATATAGATGTTCTTCGTCTCCCATTGCTGCAGTCCTTACATATGGGTATTCCACTGTCCCCAATCGGCCCGAATACCAAAGGGCTAGAACCTCAGTCTTTCTTGCCGCATGGTCCTAAGCAGAAGCAGCTTTTGCAAGTGCCGTTCGGCATTCTGGAATTGTCGGTTTTTCGAGTTTCAGACCGGAGACCAAGTTGGGCTAAGTACCCCGTTGGGGACACTTTTGTCTTTTTCTTGCCTCAGTATTGACGGATGTCAGAAAAAGTTAATAACTGTATTTCTTGTGGGAAACAAATTCCTCATAGGGATTACCATTCACTCTGCATTCCTTGTTTAGGGCCTGAGCACGACGTTATTGGGTGTCGCTTTTGTGCTACTTTTAACAAGCGTACTATTAAACGTCGGTTGGACTGTGCTAGGCTGGTGTTTGGTAAACGTTGTAATTACAACATGCCGTCGGATTTTCCGACGACTGGTTCTTCTAAGAAACGCAAAGAAAAGTCTTTGCGGTCCAAACAGGATGAGTCGTCCACTCCGGACGACGGTTCTGTAGTACCACTGGCTGCTTCAGCGGCTGCTTCTGAAAGTTTACCTGAGTCTCTAGGGGAGCCTTTGTTACTGCAGGAAGTGGCTTCTCCTGTGTTAGGCCAGGCTGAGGGTCTTTCTCTGCTGTCCGTGGTTCCCTCCCCTCATAGGGTAGTTAGGCCTCCTCCTTCTCAAAGCAAAGCCCATTCTAAGTCTAAGTCTGCCCCTGCTGGTGCTAGTCCCCAGGGTCCAGCTCCTAGGAAGCACATGTTAAAGATGGCTGAAGATTTGATTACTTTAATTAGGGGTTCGATGCCCCCCCCTGCGAAGAGGCCCAGGGTAGAGACAGAGTTGGAGGGTTTGGTTCAGTCTTCCAATGAGTCAGATTCCTCTGTAGAAGAACTTCAGGATTTCCCTCCCTATTCTGATTCGGAGGCTGAGGACACTACTCCCTCTGCGTCCCCTCCAGAAGATTTTTCTTTCTCTGAGACTTTGCATTCCATGAGGGAACATTTCAAATGGGAGGGCCAGGATTATTCTGATTCTCGTAAAAGACTAAGAGAATTCTTGTTTTTGCCTCAGCATAGGCCCTTGGCTATTCCCCCTGTACTGGATGTTGTTCAGGATGTATTTTCTGAGGCTGCCCTTAACCCAGATTCTCTGCCTCCTGCCCCGGTTAAACCAGATAGATACTACAGGGTTCCGGAAGCTCACAAGAACTTATATAAGAGTCCTAGGGCTGATCTAGAAACTATTACTCAAGGCCCCAAAGGTGTTAGGGCTTCTGTGGTAAGGAATCCAGTTCCTCTGGACAAGGATGCTAGGGCCCTGGATAGGTGGGGTAAAAAACTGTATACCTCTTCTACTTTGGCTATGAGAGCTTTAAATTGTCAGTTTCATATGCTCCGGTATCAAAATTACTTGCTGGGCCAATTGAAATGTAAAGTAGATGCTTTAGCTGAAGGTATTGATTGTAAGGAGCTTCAGGATTTAGTGCATGCTTCAGACCAAGTTGGTAAGCATTCTTTGCAGTGTGGTTTTGATGCTTTACAGGCTTCTTCCAGGGTGGCTGCTACTAGTTCAGTTGTTCGTAGGCATGCTTGGCTTAAAGATCAGACCTTGTCAGAGCATGTTAAGGCTCGAATTATGGATGCTCCTCTACAATCTGATGTTCTTTTTGGTCCTCCAGTAGAATCAGTTGTGAAAAAGATAGAGGAAAAAGCTAAGTCTATGCAGACAGTTAAGGACTTTTTACAGGTTCAGCCCCCTAAGTTCAGTAGGAATTGGCCTGCTAAGGGATGGTCTTTCCCCTCTTCGGATTATCAATCTAGGGGCAGGTCGAGGCGAGGAAGAGGTAGGGCTTCCTCTCAGGGCCCTGTTACTTCTAGGTCTTTGAGTTCTTCTACCCCTTCTGCTGGGGAGGGCAGGGGTCAGTCCTTTCGGAAACAGATCCAATGTCCCGTGTCTTCAGCTGTCGGACTCTGCCTTGCTGGCAGCCCCTCTAGGAGGAAAACTGAGACTTTTCAAAAGGAATTGGCATTTGGTTACCCAAGACAAATGGGTATTGGACATAATAAATCGAGGCTCCAAATTTTATTTTCACACATTCCCTCCTTTCAAAGGTATGCCGGATGTGCCTCATCAGCAAAGACTGGAAGCACAGACACAAATTTCTTCTCTGCTTCAGTTGGGAGCAATACAGGAAGTACCTTCTGCAGAAAGAGGCACAGGGTTGTATTCCCATCTTTTCTTAGTGCCAAAGAAAGGAAATAATTGGAGACCAATTCTGGACTTGTCCATTCTAAATACCTTTCTGGAAATTCCAAAATTCAAGATGTTAACACTGCAACAGCTGTTACCTATGCTGGGCAAAGATCACTGGATGGTGACTCTGGATCTCAAAGAGGCCTATCTTCACATTCCTATCAGGCCCAGTTGCAGGAAATTCCTGCGATTTCGGAATGGGAATTTGCATTATCAGTTCTCTGCATTGCCCATTGGATTGTCTACTGCGCCCAGGGTATTCACAAAAGTCCTGGCTCCAGTAATAGCTTTTCTCAGACTAACGGGAATTCAAATTTATCCTTATCTGGACGACTGTTTGATTCTGGCTCAAGGCAAGCACGAACTTCTTCAACATCTGCAGTATGTAATGACAGTTTTAAGATGCCTAGGGTATTCTGTGAACGAAATAAAGTCCAGTCTAGTACCCTCACAAGAGATGTGTTTTCTGGGTGTGAAACTGAATACAGCTGCTCAGATGGCATTTCTTACCCCGGACAAACAAAGAAATCTTCACCTATACTTCCAACAGCTATCAGTAATGTCCAGGCTGACTGCAAGGACAGTCCTTCAAGCCTTGGGGTTCATGGCATCTTGCATTCTAGTACTTCCCAATGCCAAACTGCATATGAGGAAGCTACAATGGTATCTCAAAAGCGTTTGGACTCAACACTGCCACGATTTGGACACTGTCATTCGGATTCTACCTTGCATTCAGAGAGAATTTCTGTGGTGGGCTCAGGAATGTCACCTAAACAAGGGGCTCTCTGTGACCCAACCAGAGGCAAGTCAGATATTGATGACAGACGCCTCGGAGTCAGCCTGGGGAGCTCATTTCAAAGGAAAATGGATTCAAGACCTTTGGCCCCCAGAGCTACTTCACTTGCATATCAACATGAAAGAGATGCTGGCAGTTCAATTTGCTTTGGAAGGATTCAAAAGCCTACTTCAACCAGGACTGGTGTTGATTCGAACAGACAACACGACTGTCATGTGGTAGATCAACAAGCAAGGGGGAACTCATTCTTACTCTCTTTGCAGACAAGCAATGCTGTTATGGGAAACTGCTTTGAATCTGCACATCACTCTTCGAGCACAGTTTCTGCCAGGAGCACAAAATTCTTTAGCAGATGTTCTGATCAGACAGATTGTGGATCCTCACGAATGGAAATTGGACCCTCAGGTATTTCTTCAGTTGACAATGGCTTGGGGAACTCCGGACATAGATCTGTTCGCTTCTCCTCTGAATTTCCAACTGCCACTGTTTTGCACAAGGCTATTTCATCCAAAAGCCTGGAAAATAGATGCACTATCCTTCAGTTGGAGCAACCTTCATGTGTATGCTTTTCCTCCTTTGCCTCTTCTTCCAAAGGTGCTGTTGAAAGTCAGGAGGGACAAACCTTGCATGATACTTATAGCACCGGATTGGCCTCGTCAGCATTGGTACCCTCTGTTGAGGAGCTTAATTCATGTACCACCTTGGCCATTACCACAGATTCCTCACTTATTGTCTCAGGAAAACAATCATTTTCTCAATGTCAGGGTGCAATCCCTACACCTGACAGCCTGGCGCATTCTGTTTTAGAGAAGGAGGACCTTCGGCTCCCTCAACAAGTTTTGGATGTTATTTTGGAAGCCAGGCGTCCTAGTACTCGAAAAGTTTATGCTGGTAAATGGAAGAGATTTTTTCTTTGGAGTTCAGCTAAAGGCTTTGATGTCGAATTGCCTAATTTGAGTTGTACATTGCAATATTTGACTATTTTATTGGACAAGGGTTTGTCCTTCTCTTCTGTAAAAGTGCATGCTGCAGCTATTTCTGCTCACTATGATTGTGACCCTCCTTTATTTTCACATCCATTGGTTAAACAGTTTCTTAGAGGGGCAAAGAATATAAGACCCCCACGGAGGACTCCTACTCCTACCTGGGATCTTAATTTTGTTTTGGAAAAGCTGACTCTGCCTCCTTTTGAACCTGCAGCTACAGCTGAATTGCAGTTGTTGTCTTGGAAGACTGCTTTTTTATTGGCTGTTACTTCTGCTAGAAGGGTATCTGAATTACAGGCCCTCATGGCAGTGGAACCTTTTCTGATTTTTCACAATGACAGAGTTTCCTTACGTACTAATCCTACTTTTCTGCCTAAAGTGATTTCTAATGTGGCATTGAACCAATCTATACATTTGCCTACTTTCTATGCTAACCCCCAAAATGAAGGGGAAAAAGTTTTGCATTCTTTGGATGTACATAGGCAGTTAAGGTATTATTTGAGCAGAACCAAAGAGTTCAGAAGATCTCAACAATTATTTGTTTCTTTTGCTTTGACTTCACGAGGGAAAGCTGTCTCGAAACAAACTATTTCCAAGTGGATTGGCCATTGTATTGTTTTTGTTACTCTCATCATGGAAAGGATGTTCCAGTTGGGATCAGGCCTCATTCTACTAGGGCTACAGCCACTTCTACTGCTTTTTTGAGAGGGGTAGCTACTAAAGACATTCTAGAAGCAGCTACTTGGAGTTCTGTACATACCTTTACAAAGCATTATCATTTACCTCTTTATTCTAGGTCTAGGGCTGGGTTTGCCACTGCAATCTTACAGGGCATGTCAGCAGCTCCTAATGCTGTTTAGTTGACCAGCCTCCCTTTTTTCCGTTGCTCTGGGATTCTACCCATATGTAAGGACTGCAGCAATGGGACACGAAGAACATAGTACAGTTTTGTACCTACCATAAATGTAGATGTTCGAGGATCTCCATTGCTGCAGTCCAATTTTCCCTCCCTCCTTCCCCCCTTTTCTTTTTAGGTTGGGGTTTGGGTGGTGTTTTTTGCATTCTGACGTCTGTGGCAAGAAAGACTGAGGTTATGGCGTCGGTCATGCGCATTTGTACTGGCACGTACTGACGTCAGTCTCGGGCGCCGATGACCGACGCCGGTTCTAGCCCTTTGGTATTCGGGCCGATTGGGGACAGCGGAATACCCATATGTAAGGACTGCAGCAATGGAGATCCTCGAACATCTACATTTATGGTAGGTACAAAACTGTACTTTTCTGCTTTTGCTTCGGAGATTCTCACTGAAGCCAAGCGAAAGGCAAAGTATCGTTTGCTATTGGTGGTTTTTGGCTAATGGTATCCAGTCATGTCAGTAAATACATGCTTCAAAGCCAATCAAAAATACTAGGAGGAATGAGCAAATCGTATTGCTTAAAAAAAGTATAACCTCCTTATTTAACCTATCAGCAGAGTATGTCCATTATTAAATATTAATGACCCATTCAGGTCAGGATCGCTAAAAAATAATACATATATATATAAAAACAAAGCATTCCCTTTGCCACAACTATCCTTAGGCTAAAGACAGTTCTTAAACAAAAAAAAAACAACAGCCCTTTTATATGCTAACTCACACACAATATAAAAACAAATAAAAATAACATAACTGACTAATCAGGTTTCTAACGAGGTCATCATAAACTGTAAAATATGAATCTTCATTAAACAAGGACTAGATCAAATGTTAGTCATCCCTAAAGCCCCCATATGGCAATAACCAAGAAATGTTTTTTTACTTTTACTTATAGCTAAGAACATAAGACAAGACACATAGTCATATGATGGAGCAGCGAGTAAATTGGCTTATTCTCAGTTGGTGAACCCATCTGTTATTAACCAATTGCATTGGAGAATATACGTATCAGCACCAATCAAAAATAAGGAACAAATAATTATTTTATATAAGGAGCAAATGAGCATTTTATAATGCTCCATGGGAATATATACCTTTATCAGTCTATCAACATATTCAAGCATATGAATATTACATGTTACTTGCTAGATATCATAGGTAACAATGAAGTTACAGAATATAATAAACAGAATATAATAAACTTTCACAATGAGCAATTGCCCTTAATACAAAGGGTTGCTCACACATAGAAAACACAGGATACAATAAGCTCCAAATCAATATAAGCCAATCAATAAAAGAAAAAAAGAGAAAGGAAAAAACTGGCATGACATCAGTCAAATGTATAAATTAACAATTTGATGGGCATATAAATCACTATGTTAGTCAAACTATATATATATATATATATATATATATATATATATATATATATATATTTTTTTTTTTTTTAAACAGATGTCCTAGTCCTAAGAACAACAATGATAAAAATGTAAAAAATAATATGTGGAGTATATGAAAAAGGTTCGTGTTTATCATGGTGACGCAATGGTAGTAATGTATTTTTAAAGAGGTAGCTTAAGATGGTAAACCTCTAGCAGCTTAAAAGGTTGGTTGTGCCCAATACTACTATAAAGAATGTCTTAAAACTTCTTGTGGGTGATGGTATTCCTTCTGGTTTTCAACACTGGTTTCAGTGGAACTATGGTATTAAGCCCAGGAGGATGATTTGCTCTCATGTTATTGATCCAGCAAAGTTCTCGTAATTCAGTTTGATTCTGGACGTCTCCTCCTCTGTTAATCTGGAAAACAACTTCAATAGCTTTAAAAAGAAAATGATGGGTAGGATTTTTGACTATGTGCATAGAAAGCGCATTATTTGATTCCTTTTGTCGTATATCTCTGAGATGTCATAGTATACTATCTTTGAAGCGCTGGTCAGTTTTCCCAATGTAGAAAGCACTACAATGGCAACAGGTAGCTAAATATACTAGGTGCGCTGTAGTGCAATCTGCATAGACATTGAATTTATATTGTTTATTCATATGGGGATGAGAAAATCTATTGGAACTGTCAATAAAAGGACAAGCTTTACACCTTTGGCACTTAAAAGTGCCCTTTCTATCTGAGCATATTGCATGAGAAGTAAAGCCATCCTTGTTACATAGAAGCCTTTTTATGTTTTTCTTGTTTTTATATAGGAACTTTGGTTTATCTCCTACCACCTTTTTGATTTTTTCATCCATTGTTTATTTTATTTTATATTTTTATTTTATTTTACATTTGTTGACCAGGCTAGTCTGACTGGATACATGTCCATTTTCAGCAGAGGCCCGAGGAGAAAAGCTCCACTATATACTAGTAAATAATAATAACAAAAAAATAGCACAATAAGATACAAATTATAAGCATGTAGAGAACTATTCCCATGCAGCATAGTAACAGTGCAAGAGCAATTTAGCAAAACTATAACATACGGGGAGGATTTCTATTTCCAAATTCTTTGCAAGAGTAGGAATAGTACAATCAAAAAAGAAAGTATTAACTCACACAAGACTGTATTCAACTATTTACAGTATTAACAATTTTTGATAAACGTTTAGTGCCAGGGCACTAGTTTTAAGAAGCAGATTTGTACAGCTGGGAGCAACATGTAGATTTAGATAAAAGATGAGATGACAGGTTGCAGTAATATGACAGTATAAAGGTTGCAGTAATATGACAAGTAAAAGTAGTATCCAAGTGGATGGTGGGTGAGCTACAGAGGAGGGGTAGTAGTAGTGATAGTGACAAGTAGATGAGTAATGGGGAGAGCTGAAAAGAGAGTTGGATGCTGAGGTCAGTCAGGATTCGAGCAAGGGCATAGCCAGTGAGATTTAAAATAGTTCCTTAGTTGTTTCTTGAAAAGTTGTGATGAGCCTAGAGTGGTCAGTTCTAAGGGAAGTTTATTCCAGTATGAGCCAATGGCATTTGTAAACAAGGAGTCGCCAGCTTTGTTGTGCGTTTTGAGAGTGGCTACAAGTAGTTTGTTAGCTGAGTGAAGGGAAGTAAGATTCCTGTAAGAGACAACAAGGTTATTTAGTATGGGTGTATTAGAAGGGTAATGGAGAATGTTATAGGTGATAGCTAATTGATGTAGGAGAATAAGAATTTGAAGTTCAAGCCAGTCAAGCTTTTTGAGATTAACACAATGGTGAGTGTGAAATGGGGAACCTGTGGCAAATCTGGCAATGCTATGGTAGGCTGTGGCAAGTTTCTGAAGGTTCAATTTTGAAAGGTTTATAAAAGATGGTGAGGCATACAATAATGTAGAGATAAGATGAGTTTGGGCTAGAGACATACTGGTAGTTGCTGTTAGAAAGGGCTTAAGTCTATAGAGGGCACCTATCTTTTTATTAATAGCTTTGATGGTTAGGTCAATGTGGTAATCAAAGTTTAGTTGATTATCTATTGTAACGCCTAATAGTTTAGTGGAACAATCAGGTGTAATGATAGTGCCATTTTCCGACGCAATAGAAAAGGAGAGAGGGGCAGTTTTAAGGGTTGGAGAGAAAAGTAATAATTTGTTTTTTTTTGGGATTAAGGAGGAGACAGATATCTTGGAACCATTTTTCTGCTGCCGTAAAGACTTTTTGGGTGGAAGAATGGAGTTCAGCTGGAGATACAGCAAAACAGATGAGAGTTGAATCGTCTGCATATTGAATACATGAGCATGTTGGGAGTGAAGTAGACAGGTTATTTATAAATATGGAGAAGAGAAGGGGTCCTAAGATGGATCCTTGAGGGACAACAATAGTGACTGGGAGCTGAGAGGATAGATGGCTGTCCCAAAGGACTGCTTGTTGTCTATCCTTCAGATAAGAGTCAAACCAGTGCAATGCAGAAGATTTAAGTGAGAGAGATTTCAATGTGTCTAGCAAAAGTTGATGGTTCACCATATCAAAGGCTTTAGAGAGGTCAAGAAATAAAGCAGAAGAGTATAGGTTGTTATTGCAATGTTTGTTGATAGTGTCTGTAAAGGAGAGAAGAGCTGTGGAAGTGCTATGGAAAGGTCTAAAACCATGTTGGGAGTCTGAAAGTAGGCTTTATGTAAAAGGTGATTTAAAAGTTGTTGGTGTATACAATGCTCCATAATTTTAGATAGTAGTGATAATAAGGCTATAGGATGGAAATTAGAAAGTTCATTATTGTTTCCTCCTTTATGCAGAGGAATGATATGGGAGACTTTCCAGAGGGAAGGGATAGTAGATTTGGTTATTGTTCTGTTAATTAAGATGGAGACTGGGTATGCTAGTTCTGCTGCTGCTAGCTGCAGATATTCAGCTGGTAGTTGGTCGGCTGAAGGAGTGCATGGTTTAAGTTTTGAGAGTAACTTGTGTATATAGGTTGTGGAGACTGTATTAAATGTTAGAGTGGGGCTGTTATTTTGAGGACAGTTGTTTTTGAGGGAAGTGTGTGGAGTCATGTTCTTTGCTAGAGAGGTGACTGTCTCAAAGAAAAAGTTGTTGAATGTGTTGGCTATTAAGTTGGGTGGGGTCTGTGCTAAGTTAGCTGGGGTAGGTGTTTTGGTATTCCCTGGATGGAGCAGTTTATTGATACCTGACCAGAATTTTTTTGGGTTATGATTTTGATTTTCTTGAGATTGAAGGTAAAAAATTTTTTTATCGAGATGGGTAAGTTTTTTTGTGGTATTTCTAATGTGTTTGAAGTTTTGATGGTCAGTTGGGTTTTTAGTAGTTCTCCATTTTGTCCATAGTTTATTCCTTAATAGCATTATTTGCTTGGTTTCCTTAGAAAGCCAAGGGGCAGCTTTGGATCCTGTTTTAATTAAGTGAGAGGGGGCGTGATGCTCAAGAATTTGGAGGAATGTTTTGTTGAAATGGGCAACTGCTTCCTCAAGTAGAAGGCGTTTTAGAGCTGACCAGTTACATTGTTTGAGTTCATTGAGGAAAATAGGAAGGTTAAAGTTTTTTTTGTTACGTATAGTACGAAAGCTGGCCTGATTGAGATTGTTATTTTTTTGTTTAGTGATATAGGTAAGAAGATGGTCACTGATATTGTCAGGGAGTGTACCAGTTTTATACGAGAGGGGATTATTGTTGACCAATATCCAGTCCAAGATGGCTTGTTTATTGGTAGATTTGTGAATCCTAGTTGGGGTGTTTATGGTTTGTTGAAAGTTAAAGAGGTTGAGGTTATAGGTGGGTTTGGGGGATATGCAGGAGTTCCAATCAATATTGAAGTCTCCTAAGAGTATGGTTTCCTGAGGAAAGCTACAGGAGAGCCAGCTATGAATGTTTTCAAGTGTATTTAAGTTGTTGCCAGGAGGGATATAGGAACCTATTATATATATGGCTTTGCTTTTATTTACTTGGAATTTGCTGCAGAGTATTTCAGCATTGGCAGGGGAGGGAGGCAGGAAGTCAATAGAGGACACCTGTAGTTCAGATTTGTAAAGTAAAGCAACTCCACCACCCTTTTTGTTTAGATGATCCCGTCTTAAAATGCTATAGCCAGGGGGAGTAATTTCATTGTCTTTGGTGCCTGGTTTAAGCCAGGTTTCAGTAAGACAAAGAATATCAAATGAGTAGAGGTCAATTAAAGCATGGAGTTGTGTAATTTTATTGTTAATGCTATGAATATTTAGGTGTGCTATTGAAAGGGAGTTTGAAGAGAAAGGTGAACTGAAATTGTTAGTAGTTTGGTTTGAGATGGTGTGGAGGAGGGAATTATTTGGGCCAGGGTTGGGGTGAATGTCCCTGTGTAACAGTAAGAGTATTTGAGGGAGTGGAAATGTTTTTGAGTTTTTAGAGGGTATTAGGTAGAACGTTCTAGTTGTGTGATACCTGTTATGGAGTACTCTGTGATAGTGTGTGGGAAGGTAAGGGCAGGATGACAGGAGGTTAATACAGGTTTGTTCAGCTAGGGGAAGGACAGATATAGTGTGTTTAGCTAAGCTAGGAGATCTGCTAAGGGTGTAGTACTTATAGGAAGTAAGGGCATAGTATAAAAGAAGGATGTTAAGGAGCAGGAGTAGATAAAGTAGTTTAAAAGGCAAGGGCATGTTGAGTTTGTTGAGCTTTGGAAGTTGGATATTTGTAGTATTTAGGATGGTAGGGAATGGGGTGTGGCAGTAAGACAGGAGTGGAGAGTTTTTAAGTGTGAATGAGGCAGGAGATTTGATAGGATGTGAGAAAATTGGGGGTGTGGCTGAGCAAGTATAAGTTTAGGGCCACTGGGGGTGGGTGGGAATTGGGGCTAGGGTAGGGGAGTGGAGTGAGCACGCAGGGCGAATGAAGCGGGAAGAGCCAGAGAGAGGACCAGGGCACAGAAAACAATCAGAGAGAAGTGAAAGAAGCACTTGGTACA
This sequence comes from Protopterus annectens, assembly GCF_019279795.1. Taxonomy (NCBI): domain Eukaryota; kingdom Metazoa; phylum Chordata; order Ceratodontiformes; family Protopteridae; genus Protopterus; species Protopterus annectens. The sequence continues at coordinate 581,380,416 of NC_056735.1, forward strand.
GTGCAAGGTAAGAGTGGACTATAAGATGAAGTACAGAGAGGAAGATAGGTAGATTGGGAGAGATAAAATAATTGTTAGGGGGCTTAGAGAGGTAGTAACATTGGGTGTAGTAGAGAGCTAGAATGGGGTTAATACCAGAAAGATAACAGGACAAAACAAAACTCTAGTGAGATCGTTAGGGATATATCGTTTACTAGTGAATAGGGTGCCACCTAGTGGCCAAACTAAGAAATAGCGAGAGACAGAACAAGCAGAGAGCAAACTACTGGGATAAGGTGAGGTACAGGACAGAGTTATCCTAAGGACAAAGATGCAGAGGGAGGGTAAGAGTGGGTAATTTAACTACTAAAGGAGGGGGGGGGCTGCTGGTTAACTTGGGAAGGAAGTCAAATAGTCTGGAGTGATGTAAGTTAAAAATACATTCTGGTTAATATTGACCAGAATTTTCTTACTACTTCACAGACTTGTTTGTTGTCTGAACTATACGCCAACATACATTTTAACTGTGGAGGTTGATTAGTAGTGACAATATCTTCCTGTTGTAATGGAGTATTCTTATTGGAAAAATAGGGGCGGCATTTGCCTTTTCTTATCTCCTGAAAATTTTGTTTAAATAATGGGTTCCTATCAGTATAAGATCTTTCCTTTAAATACTTCTGTATGTTGTGCTGTTCCTTTGTGAATTCTTTATCATTGGTACATAGTCTTGAAGCTTTCAGAACCTGTTTTTCATAAATATTTTTGAAGATATGCCCTGGATGCATACTTTGTTTATGCAGATAGTGATTCCTCCATGTAGCTTTTCTATGAATTCCTATACTTATGCCTTCTTTTGGGTGCAAATGAATCTTTACGTCCAGGAAGTCAATCACTTCATTTGATGAATTAGCCTTGAATTCAAGAAAGTTAGTAATTTCATTAATGTAATCAATAAGGTTATTCAGCTCATCCATTTCTCCTTTCCACAAAATGAAAACATCGTTGACAAAACGACCATAATATAACAAATGTGAATTCCATATGCTGTTCTCGATGAAGATTTTATTGTGCTCCCATTCGGCTAGCACCAAATTTGAATAGCTATTAGCACATGGGGTGCCTATTGCCACACCCCACGTTTGTAAATAGAAATCATCACCATAAACAAAGATGTTATTTTCAAGGACTAATTCCAATATCGAGCATGTGGGTTCTACTGTAATTCCATTCCTTAACAGGAAAGACCTAATGGCATGCAGGCCATATTCATTGGGAATTACATTGAACAGACTGGTAATATCCAGGCCCGGCAAGCCAGCATGTAAAAAATCTACTGCCAATCATTAGCGGACCGGAGTTCTGCTGTGGCAACCCCTAACTGGGAAAATCTGAAAGAAACAAACAAACAAACTAATAAAAGATTGTCAAATTTTGTCAGATGATTAATTTGCCAGAAGAAATCATTCAGGAAATTACCTGTATCTTTCAGAACTGTCCACGCAAATGGTAGGGCTTTTTTCAGCTCATTCTCTCCAAAAACAGAAAGAGATTCCGTTATCCACTCTCTCACTGAAACAATGGGTCGTAGAGGTGGATCGTGGAGGTCCTTATGGATTTTTGGTATGCCACTTATGCTAGGAAACAAAGGATTACGGGTATCAAAAAACTCATGTTACTCCTGAGTGATACTCCTTTCCATTAATAGCTCATGTAGAAGGCTACGAAAGAGATCAATCCTGGTCATGACTTCTCTCTTATTCAGTTTTCTATATGTATGCTGATCTTCCAACATGGTTAACATTTTGTTCCTGTACCATTCTGTTTCCATTACAACTATACAGCCTCCTTTATCCGCTGGTTTTATAACCAAGTTATCCTTCTGTCTTAATTGTCTTAAGGCTTCATTTTCTTGGGCTGTCATGTTATGAAAAGAGCCTTTCGTTTTGTTAGTAGAATTCCTTATTTTAGATATCTCTTCTTCACATAATCTCAGGAATAACTCAACTAGCGGAGGATTAGATGGAATAAAAGTGCTTCGTTTTTTAAGTTGATGGGGTTCATGGGTGTTTTCTTGGCCAAAAATACATTTGAGTGAGACATTTCTGCAAAAGAGTCTGATATCTGTCATAAATTAATTCAGGTCAGATGACAAAGATGGTATGAAGCTCAGGCCTCTACTTAACAAGGTCATTGCTTTGTGGCTCAACTCAGTCTGTGAGATGTTAACTACTAGGTTAGATGGAGTCTCATTCATATCATAAATTTCTTGCATTTCTGCTCTTGAGCTAATAGAGGAATGATCATTAATTCCTGACCAGTTGCAGGTGTTCAACAATGTCTGCCAATATAATTCCTTCGTCTCAAGCATAAGGGTAAATGGAACCCTCATATTTCTGGTAACTTTTTCCACTATCATAAATTTAAAATAATGCTCAGGATACATCTGGGTGTGTTTAAAAAGTGCATTAGTCATTTTATTTCTCTTAATGTCATATTCATATTTGCATATACGTTCTTAGTTTTTGTTCTGTCTTACCTATATAAAAACACATACAAAGTTGACATAAAGCAAAGTAAAGTAGTCCTGTAGTCTCAGTTATATCTGCCTTCCAAATGGAATCTATTACCAAGTATAGTGAAATAATCCCCTGTTTTGATGTATTTGCAAAAACTGCAATGCTCACATTGTTTCATACAAGGGATGACTTTACAAGTTTAATTAACATTTATGCTCTCAGACATATTTTTAAAATGAATTCCCTTACAGTAAACAATGATAGGTTTTCCCTCGCTTTGTCTTTTACTTGTTCCTACAGAGGGGTATGAGGGCTATGAAGCTATTTGTACCATCCATCAGCAGGCTGTAATAAACTTTGGAGAAGTTTTTTTGTTTGACATTAGCTAGAGGGGGTCAGGGTAGATGGTGACTTTGAAAGTGACTGCTTTATGGTTGGATCTTACCAGGGGCAATGATGCTGTAGGGGTGCTGCAGTGGTTACTCATGTTGGTTAATACCAAGTCTAAGATATTATCACCTCTTGTGGGGGTACTGACTGGCTGTTCCAAGGCATTTGCATTGATAAAATCGAAGAATCTCTGGGCATTTGTGTTCTGGCATGAGTAGTTTTTCCAGTTTATGGTTGGGTAGTTAATGCCACCAAGGATCAGGGTAAAGGGTTGAATCTTGATAGATTCGAAGAAGTCAGGCTAGATGGAGTGGGCATCTTGAGTCAAATTTGGGGGTCTGCAGCTACCTATGATTTGAATAGGGGTCTTGTCGATGGTTACTGCACCTGGAGTGTCTCCTGTGCATCATACTGTTTAACCAGCCTGGAGGTTTGTGTGTCTTTAATATATATTGAAACTTTACTTCTTTTGGCTTTGCTGCCCACAGTTTGGGGTCTGAATGTATGATTGGATGCGTAATCAGATAAGGCAAGGGTGCTTTCCGCAGCTTTGAACCAGGTTTCTGTGACTGCACAAATGTCAGCATCTTCCAGGGTTAAGAATGCTTGCAATGAGTGCAATTTCATGTTTAGACTCCTAGCGTTTAGCAGCATGACCTTTAATTTGTGTTTTGTCAAAATTTTTATGTTGGTAGTATCGACCTCATGACATTTCCTAATAAAGGCACTGTGAGCCTAGACAAGGGCCTTTGCCAGAAGCCTGAAGTCCAAATGAAACAGATGCAGGCCATCTCTAGCAAAGCATCATGGTCTGTCGATCATATCTTCCCAGGCTGTCAGGTACTGGATCCCCCTGGAATGGCACAAGAAACTAAGCCAGTTGTTAAAGTCAATCATTTTCTGTTTGCAATGAGGCATCATGATTATGGCATCTAAAACCCAGGGTTTGTCCAGGACCTCTAACACCCAAAATGAGAATCATACCCCTAGACCAACAAGCCACATTTTTTTTGCACACTCAACAGTAGCTAACACAGCATGTCATATTTCTTTTTTCAATATAAGTAACTGTCTGCATTATATCATCTACTGCACCATTTCATAACTTTTGCCTGAGATGTGTTTCAATTTTTTTAATGTGTATCTTACTTTACTGGTTTATTATAACATTTAAATGAATTCTATTGCCATATATTTTTGTAATAGCTACCTGAATCTTTATCCATTGCCACACTGTGTGCAAAAGACATGACTCCTTCTGCTTAAGAGTCTTTATCAAAATATTAACATTCTATTATTTTCTCAAAGCTTATAGTACAGTTAGTAATTTTATTAAATATATTTTGGAACTCAATGTGTTCTCATTGTCGCCAGTTTCAGTTACTTATTCTATTACTTCTAATTTTAAAACTGTCTTGCATTTACCAGTAATTCTAATTTTAAATACTTTTCTCTAAGCTGTGTATTGCTAAATTTTAATACCGTATGAGCTTGCCCTTTAGACTAGCTTCTTACTGTATTTCTTATAGCTTGTATGCCTTGCTCTCTACTGTTTTCCATGGGAATGTTGATTTTCCATGCACAACTAAGTTGTAAAAGTGATAACGTGATCCTATCAATGTTTCCTCTCATTATGACATAACTAAAATCAAAAGCTTAACACACTGTAAATTAAAATTGTTAGTTATGTAGTATAGGGAATGTCTTGGTTTTACTCCAAAAATGTAGAAAAAGACAATCTTGTCAACCACCTTTCTGACACCAGAAATGATTTTAAAAAGCTATATCTAAGCATCCTATAAATGATTGTTATCCTCAACACTCTCACTAAAGATTTACTGCACACAGTGCCAGCCATCAAAAAACAGCAACAGAAAGTAAAACATTTTTGAAATATGTTAGATACTTCACTCTGTCACACCTTAAAAAAAAAAGTGTAGCACAACAAATTATGTAGCAACTTTAAAAGCCATTTGAGCTTTAGAGGCACACTTTGCTATGGCTTACCTATTGAGCTTTACTGTCAAGGTTAATTCTTTGGCATCGATGTCTCAAATACAAAACAAGTTGGTTACATTCAAAAATCTTATTATATTTTGAAGGCAAAATTTAAACTGCATCACTTTATTTTAAACATCTAATTCACACTGTTTTATTTAGATAAGAACAAATAAAGTTTCATGTCAGAATCTACAAAGGGCTGAAAATTTACAAAACCCTTGCCACATAATTTCTAGCTTCTGTTCCACACAAACTGCTTTAATGATTCCCTGTTTCTGCATCAATCTTTACAGACTCTCTGTCATTCTTTGAAGGTACTCGGTACAGAAAAAGTGCTTTGTTGTTGAATCATAGAGAGTTTTAACATAATGTACACACCACTGCTATAAGTAAAACATGACTGCTTTCTTTTCCTTGTCACTTGTTTGTCTTGTTTTGTGTGTGTGTGTGTGTGTGTGTGTGTGTGTGTGTGTGTGTGTGTATGTTATAATCCATACTACTGTTAGGTATTATATATTTTATTTTCTGGAAGGATTCACCTTCAGTGTAAGAAAGTATGGGCTTTTTTTTGTTTACTGTGATGTTTTAAAAGTATGATTTTTGTAGAAAACAAATATGGATAAACTAGGAAAGCAAAACAGATTTCTGAGAAGCCGGTAAGCCTACATGCGTAAATATGTCATGGGGAGAGATATTGCAGCATTTAGTCATTTAAGAGAATGATGAATGCCTAAAAATGGACTTGGCAGCTGATAACTTTCTCTATAATAAGGTACACACAATTAGTATTCAAAAGACTACAGCAGGGAACCAGAAATTTGTAGTACATGCAAGTGTGACTACATTTTTAATTATGAATATTGTGTTCAGTAGCAAATTGATTATTTTAATACAAGCACAGCATGTAAAATACAATTTATTAGATTTCAGCTGTAAAATGGGTCTATATCACAATGTCGAAATTACAAAAGTTTGATCGTTGTAATATCGAACCCTAAAATCCGAAACCCAACAAAACCAAAAACACAGAACAGCGATTTTTTTTCCCAGGGAAAAAAAAAATGCTGTTCCGTGACAAAAAAAAAAATGTAACTTTAAACTTAAACTAAAGTGGGGATTTTCACCCCCCACACCCCCAACATGGGGGCTGTGCTCCCCACCCCCTACTTAAATATACCAACTCCAAGATCGCACCTCAGTGGAGGAAATAGCAAAGCCCTGAAAATAGCCCACCGATTTTTTTCTCTGGGAAAAAAATCGATGTGCTATGGCTTCACTATTTTCAACTTTCGGACTTTAGGGTTCGATATTACAACGTTTGATCTTGCTTTAGTTTGATGTTGCAATATAGACCCCTGTAAAACAATTATAGCTTATAAGGATTTTCAAGACAAACAATTCCGGTATAAGGACAAGTCCAGGTGGAAGTGAGATAAGTATTTACAATGAAGACAAATGCTAGCTACCATACCTCACCTGAGCATGTGGCTGGCTGTCTGAGCTGGAGTACATGCATCCCAGATAGTGATATTTGAGTACCTGTGATTTGGGTTCATGTAGTAGACCAAAATAAAATGTCCCAAAGGTGTTTACAAGTAGCTACTTTGACTCACAAGTTAAAGTATAACAGTCTGCACATTTGCCAGTTTACGATTCCAAGTAACCTTTCTTTCTCCTACAAAACCATTTTAATTGCTTAAAAATCAGATTTAAGCACAACATGCATAGAGGATATAATAGTAGAATTTTATACATTATGTATTTGCTCCCATAAGTAAAAGGAATGTTTGTAGCTTTATTTTTAAATAAATCTAATAGCATTTACAAAACGTATACTGCGAAATTATAATACTCAAGTAAAATATGAGAATAAAACATGGACTATGTCCTCGCTTTGTTCATGAAGTAGTAGAAAAACTGCAGCTTGTTTTGCAGGCAGATGCTGCTAATATAATCTTGCCCTTCTTATAGGTTACAGGTGTTCTTTTACTTTGAAGAATACATATAACTTGTCCAGAAAGCTGTGATGATCTTTGTCAAGAAATTTCTCATACGTGCTCACACATGCGTAAAAACAAACACACGAACATATGCACACACACACACACACACACACACACACACATTTTTATTAATTTTAATAAAATCAGTTTTGATCAAAATAAAGTTGAGGTAGCATATCACATTTGCTTTCTTTGATTGCTACTTCTTAATGAGTGAATTTGTATGGTATTTTAATACTATAAATGAGTTATTATGTTCCCTTCATTTACAGAGTTAGATTACTGCAAATTGCTTTTCTTCTTAGACTGTTTGACAGTGGAAAAAGAGATTGTGTCCCATTCCCCACTGTTGTATGATCTCAGTTACTATAAGTAAGGAAGGGGAGGCAACACCCACTTACATGAGGGTCTCATCACTGCCAAAATGCTATTTTTAGTTTTTAGCTGTTTAAATGGTTTTAGTGGTCTAGTTACAAGCTGTCAAGGGTAGTGCTTTAGAATTTAATGATATAAAATACACGCACACACAGACAGACACACACACAAACACAAACACACACACACTATGTACTCCAGTACTCCTCTCAGTTCTAACAATGATTATGAGGTATGCATGACCATTTTCAATTTGTTGCTTACAAATACCCTGCCCCTTGTTGACAAGCCTATAGAAATGTTTCTTTATCTCTGATCAAGTAAACATAATGTCCCTTCCTTTACCTGGTTTCTTGTTCAGTAATTAATCTGCATTTCGATTAAGAGCACTGTCCTGAGTCCAAATATGGTGTTGTTTAACTTACTCCAAGGTTTTGCAAACTCTGATTAGGTCATATTAGGTAAGAAGCACATGGTAATAAGCTCTCTGCAAGAGAGTATATAAGTGATTTGTCCACCATTTCAACTATATTGTTGTTTTGGGCTCCTTTTCATAGAATGAACTAGCTCAATCAGCTTTAGCTGGAAGCATATCAAGTACTTTAACCATACTTGTTTGCAAACAGCTTGCTCAACCAATCTCACTTTGTAACAGTGTGCTCCTCAGATGTTTTATTGAAATAAAAATATATAGTATATATATATATCAAGACACCATTTCTCACCACCCTTTTGAAAGTTATTGCAAGTCTATTTCCCTAAACCTTTTAGTGTATCTGCATTGAACTTAAGATAGATCATCAAAAGACATTACAGTATTTACATACCAGTAAAAACTGAAGTTGAGATATGATAGTTTTTTTTTTGTTGTTGTTTTTGTTTTTACTTCATGGATTCCGAAGGTGCTGAATTTAAAGAATGTGCTTTAATAGGAATAGAAAGACCACACAAGATGACAAATAAACACTTCCACTATACCCAAAGATCCATCAAGATCAGTGATTGTCAAATATGTGTACTTTCTGAAAAACAAATTACTGCCTGGTAAAATCATCCTGTAAAACTACCAAGAACACCAAAGGATCAGATAATGAATATTCTTTGCAGACATTTGAAAAGAGAAGATACTGTCTGTCATTCATTCAGAAGCTCAGGAAAATAAGATTAAAGATATATTACTTAACTTGTGAGACTAAAATTAACTTCAAACTGATTCACTGGAAAAATCTTAGGCCATATTCAATAAACCATACATGGTACATTTCTACAGGGTGCATGTTGTGGCAGTACAGAGTTTTAGATTCAATGAACACCATGCTGAGGTACGCACCACCACACAAACAAGTTAAACATTGTGGCATGCTAATTATAGCATAAGCAGCTGAATTGCATACTAATCAACCAATCCAACACATTGGAGCTATATAACAAACTATAAAACAACCACAGAAGCATACCAGCTATGGTCCCAAAGAAAGCAGGCTGTAAATCCACTGTCATTTACTTTAAGTTTAACGTGATGAGCACTTTCTTCCACAGAATTAAAATACTTCATCAGATAAAAAACAGATAAGATACACAGTTTAAATAAACCTCCAACTCAGATTAAATGACATACAACATTGTGACTTTACAAGTCTTATTTAAAGTGACAAGCCCTAAAAACTCAAACAAATACAAAATTCACTTATAAAAATCCCAGAAGAACTGATCTAAAATACTATGAGCACTCATAATAATTTAAAATGTATACTAAATAATAAAACATATAAGAACTGGATGAAAAATGAACAGCAAACACTTAACAATAAATTATTAGTAAAAAGAAATATTATTGTAAAATTCATCTCAATAATGTTTTCAGTTTCAAAACAGAGCTAATAGAGGAATGATCATTAATTCCTGACCAGTTGCAGGTGTTCAACAATGTCTGCCAATATAATTCCTTCGTCTCAAGCATAAGGGTAAATGGAACCCTCATATTTCTGGTAACTTTTTCCATTATCATAAATTTAAAATAATGCTCAGGATACAACTGGGTGTATTTAAAAAGTGCATTAGTCATTTTACTTCTCTTAATATCATATTCATATTTGCATATACGTTCTCTTAGTTTTTGTTCTGTCTTACCTATATAGAAACACATACAAAGTTGACATAAAGCAAAGTAAACTACTCCTGTAGTCTCACAGTTATATCTGCCTTCCAAATGGAATCTATTACCAAGTATAGTAAAATAATCCCCTGTATTTGCAAAAACTGCAATGCTCATGTTTTCATACAAGGGATGACTTTACAAGTTTCATTAACATTTATGCTCTTAGACATATTTTTAAAATTAATTCCCTTACAGTAAACAATGATAGGTTTTCCCTCACTTTGTCGTTTACTTGTATATCATCCCCCATAAGTACTCAATTTTTGTTCAAACTCCATATAAGTACCTTCAAATTGCTGTTAACTATAGTAATGAAATTACAGAACTTAGTTGTATTAATGCTCTTTCCTGTACTGTAGATTCTGTGCTACTTACATCTACAGTATTGTCAGTGTTAAGGATTGGTTTCAAGTGCCCTGTTGTTCTTTTAATCTGTACTTCCTGTATCAAATCATGTAATAAGCTCTCCAGGTACCATCTTTTTGTGACGATGTCCCTAAGTTTATTGCATTCTTCTTTAAAGTGAGAGTCTAAGGTGATCATATGTGCTGCTCGCACTAGTATACTGCAGGAATGCATTACAATACATGCATTTTCTAAATATATAGGAGGTGTACCAATTGCTCAAGTTATCTTACTCCAAAAGTACATCTAAATAGGCTATACTCATGTCCTATAGTGTGGGTAAAAGTCCAAAAATCCGTTGCATTTTTTATGTATTCTAGGAATAAAGCAATATTTTACTCTTTTGTACTTCCACAGTATGTGTATATCATCCAAGTAATATATAATTATATGGAATTATGAAATTCATGATTAAATATACTCCCACTGAGCCATAACAGTGTTTGCGAACAAGGACCCACTTTTTTGTAGGTAGTATTTCCCCTCAAAAATAATGTAATTGTTACTCAAAGCTATCTCAAAGAGTTCTTCACATAAGTGTTATGTCTCCTGTGGTATACCTAGCTAAAATAAATATTCTGTAACCCATAGAATACCTACTTGCTGGGGAATTACAGTATATAAGTCCTGTACATCAATAGTTATGAAAACATCATTCCTATTAAATACCAAGTTTTTAATTTTATCCAGAAAGTCACAGGAGACTTTAAATATGTGAACTTCTTTTAAGAGTAGTGACTTTAATTTCTCATTCAGAAATTTGGCACATGCTGAAGTGATGGAGTCCCTGCCATCCAATATTGGGCACATAGGACGCATGATGCTTTTATGGATTTTAGGACCTCCAAATAAGGTAGAAATTACTGGGGTCACCATATTTGAGTAATTTAATTAATCTATACATATTTGGCTACAGACAAACCTATCTTTTAATTGTATGGTTATATACCTGTAAGCACCATTCAGCTGGTTCCTAGATACCAGTTCATATGTATTCTCATTCAAAAATTCTAGCATTTTGTTAATATAACCAGTCTTATTCATGATAACTAACCCATATCACATTATTTGGGGGTGGACTCCGTGCTGGTTTTCCCTGTGAATTCTAAAACCTATTGGAATACAGTGATGGAAAGGAGTCTACACAGAAAGAAGGTTAGGGGCTGCAGCTGCTTTAATTCATTTGTATGTGCAATAGGATGAAGCCTATGCTGCTTCTGCTGCCAGTAGACTGAGGCCAAGAAGGAGAAGAGTTTTCAGGCTCCATTTCATTTTTCACAACCTACATGATGTGGAAATTGTAGAGTGCTACAAGGTGGACAGGGACACACTACAGGAATTCTACAACCTCTGTCATCTTCAAGTCAGAGCCAGGGTCAACCAAGGGGAACCCATCCCAGTAGAGACAAAGGTATATGTATCACTTAGAATCTTAGATACAGATACCTTTCACAGACCATCAGGGGACATGCTGGGGGTGAAACAGGCATCAGCATCTAGGATCCTCCATCAATTCCAACATGTCAGTGACTACATATATTTTCCCCATGAAGTGAGGGCCAGAAATATGCATTGGTTATACCATGTAGCACACTACTCTGAAGTGCTACTCTGAAGTACTAGGTGCCACAGATTGCACACAAATAGAAATTATGGCACCACCCAGGGAACAGAGTAGGATCCACATAAACAGAAAGGACTACCACTCTGTTAAGTGCCAAGTTGTGCGTAATGGCAAGGGATTCAGCTTGAATGTGTGTGCTGGCAACCCTGGCAGTTACCACATATCTGGCACACCTCCCAACTGTACCAGATGTTCACTAGGGGGGATATCCCACAGGGTCATTTACTGGGGATGCAGGTTATGCACTGGAACCATGGCTGATGACACCCATCAGAAATACATACACAGACCCACTTTAGAATGCCATAATGAGGCACACCCTCAGACCAGGAGCATTGTAGAGTGTGTGTTTGGTGTGCTGATGTCAAGGTTCTGGTGGCTAAATGCATCTGGGGGAGCACTAGAGTACAATCCATGGGAGTGTGCTGAAATATTCACAGAATGTGCCATGCTGCACAACATCATCTTGTGAAAACAGCTTAAGCAAGATCTCAAGGGGAAGGAGTACACATTATCACCACCAATGCCAAGGTCCCCAAAGCCACAGGCAGATGAGGATTCCGAAGGGGAACTACCAGCTGCTGTGGGTGTAAGCAGATGTAAACATGCTCAATATGCACTTGCATTGGCTAAGAGACAATGCATAGCACACTCACTCAGCACCTAGGAGCGTAAAACCTTTCTCCTACGCACATACATATAGTAACATTGATGCCAGGTAATGCTCACAAACTTTACCTCCCAGTGTATTTGCTGTCTACTGCTTGCATCAATCAGAGTCAACCCTGAACTACAAGTGTGGCAACTGCTGCATTCACAAGGTAAGTCATGAGCCTGGAGTGTATCTTGTAATAATATGAATGAGTGGCATATGCTTACATGTTGTTACTTGGTACTATAAGTAAGAGGTGGGAAATTTGTACAGAAATAACTTTAACATAAGACAGCACAGACATATTTGACTTAGATGTATAGGCTAGATGCAAAAAAATGAGAGTAACAATAGCAACATATCCTTGTTTGTGCCATAAAAGAAATGCAGTTTTGCTCCCCAACCCCCAAAAGAATCAAGCAAATGACACATTTGGCTAACAAAGCATATTTGAAATGCTAAAAGTACAATCAAACGACATCTTCCTGAAATATATCTACAGATTTAATACAGAATATTCCATGTGAACATATTGCCAATCATGTATACCTGTGAAATGGCTTGACAAACTTGCACATGCCATCAGTACACTTCTAACTAATGCATACAGATAAAAGTGTAAAAGTCTGTGCTAATCAATATATATATATATATATATATATATATATATATATATATATATATATATATATATATATATATATATATATATATATATATATATATATATATATATATATATATATATAAACTATTAAACAGATTATTTATAATTATATGTCAGCATTTGCAGTATGTAGAAAAAATACAGACACAGCTTTTTAAAATCAGTAATCCACTGTGCAGATATCCCAAAAATAATATCACCTCTTCTGTGTTCACCACATAAAAAAGTCTGTTGTTCTTCAGTTTCTCCAGCTACACATTTGTTTTCTGTTGTAGATTCAGGGCTGTCAGCATGGTGAAGATGCACATGAGGTGTGAACTCATTAGAATTGTTGAATCCCAAATCCTTGTCTGCATGTAGTTGATGTAAACATAATGTAGACACGCCCACAGTCTTTGTTTTTAATGGATTGCAACTGTGAATGATTACTGGTTGGGAGAAGGTAAACACAACAGCAATGCAACTGCCCTACATCTGGTGGGTGTGTCAGGTTAGACTTACAAAGTGTTAGATGTACTTTTGTCAAGGTTGGAAATGTAAGTAAGCAACACAGAGTTCACAGGTTCTGTTCATGAAAATCTAACCTCCCCTTCATTTGTTTGTGACTGAATATGATATTATTACCATTTAATGTCCTCAGACATTTTAAGGCCAATGACATAGAATGGCTAACAGACTGCATGCCTCAGATTACTGGTCAGATAAGAGAAGAATGAGCAACAAACACAGAGAGGTAACAAAGAGCTGTATATTTGCAAGCAATAATCATAACTGGTTGTGAAATCCCTTAGTGCACTACATCCAAAAATAATAAATTTACAAATAACAGTTATATGGTGTCATATTACTGTAGGTGATGTTGCAGTTGGTTGCATGCAGAATGATTTCAGTTAATTGCTGCAAAACTGTCTGTGTGGCAAAGAGGGATAAGGCACCCTTATTGTGTTCTGAATGTTCAGTGGAGTGAGAGATCAATTCCAGACCTCTGTAGAAATACTTAATGTGTATTAACATGTTTAGTGGGCATGTCATGCATTGTTTTTCCTAATGTTAGCTACTTTTTCCTTGTTTTTCATTTTTCCTCTTTAATTTTTTCAGTATTTGTTTTTTTACCAATGCTTACTCGATGCGGCACTTAGAGCGATCACAAGAATTGAGGAAATGAATGGCAGGTTTGGCTGTGCTTATCTCATTTGTGCAAATCACAGCAGTGTACAAACTGGACAACTGGACCACCCAGGAATCAGACAGGGCCCAGACAGCCAAAAATTGACACTTGATACATTCACTTAATTCTACTGGGGACCTCGCAAACCTGCTAAGCTGCATTGCACCACAGTTAACAGAGAGGCCTTAAAAACGCTTATTAAATTATGGAATATCATGTAACTAGCCCTGTGGCAGCAGGTGTAAGTGTAGGTCTGAAGTACAGATGGTCCTGGGTTCTAGTATAGGGTTTGCAACTTTCATTTTTTTTTAACTGATGTGAAATTGCAGTTGATATTAAGGAACTGAAACATGAACAACTGTCATTTCAACTTTCTTGTTGCAATAGGTGTAAGTGTAGGACATCTATACATATCATGCTGGGTTCTAATACAGGCTATTCCATGCACTAATATTGTTGTTCCACTTTTCATTATATTTACTCTCTTTAAAACACTTTAGATAGTGAAGCTGATATTAATTATATGCATGAAGGATGAGACATTATTATTGTGTTATGAGATTAACCTTCCAATTGCATTTATTTCATTCCTCACTGCTTGGCAGTGCTGGTCTCTTCTGGTCTCTGCTTACTATCATGCAAACCCATCGATGGGGTGTGCACACTCCAGTGAACACAATAACTGTAATTGCCGGGAAAGCATCAGTCTCCATTACTCTATATCTGCTGGTAGACATTGCTGACATTAGTGAGGAAGGTGCCAGGTTTAGAGCACAGAGGTGGGGTGTCCAGGAGTCCAGGATATTTATTGGACTCCTAGTAAAGCACTACATTCAAAGGCTTCTGCAGAGGGACTATTCTGGCTCCCAGTACAAGTCTGAGGTGTGGAATTCTTTAGCTCAGGTTGTAACCAATGCTACTGGTATCCTGTGCACTGGAGAACAATGTAGGCATTATTTTAATGACCTACAGAGGAGAAAGAGGGATACTTATGACCATTGGTTGGAGAGATTTAGGACTGAGGACATCCCACACCTGTCAAGTATCAACTACATAGAGTACTTGTAAGACTTAGAAAGCTGAATATAGGCAATATCAGTATACATAATTGTCTTCTGTTCTGTTCTGTATTTTCCCCAGCTGCCAGAGATTAGGATCTCAATGTCCGGGCCCACAGGACTAGACTTTAGAGACTGAGGGAAGCAAGTGGTATGTGTGCAGCAGAAAAAAAGTGTTGCTCTAGCATTAGAAGTTAAAGCTTGCTTTTTTTTGGTATTCTATAGAGTTGTATGAAATTGAGCAAGCATATCCCAGCTGTAAAAGCAAGTATGGATGCATTAATCTGTAGCACAAACCAATTTTGAATCCGATATTAGACTTTAGTCAGAGGTTGTCGGTTCAAATACCACAATTCACAATTATACAATACTGTTTTTTCTTCAATAAAATTTACATTAAATTAAAACCTCTATACCAGTGACACAAATGCCTTGCTGTAAACTGTAATCTGCATAACTGTAACACACTTATGTGCAGTATATGCACATTTTAAAGATTACCTTCAGCAGTTTGTAGAATAGTGTGTATCTGTTAGGAGGAAGACTTAAATGTAAAACATAAGATAATACGAGTTGTATAATTGTACTAATGCATTGTGTCACACATGATGATACTAATCTTATCTATTTTTTCTCTCACCCAACCCTTATCTCTCTTTTTATTTTATTTTTAAAAATAATTTTATTTTTTATTATTGTTTTATTTTTATTATGTGTTGTCAAAATATGTCCATGTTATCCATGTCTACCACGTTACTAAATGCTCCACAGCACAGTGGGGTAGGCCAGCCCCACTGGATCAGACTGCCCCTGCTCCACCGGCTCGAGCACCAATGCCTAGCACATCTGGGAGGCAATCTTGAATCACTGCCTCTGCTGGCACTGCACTACCTGCACCTCAGGTAGTTCTGCCCTAGAGGCTAGTCCAGTGGTATTCTCCAGAAGCAGTGGAAGATGTGTTGATTTCATCACTTGCCGTAAGTTGACAGGGATGGTGTGCAGGGTAGTGTACTGAACCATTGTTACCACTGGTGCAAGTCTTCGCCAGATGGGAAGACTGCTGCCCCTCATGTTCCAAAGGAGGAGAAGGAGATGTCAAGCACTCCAGCCACCTCTGGAGTAAGGTGACAATGATGATAGTCCAGTTGGTGAGGACTCCAATCTCAATGTCTCCAAGCTTGGTGGCCATTGGCCAGGATTCTCCCCACCTTCACCCCAATCCTGGTGTCCCCCAACTTTTTTGTGTCCATCATTTCACCTGTCTCTTGTCTTGATTGTCTTGTATGTTTGCAATTGCTTCCTCACCTACCCAACTTACCTGACCAGACATACCTATGTCCCTTTCCCAACATTCCTCCTTGCTCTCTCTCAAATAAAAAATAAATGCGCACCTAACCAACACACACAAAAAAAAATCATCCAGTACATAGCTCACCATTTCGTACACATATCTTCTTGACATACTTGATTTGGTCCAATTGGCTGTACAACATGATTGTGTTGTGGCCACCTCTCTCTCTTTGGAGGTAACAGTCCAGATTATCTTAATATTCTGCACATATCTTCAGTTTGCACTGTTAAAAATAGATAGCTATGGTCCTTTCCTACCTCCTTCCTGCATATTTCTGTCATGCTTTCTCTTTGTTCTTCCCCCTTCTTGCTCCCAATTTCACTACTTTCTTATGTACCCCATTTCACCACTTTAATCTGGTCAAAAAAAAAAGAATTACATACAACATGCATAAGTAGCAAAAAAGGCAGTCAATCACTTCACTTTTTGGACTCCATGTTTGTCCGGAGGTGCACATTGTGCACCAATGGCTAGCAATGATGAGCGGTAGAAAAATGCAGTTACTCCCTTACAATGCTGCTTAACCCTGCTGCACTAGACCAACACACAGCAATGCATGCATTGTAAAGAATTCATGCCATTGTATTATCAATGTTTATGCAAAAATGTTTAAAAGTATTAGATGCACCTTGATTCAAACCCAGTACTATCTGAACCCAAAAAGAAATGTATCAATGCATTAACATGTGCTGCTACAGAATCAGTTAAGCAACAGGTGTGTTTCATAGGCACAAAGTGAACTGTCAGACTTTAACAATGTGGCTAATGTTTGTGCCCTGCTTAGCTACATTCAAATGTGTATCTCACATGTGTATACACTATGCCAACCATCACACAAACCTGCTGATCATCATGCTATGGAAAAAAATAAATATTCTTATGTATTGCTGCTGTTTATTGTCCATTTCCTGTCTATGACATAATATTACATGTGGAACTATAACAAACTGAAGGCCCTATATAACAATATGCCACATATTTACAATATAGCCATGTATTGTCTCCCACCAAGCACTGCAACCAGTACTTTTTACACACATATATTACCTTCACTACAGAAATTAATATCAGATGTTGTGTGATATGCAATGCACATAAATCTAGTAACATGTAGAACTACAACTATTGACCCATTAACCTAAAAAGCCTTATTTGCCAGGATAGAGAAGGAAACAGCATGGACATTATCCACAGGGGCATAGTTGGCATTCAACACACTTGACAGAATCCATTTTTCTTTGCCAAGGGGAGATCATACTTATTAACCCTTGTGGGCTACCTTGATACTGACTGCAAAGACTTGGATGAGGGATAACAGTACATACAACTTATGCTGAGCTATCCAAGGCCTTTGACGCAGTCCCCCATTCATGTCTCATAGTGAAAATCTCTCATCTGGGAATTAAGCCATACAGTACTAGATGGATAGCCAACTGGCTGACCGACAGAACACACACTCTCAAAATTGGAGATTGCACCTCCATCACTAGACCACTTACCAGTGGAATATCACAGGGATCTGTGCTGGGCCTTCAACTGTTTGGAAACTACTTCTCTGAAGCCCAGGCTATGATAGTCAGCCTGTGGTTTTCCAAGTTTGCAGATGACTGCAAACTGGACACACTCATATAAAGTCCCCCAATGATGGTAACATATTACAGAAAGGGAGGACACAGACAAATGATAGATGTCAAACTCACAGGCTAACCCTTAAAGCAAACAATGCCTCATTATCCCCTTTAGCACTGAAGTACCCCTGCCAATTATGATATACAGAGCACCCATGTAAGCTCAAACACGGTGTTGTGTGACTTGTGGACACAAGTTGATGGCAATCTACACTGTCATCTCTATGTGTCCATAGTGGTCTGACACGCATTCTGAATTGCACACCTCATACATATGGACATCACATCCAAAACCAGTGAGTTATAGCTTTACAGTACCCTACCCTTATCAGATCAATAATTAAGAACAATGCTCCCTTCTGTCTGTACCTCACCAGACACCTGCAGGAATTGGAGAAAACACAGAGGTTTGTGACTGGGAGAATCCAGGGCCTACAAGCATGACACAAATTGAAAGACTGAAAGACCTGTCACTGTGCTCCTTATCATGCAGGCTGCTGAAAGGTGACCTATGACTGGCATACATAGCAGTCTCAGACCATGCCCTACTGGAAATGCTGGACATCTGTAAATCAAATGGGACAAGAATAACTTCCTTCAGGGTTCCCAGCCTAGCCTGGGACATAAATAGAACATGTTGGATAGATATATCACCCAGCAATTGACACTCCTTTGTAATAGTCTCTCACTGCATTTGAAGCAGTGCTCCTCAATGACCTTGTTCAAGCCAACCTTGATAACTGGTTGGGTGATTGTAAAGTCACATCTGGGATGGCACCTATGTCTTTCATGGAAAGGGCCAACTGGTGCTGCTCACAAAATCACTCTACTAACAATGACCATCTAACTATGGTCAATAAGGGTACGTGTGATTTTATGCAGATAGGCTTGTAAACACCCAAGAGGCATTAGGCTAGTAGCCTCTTATGAACCTATTCAGGCCTCCCAACATCTTGTCTCTCACATGGTCTGCTGATGTCATCTACGAGTTGACCTGCACTTTTGTAAAAGTCAGACTTGTGTTGAGGTGCTTGCATAAAGTAAGTTCTGTGTTCTGTAGTCTATGCTCCGTGGTGCTTGCATAAAGTACTGCATGCTGTAGTCTGTGTGTTTAGATAGGTAGGGGTTCTGTACTCACTGCCATCAACTTTGTGTGTTTGTGTGGCTAGAAAGAGGAACAGAAGTGTGTATCCTACAGTAACTGCTCCAATGCCATGGATTGATAGTATTTTGCTACTTGCACATACCAGCACATCCATTTCATGCAGGCCTCCTAACATCTCACACACATGGCCTGCTAATATCATCTACTATAAGTTGACCTGTACTTGTGTAAAAGTCAGACTTGTACTGTGGTGCTTGCTTAAAGTTCTGTGTTCTGTATATGGTGTACTTAGGTAGGGATTTTGGTCTCACTGCAGTCATCTGTGTGTGTGTGTGTGTGTGTGTGTGTGTGTGTGTGTGTGTGTGTGTGTGTGTGTGTGTGTGTGTGTGTGTGTATGTATATATATATATATATATATATATATATATATATGTATATATATATATATATATATATATATATATATATATATATATATATATATATATATATATATATATATATATACGCACACTCTTGCTTGACATTACAGAGTGCATTTTACATCAGCATGTTGGACACTGTTATTACCATATCATACCATGTCATCAGCTATAAAGTATTGTCTGAGACGCTGAAAGGCAGACTTTTGCCGTGACACTTGTCTAAAGTGCTGAGTTCTGTAGTCTGTATAATTACAATGGTAGGGGTTCTATTCTCACTGCAGTCAACTGAATGTGTGTAAGTATGCTCTGTTGCTTAACATTACAGAGAGCATTTTACACCAGCATGTAGGACCATATTCTCCTCAACAGACACTGCTGATGTCATCAGCTATATCAGATTTGTGGATATGCAGTACTCCCACTAGGGCAGGGTCAGAGACTGGCCTGCAGGCTAGGCAGATGTCACCTCATCCTGTGTGAGATATGTTACAGTGACATGGCTTTTAATACAGCCACATACATCATGGTATGGTATGTAGGCCCTGTGTTTTCTTGATGAGAAAGCCCTGTAGTCTTTCCAGCTGCTGCATGTGTATGATGAGGTGCATGCAAAACAGAACATTATGCTCTGTTAGTGTTATGATGAGGTCTGAGTACAGTGCTGTCATATAATCCTAACATCTGACTATGATGGTGTGACGTATGAGGTGCACAACACAAGCTCTCAATACCAGTGTGGGCACTTGGTGGTAGAAGTTGCTATCTGCATGTGTTCCCATTGCTTGCAGCACTAGGTGTCAGCATAGTAGGGTTATTGTCAGTTCTGTAATTAACATGGAATTCCACTTTTCAGACAGACAACATAAAAATACACGTCTGCATTTATCTGTAAATCGTGAGCTTTTGTCACCAATCATTTGTCTGTGTTATCTCTTCCTGTACAATATTATCATCCTTGTCGGCCCACTGATTGCAACCATATGCATGAATCAGCAATCTTGGTAAGCCAAAAGCCATATTCTTTAGCTGGAACTGTTGACAAATAGAGTTCAAACAGTGAAGGGCCAAGTACAGATCATGGGGTTTGGCAGTGGTGACAGCTATACTGGTTCAGGTTGATTCACCAACATTCACAGTATGTGTTCTGTCAGTGAGCCAATTGGTTACCCATCTAGATACATAGGGATTTATCCCCAGCTGGGAGGGCTTCTCACTGATATCTGCATGAGGGGTTGTGTCACAACCCTAGGCCAGATCACAATAGGCAGTATGCACTGTCTTATCTTCATCCAAGCCTATCACATGGAATCACCGGGTTATGACAACATCACAGATCACCTATGGCATAAATCAGGACATACACCATCCTGATACAGTTGAATATGAACTTTAATACTCTCTCTACATGGGCTGTGTTCCAGTAGAAGTATGTACATCAACATGCATCAATCTGAGTTGGGAGAACAGCACCTGATGCATGCATCTATAAAGACATCCTGACTCTCCTCAACTCTGAGGTGTACCAACATATCATCATGGACCTCTTCTAAATGGACACTAGTAATATTCCAACTGTGTGCAACAGACCTGTATGGGTTGTTAATGCTATATCATGTCTGTTACATCTGATAGAGATCCTCAAAGAGGTCATTGAGGGTATGCATGATAACACCAGTATCATCTTGTGGAACTTGACCAGGTCAAGGCATTTGATACAAATCTACACTGAGGTATTCAATCAATACTGTCATATGTGGCAATAAACAGCTATATCAGTAGACCAGTGTATGACATACATTACATCTCATTATGTTGAAATGTGTGAAGTGACGAATATCTCATGTCCAGTGATCAGGTCCATACATCAGTGTTGTCTGCTTGGCTCTTTCCTGACTATTATTTCAGTGATGGACATTACAGATGGCATACTCATCCTGTGTCCAAACAGCTGCCCAAAGGTCTACAAATTGTGGGCAATCATTGACTCCAGCTGTGCTATTAGTATAACACAGAAATTATCAACACATACCAAAATTCCACAGCTATGACAACACCTGCAATGACAAGAAAACATGGATGGATTTGTTAACTCAGGAAAACAAGCACACAATCCATTTATAATGTGGACGTCACACCCTATAATCAGACCAATAGGTATGTGACCCATGTCCTTGGGTAGATGGTAAGTGGAACATCCACCACCATGTGTTCACAGTGCTGACTACTCCCTTGAATGTAAGAGAGAGAAGTACTGAGTATGTGAAGGACATCAAGATCATAATAGCTTCTTAGTTCCCAGCCTGCATCACATCAGTAATGGAGTACAATGCACCCTTCTCCATGTCCCTCCCTACATACCTTCCAGTGTTGTGTAACTTAAGTGTACCATCATTGTCACAGTGAACTGTCACACAGCTTATTGCCATACCTAGTTATTATTTTCAGAATATACATGAAACATTTTAAAACCCTCAGAATGTAACGTGACATGTCTCTTTAGTGTCATTTATTGCATCTTGTATTATACTTAATAGTACATTACTCAACTATGCCAAGATATCAGAAAGTGTGCCACCTAAGTTAAATCATAGTAAAGATTAACTTTTAATAATATGAATAGTTTAACCTTTTAAACTCAAAGTGAAAATAAGTTACCTTAATGTCATATATAGCTAAAAGAATCAAACTCTAACATTTTAAAGAGAGAACTAGTAAACATTTGAAGTAGGGAAAGAACAAACTAAATGGTTTACCTTGTAAAAAGTAATGTGCAGCACCTGTTCATAACTATTCAAACACGTGTTTATATTAATAATTCATAACCATGAAATACATTGATGTTCATATGTCATTCAGTTTTTTACCGTTTTTGTCTTTTATTAACAGACCATTGTTGCATTTCTCTTCAAAGAAGTTGATAGATTCAAGTCTTTTTGCTTTTCTAGAATGCTATTTTTCTGTATAAAGTCCAAGGTGTTAAAAATCTTCTTTCCTTCTGGAAGGTGAATTATTAGTTTTGCTTGCAGCAAGATTTGTGTTTTAATATTGTTTTTCTTTAAGCTTTTAGCAAGTGGCACACATGTTTTTTTCTTTAACCTCATTAATGTAGAACAGTCATTGTCAAATCTTATAGCATTTCCTTTATGTTAACTGGATAATTAATCCACGCAGCTTTTAAGACTAAATCCTTATCTTTACTTGAGAAAAATCTTACGATCACTGACCTTGGTGAAGGTGAGTATTTTTTAAAGATGAGTTAAAAAGTGATCTATGTGCCTTTTTGATGCCAAAGGAAAAATATTCAGGCAGGTTCAAAGTTTTAAGCAGACAGGTAGTAAGAAATTGAATCGTGCTGTCTCCCTCTTCTTTTTTTCAGGAATCCCATACATCCTGATGTTATTCCTTCAAGATCTGTTCTCTAAGTCTTCTATTTTATCCTGGAATAAGTTGTTTTGTTTCAGAAGAAATTCAGCGTTATTTTCATTTTCCAGTAATCTTCCATCAAAATCAGACATGCCTCTTCTATACCCAAGATTTGTGATGAGTGTTGTTTCAGAGATTCACTCAGCACTTCCACTTGTTTTCTACATTCCTCTTTAAAATTGTCCATTTTGCTTTCTAATGTATCTCTCTTTACTGATAACTCGCTAATGTTACTTAGTATAGTCTACGTCTTTTTTTCTCAAAATTCTTTTTATTTGGTTTTCAAATTATCAAACAAAACTATTTACAAATACAATTCAAAAGAAAAATAACTATACACAATGTCCATAACAAAATAAACAAATGCATACAATTATTTTTCCAAAAGGTTATATAACTTCTGTTATGCATTTAGTTGATGAGCTGTCTAGCTAGTTCTTGATTTTATAGCAGAGATTTCAATTTTAGAAACTGATGTTGCAATATGAATCAATTCACTATTAAAAGAGATAGTAAACTTTGTTTTCCATAGATAACATTGACCAAAGAAGAGGTATTTGGTGTGATGCTTAAACCTTTGGAATAGGCACATTAAATAATATAATAGAGTTAGTTATAATACAATTATCATTCCACAAATCTTTACAAAAGTATTTAAATTCAGACTAAAAAGATGTTACCATTTGGCAATTAATCATCATATGTAACCAATCAGCAGCAACTATTGTTTCACATCTCCAACATTTTATCTTATCTTTTTTGTAGATTAAGGCAACCTTGTATGGAGTCAAGAAATTTCTGTGTAAAAATTTGGGTTCCTATCATGTAGTCGAACATTTACAATTTTGAATGACATATGGTTGAGACCATATGTTTGAAAATGTAAATGTTCGAGTGTGTGACTGGAAATCTACATAGCCGGAGATTTCCATTCAGTTCAATGTGGTGCAATCTTGGAGTTGGTATTTTTAAGTAGCGGGGATGTGGAGGATGCAGGGGGGCTTTCCCCCTGCATACAACAATTTATTTTATTTGTCCATTGTGTTTTCATTTTTTTATGGGTAGTCGAAGTTCCGTAACTTCGGACATATGTGTTTGAACATATGTCAGTCAAAGTTATGGCACTTCAACTACATGATATAGACCCTAAAAATTTCCATGTGTAAATTTCCATTATATTGTATTGTAACACAGACCGGCAAGTGCAACCATGACCCCACTGTGGCGAATGGTGCCCTTTGTCCATGGTCACATTATTTATTGATTTTGACCTTGTGTGATTGTATAACTGTATGCTTGCCACTATTTTTTGTAGTTTATACCTTGTATGCTTTCTAAACTGTATTCTAGCCTTTCTTCTCACTCTAATACTTACCTCTGCACAACCTTCCCACATGCTTTTGTTACATTGTAGTCCAGCCTGTTTCTTCCCCTTCCAGTTCTTACCTCTGAACATCGTTCCTGTGTGCTTTGTTAAACTGTATTCTAGCCTTTTTTCTGCCCCCGAATATTTTACCTTTGGAACATCACTCCTCTCATGCACTGCACCTCTCTCTTCTTAACACTATACACTCAACTTCTGCTGTCCCTCAGTCCATTCTTCTTTCATTCTAGTCTCCTTGTGGTACACAACTAGAACTGTCCGCTCCTTTCCACCTCCCCTTGTCCCCTGCATTTTATACTGCCTCTGTGTATCTGTGTTATTTCTGATTATTATCTTGATTTTATTTAGTATTCTTTCCAGCTCACTCTCCACCTGGCTGCTGCTCATTTTTCTTCCCCATCCCTTCCACTCCCATCAAATTGCATTTATTGGACTGTGCCCTGTGCAGACTTGGGATATTTCAGAATCATGCTTCTGTGAAATAAAGTTGTTTCATGCCTACTGTGTTACAGAACTGTATTCACTATTCTTGCATTTTAACTTGGTGGCTTGCACACTTCACTGGGACTCTCCTGGGAACCTATTTCTCCCCTCTTGCCTCCTTATTTTGCTTGTAAATAGGCACATTCCTCCTTTTATGCCACCAGATGGCAGCATTCCCTTAGAACATAACCTTTCACCGAGCCTTAGCAGTCCCTCAAGATGACTTACTTGGTGTCTTATATAGACTAGTTAAAGGCAGTGTTTTATAATTGTAGACATTACTGTCACTTAAAGTGTTGTTTATAGTCTTTACCTAAAGGTTGTGTCTACCAGAATTAAAATGCAGCATCAGAAGATACAGTTAACCTGAACACAAGAAGACCAACTTATGTACCTGTATAACTGACTTTTTATTCTCCCCACTTTTATTTTTCCTCACAGCCACTTTTGAACAACTGTAACTTACCTATCCACACTATAAGCAAACCAATTGTTTTTCTATTCCCCTGTACTTGCCTCCTCCAGTTGGACCATCCCGCTCCATTTGCCCCATTCCCTACCCCTATTCCCACCCACCCCCACTTTTCTTTAATGTATACCTGACCAGGCCACATCCTATAAGCCACACCCTTCTAACAACTCCAATCCTTGTCCAGCAGAATTGTTTTCCATCCTCTTTTTCTCTTTCTATACCACTACACTTACGTCATTTTCCACACAACAAATTATACATCCACACTTCACACCCCTCTCTCTTCCCTGCATAACTTGTCTGTCTTAATATACTATATTCTCTATCTTCCATTTTTTTCTAATTACCCATTCTACACCTTTCTGTAACACCAAATTACATATTTCCCCCATTTCATAACATCCTTCTTTTTATTACACTAAATACTGTACCTCCTGTAACATTTTTCTCCCTCCCGCTACCTACTCTCACCCTCTTCATCAGTAGTAGTGTTCTTCATCAGTACCTTTCACCATGTCTCTAATAAAACCTCTCATCTCCATCTCATCCTTGATATCTCTACTACTAGTAACACTGCATACTACATCCTACAACTCCTGTTATCTTATAATCTACCCCTCTCCTATTCTGCCCACTTCACTGAATCTTCACAACTTCATAGACACAGTTCATATCTCCTCACATCTGTTTATTATTTCTTTTTTTTCAATAATAAATCTTTATTGTTTTACCACTTATTCATACAACATTAAACAAAAAAGAAAACAGATAATTCCCAAATAATGGTTCTAACAACAATACAACAACTTATATACACTATTTACACGAATGCTTCCATCGGTAAATAAAGAGCAATAAAAAAGAACATATGAAGAAGATTATCAGTAGACCTAATATCTTGTAATAATTAATTTCTGATAACTTTTCCTTTTAAGGTATATATGTCCAGGGGTTAAGCTGGGTTTGGTACATTAAGCCAATATAATATTGAAAATGTGTTCCCATATTTTCGGATCATTTCCATTTTTGCTATAATCATTGAATAGTAATATGTGGGCTAATATATGTTTCATCACTAAAATCTTAAAGTTGTCCCATGAAGTTTGAGATGGATTCAACCAATTTGTAACTATGCAGAGTTTCATTAACAAAAAGATATTTATGAGTATGGTCATTTGGGATCTAGACAAATTATTTGGAGGGATATACAAAATCATAAATTCCCAAGAAAGTATTGAATTTTGGTAACCCATCTTTTGAAGTTGAATTTTTAAAGAATTCCAAAGTTTATATATACATTTGCAGCTCCAGAACATGTGAATGAGGTCAGCAGTTTGATCTTTACAGTATGGGCATTTAGGAGAATTTTTAGAGTTAAATTTATGCAAGCTAAGACATGTATAGTAAGCATTAAGTATCATAAGCTGGGTAAATGTTAACTTTTGAAGAGAGATTGATTTTATTGTTAAATTAATTGCTTTTAATATTTTACTTTCTTCCATCAATGGTATTTTTTCTTTCCAATAATTTAACAAGAGTACTTGATTTTGATATTTGAAATCTTTTATCAGTTTACTTGTAGATGTTATAAATTTAGTATCTTGTAAAAGAGTTTGCCATAAATTTGAGCATTTTGTTAAGTCCTCATCATTAACATTAAAAATCTTTAAAGTAACTTATGGAAAGTTCCTTTATCTGTCTCAATATGACTAAGTAAGATTTAGAAAGATTCATTTCCTGTCTTAATTCATGAGTTGAAAATGCCTCAAGACTTTATCCTAATGTTACAAATATTATATAATAATCCTTATACAACTTTATACATCAATAAAAACTTTTCTAAAAGAATACAAATTAAAAATGGGACCCGCCAGGGGTGTCCTTTATCCCCCTTACTATTCAATGTATATCTGGAACCTCTATTTTTACATATTAAACAAAATATATACTATAATGCCCCAATACCTTATGGTACTAAAATATCTATGGCGGCTTTTGCTGATGATCTTAATATATACTGTACAGCACCAATCTCAGATACCAAAAAACTATTAAAAGCTGTGGATGACTTTGCAGTAATATCTAACTACAAAATAAACCTTAACAAAACCAATCTGTTTATTATTTCTATCTCACTTCATTTCTCTTTCAAATACTTTTATACCCATAGCCCTACCCATTGCCTCTATGAGCAGTATAGGCTTTCCTCCAAACTAAAGTCCCTTACACTCCACTGCCTCACACATCAAACTTCAGTCTGACATACACCCAAACCCAGGCCCTATACACCCTACTACTTCAGACTCTGTTCAATCGCTAGATTCAGTTACTGATATCCCCCTTCCAGCACTACACACACATGAACTCTGACCTACTTGTAATACATTTTAATCTCAGAAGCCTCCTTAATAAAGTTCATGAGTTCCATGCTGCCATTGCTCTGTACTCCCCAGACATAGCCATAATCACTGAAATCTGGCTCAAGCCACATATAGAAACTGGAAAATTGCTTCCTCCAGGTTATAGTGTCATAAGAAAGGTCAGACTATCCAAACATGGTAGTGGCATTGCTATAATGTTTAAAGACAACCTCAGTTTAGTATACCTCAATACCTCACCACCTCACCTCCCTTCAGCTAAAATCTTAACAACAGATATAGATATTAACACTCAAAAATCCATTATTTTTATAGCCATCTACCTCCCCCTGCTAATAACTTCACACATATTGAAAACATCCTGGAATGGGCCTCCTTTTCTTTTTTCAAGAAACTATCATACTTGGTGACTTTAACCTTGACTGGCTTATCTGTTCTTCTATCTCTCCTACCAGCTTTATTAACGTATTTGCCTTTACTTAATATATTACTCACACCACACACATAGACAAGGTCACCAACCAGCACTCTATACTTGACTGGATTCTAAAAAAACAAATCCAACAATAGTTATGTTACTGGTTGCCTCTGAGATTCCCTAAGTGATCACTACTCAACCTATCTTATCAGAAAATGTGCACATAGTACCAACAATGTTATATTTTACTATGTACATAATAAGAAGCAGTTTCCCCTACTATATTCAGCACACATTTACAAGAATATGACTGGTGACCTCTAAAAACCCTTCAATTGGATCTTGCAGTACAGTACTTCAATAATGCTTTCCTGCAGGTACTTAACAACCTTGCTCCAATCAGGAAAATGGGTGTTAATCCACACAACTACCTTATTTATCTATATAATCAATTCTTCTAATTAGGCAAAGAGACAAAGCCTGGACCCTTTATCACAAAAACAAAAACAAAACCAATTATGCCTCTTATCAACACCTCAGAAATCAAGTCAAAAAACAAATTAAACAAGACAAAAAAAAAACTATTTTCACACATGTCAACTGAGATACCAAAATAACCCCCAAAGATTCTGGCACACAATTAACCTCCTTCTTAACTGGGGAAAACCTACCACTTCATCCCCAACAACTAACCACCCTACAAACTGTATAGGTACTCAATTTAATACCCACTTTATTACCTCAATAGCCTCAATTAACAATAACAACAATTCACCACTGTCCATATCTTCCCTTCTTGTCCAACACTCCTCCTTTCTCTATTAAAAAAATCCAAACCAGTTATATAAAAAATTTCCTAAGTAAGTCTCCTAAGTAAAATAAAGCCCTGCACTCTTGTTGTAGATCAGTTACCAGATGAATTTCTAAAACTTGCTGCTTCATCCATATCTTATCTTATATCTATACTAATTAACCACTCTATCTCTGAACAGTATGTCCCCTTACTCTGGAAAATATCCCATGTCATACCCTTCACAAAGGAGGTTCATCCTCTGATCTTTCCAACTATAGACCTATAGCCATCCTTTCCCCACTAGCCAAAATCTTAGAAAAATGTTTATATAAGCACAACATTTTATCTGATACTCAGCATGGATTTCACCCCAAACATAGTACTAATACTGCTCTAATATGTTTTACCAATACCTTAAATGATCTCAAAAACAAAAAAAACAAATTGTCTCTGATACCTTCTTTGATATGTCAAAAGATTTTGACACTGTATCTAATCAATTACTTCTAAACAAACTTGCCACTTTCAATTTCAGCACTGAAACCTTATGCTGATTTCATAGTTATCTCTCTAACTGCAAACAAGCCACTTTTTGTGATAATAAACTCTCTCCTTACTACCCATTACTGTTGGTGTTCCACAAGGTTCTGTTCTTGGCCCACTTATTTTCATTATTTTTACTAATGATCTTTGTTCTGCAGTTAATCCCACCCCAATCATTCAATATTCAGATGATTCTTCCCTTATCTGCTCCGCCCCCACCTTGAATATACTCCAAGATAAAACTTAGAACACCATGCATGGTATTGAAAAATACTTATCAGACCATCAACTCATTTTAAATCTGTACTAAACCAAGCTTATGGTCTTTTCCAGATCCTCCATAAAAAATAACCCCCAAAGATTCTGGCAAACAATTAACCTCCTTCTTAACTGGGGAAAACCTACCACTTCATCCCCAACAACTAACCACCCTACAAACTGTATAGGTACTCAATTTAATACTCACTTTATTACCTCAATAACCTCAATTAACAATAACAACAATTCACCACTGTTCATATCTTCCCTTCTTGTCCAACACTCCTCCTTTCTCTATTAAAAAAATCCAAACCAGTTATATAAAAAATTTCCTAAGTAAGTCTCCTAAGTAAAATAAAGCCCTGCACTCTTGTTGTAGATCAGTTACCAGATGAATTTCTAAAACTTGCTGCTTCATCCATATCTTATCTTATATCTATACTAATTAACCACTCTATCTCTGAACAGTATGTCCCCTTACTCTGGAAAATATCCCATGTCATACCCTTCACAAAGGAGGTTCATCCTCTGATCTTTCCAACTATAGACCTATAGCCATCCTTTCCCCACTAGCCAAAATCTTAGAAAAATGTTTATATAAGCACATTTTATCTGATACTCAGCATGGATTTCACCCCAAACATAGTACTAATACTGCTCTAATATGTTTTACCAATACCATAAATCATCTCAAAAACAAAAAAACAAATTGTCTCTGATACCTTCCTTGATATGTCAAAAGATATTGACACTGTATCTAATCAATTACTTCTAAACAAACTTGCCACTTTCAATTTCAGCACTGAAACCTTATGCTGATTTCATAGTTATCTCTCTAACTGCAAACAAGCCACTTTTTGTGATAATAAACTCTCTCCTTACTACCCATTACTGTTGGTGTTCCACAAGGTTCTGTTCTTGGCCCACTTATTTTCATTATTTTTACTAATGATCTTTGTTCTGCAGTTAATCCCACCCCAATCATTCAATATTCAGATGATTCTTCCCTTATCTGCTCCGCCCCCACCTTGAATATACTCCAAGATAAAACTTAGAACACCATGCACGGTATTGAAAAATACTTATCAGACCATCAACTCATTTTAAATCTGTACTAAACCAAGCTTATGGTCTTTTCCAGTTCCTCCATAAAAAATAACCCCCAAAGATTCTGGCAAACAATTAACCTCCTTCTTAACTGGGGAAAACCTACCACTTCATCCCCAACAACTAACCACCCTACAAACTGTATAGGTACTCAATTTAATACCCACTTTATTACCTCAATAACCTCAATTAACAATAATAACAATTCACCACTGTCCATATCTTCCCTTCTTGTCCAACACTCCTCCTTTCTCTATTAAAAAAATCCAAACCAGTTATATAAAAAAATTCCCAAGTAAGTCTCCTAAGTAAAATAAAGCCCTGCACTCTTGTTGTAGATCAGTTACCAGATGAATTTCTAAAACTTGCTGCTTCATCCATATCTTATCTTATATCTATACTAATTAACCACTCTATCTCTGAACAGTATGTCCCCTTACTCTGGAAAATATCCCATGTCATACCCTTCACAAAGGAGGTTCATCCTCTGATCTTTCCAACTATAGACCTATAGCCATCCTTTCCCCACTAGCCAAAATCTTAGAAAAATGTTTATATAAGCACAACATTTTATCTGATACTCAGCATGGATTTCACCCCAAACATAGTACTAATACTGCTCTAATATGTTTTACCAATACCATAAATCATCTCAAAAACAAAAAAACAAATTGTCTCTGATACCTTCCTTGATATGTCAAAAGATTTTGACACTGTATCTAATCAATTACTTCTAAACAAACTTGCCACTTTCAATTTCAGCACTGAAACCTTATGCTGATTTCATAGTTATCTCTCTAACTGCAAACAAGCCACTTTTTGTGATAATAAACTCTCTCCTTACTACCCATTACTGTTGGTGTTCCACAAGGTTCTGTTCTTGGCCCACTTATTTTCATTATTTTTACTAATGATCTTTGTTCTGCAGTTAATCCCACCCCAATCATTCAATATTCAGATGATTCTTCCCTTATCTGCTCCACCCCCACCTTGAATATACTCCAAGATAAAACTTAGAACACCATGCATGGTATTGAAAAATACTTATCAGACCATCAACTCATTTTAAATCTGTACTAAACCAAGCTTATGGTCTTTTCCAGATCCTCCATAAAAAATAACCCCCAAAGATTCTTGCAAACAATTAACCTCCTTCTTAACTGGGGAAAACCTACCACTTCATCCCCAACAACTAACCACCCTACAAACTGTATAGGTACTCAATTTAATACTCACTTTATTACCTCAATAACCTCAATTAACAATAACAACAATTCACCACTGTCCATATCTTCCCTTCTTGTCCAACACTCCTCCTTTCTCTATTAAAAAAATCCAAACCAGTTATATAAAAAATTTCCTAAGTAAGTCTCCTAAGTAAAATAAAGCCCTGCACTCTTGTTGTAGATCAGTTACCAGATGAATTTCTAAAACTTGCTGCTTCATCCATATCTTATCTTATATCTATACTAATTAACCACTCTATCTCTGAACAGTATGTCCCCTTACTCTGGAAAATATCCCATGTCATACCCTTCACAAAGGAGGTTCATCCTCTGATCTTTCCAACTATAGACCTATAGCCATCCTTTCCCCACTAGCCAAAATCTTAGAAAAATGTTTATATAAGCACATTTTATCTGATACTCAGCATGGATTTCACCCCAAACATAGTACTAATACTGCTGTAATATGTTTTACCAATACCATAAATCATCTCAAAAACAAAAAAAACAAATTGTCTCTGATACCTTCCTTGATATGTCAAAAGATATTGACACTGTATCTAATCAATTACTTCTAAACAAACTTGCCACTTTCAATTTCAGCACTGAAACCTTATGCTGATTTCATAGTTATCTCTCTAACTGCAAACAAGCCACTTTTTGTGATAATAAACTCTCTCCTTACTACCCATTACTGTTGGTGTTCCACAAGGTTCTGTTCTTGGCCCACTTATTTTCATTATTTTTACTAATGATCTTTGTTCTGCAGTTAATCCCACCCCAATCATTCAATATTCAGATGATTCTTCCCTTATCTGCTCCGCCCCCACCTTGAATATACTCCAAGATAAAACTTAGAACACCATGCACGGTATTGAAAAATACTTATCAGACCATCAACTCATTTTAAATCTGTACTAAACCAAGCTTATGGTCTTTTCCAGTTCCTCCATAAAAAATAACCCCCAAAGATTCTGGCAAACAATTAACCTCCTTCTTAACTGGGGAAAACCTACCACTTCATTCCCAACAACTAACCACCCTACAAACTGTATAGGTACTCAATTTAATACCCACTTTATTACCTCAATAACCTCAATTAACAATAATAACAATTCACCACTGTCCATATCTTCCCTTCTTGTCCAACACTCCTCCTTTCTCTATTAAAAAAATCCAAACCAGTTATATAAAAAAATTCCCAAGTAAGTCTCCTAAGTAAAATAAAGCCCTGCACTCTTGTTGTAGATCAGTTACCAGATGAATTTCTAAAACTTGCTGCTTCATCCATATCTTATCTTATATCTATACTAATTAACCACTCTACCTCTGAACAGTATGTCCCCTTACTCTGGAAAATATCCCATGTCATACCCTTCACAAAGGAGGTTCATCCTCTGATCTTTCCAACTATAGACCTATAGCCATCCTTTCCCCACTAGCCAAAATCTTAGAAAAATGTTTATATAAGCACAACATTTTATCTGATACTCAGCATGGATTTCACCCCAAACATAGTACTAATACTGCCCTAATATGTTTTACCAATACCATAAATCATCTCAAAAACAAAAAAACAAATTGTCTCTGATACCTTCCTTGATATGTCAAAAGATTTTGACACTGTATCTAATCAATTACTTCTAAACAAACTTGCCACTTTCAATTTCAGCACTGAAACCTTATGCTGATTTCATAGTTATCTCTCTAACTGCAAACAAGCCACTTTTGTGATAATAAACTCTCTCCTTACTACCCATTACTGTTGGTGTTCCACAAGGTTCTGTTCTTGGCCCACTTATTTTCATTATTTTTACTAATGATCTTTGTTCTGCAGTTAATCCCACCCCAATCATTCAATATTCAGATGATTCTTCCCTTATCTGCTCCGCCCCCACCTTGAATATACTCCAAGATAAAACTTAGAACACCATGCACGGTATTGAAAAATACTTATCAGACCATCAACTCATTTTAAATCTGTACTAAACCAAGCTTATGGTCTTTTCCAGTACCTCCATAAAAAATAATCAAGCTCCTCTTACTATATGATCATCCAATGGTACAATAGCTGAACCTGTAGAACAAACAAAACTTCACAGTGTTACTGTAGAGAATGGCCTGAAGTTTGATAGAAACATAGCATTAACAATTAAAAAATTCCATATAAAACTTGGTGCTCTTTATAAGGCTAAACCATATCTGAGCAATCATGCCAGACTTACTACAGCCAGGACTCATCTTCTATCTACTTTACTTTACTGCTCACAAATATTCACTAACCTTTGTAAATCAGACAAATAACCTCGACTTTTGCTATAATAAAATTTCTAAATTTGCCACTAACCTCCCACACAGATCACATCATTGTACTCCTCTACAACATCTCAGCTGGATAGAACTCCCTGACTTACTCACTCATAATCAGTTAATAGTTGCTCACTCTGTTATCCATAAACCAGACCACTGCCCAGCCCTATCTGACTTTGTTCAACCCTATACTACTCTTACCTCACTCTGGTTAGCAGATAAAATACTGCTCAAAGTTATCAAATCTTATAACTTTCATGGAAATCCACTATATAACCACTCAATATCCAAAGCTTGGAATTCACTTCCACAGCATATTCTATAATTTCTTGATATTCAGAACTTCAAATGGCTCTTACTAGAATACTACTCAAATCACTGGTTATGTTCCTGTACTTCCTCTGGCTAAGTTATCATCACCCTGCTCATCTGTCTTCTGTTATTTTCCATGCTTCTATAGTATGAGTGATTAGCCTATGAATGACATCATAACTCAGTCCTATAGTTTTCATTTTATCACACATATACATTCCTAAAAAAAAAAGTCTTATCTGCATGAAATTTTAACTATTATACATATTTATGTACATTTTGACTTTTTTTTGTCTTGTCAGATCTGTGTCATGTTTATTTTATCAACATTTGTAAATTTGCTTATTTCTAAAATGCGTGTATTTTTTATCTTAACTTTTATAACTTTTGCTTGGGTGCTTTCTTCCCAGGGCACCACTGAAAATGGGCTACTTGCCCAGTCAGATACTACCCGGTAAGCAAATGTAAATATATAAATAAGTATGAAGAATAAATAAATAAGTATGAAGAAGATGTTGACTTTCCTACTGATTTCAGGCATAGATTATTATTCTTTATAGTAAATTGTCATTTTTTTATTTTAGTTGAGTAATTCCAGAAGGATAAATACAGAAAACAAAAACATTTATAATAATTCTGTATATCTTAGATGTAAGTGATGTACTCCTAAAGGAACCATTTATAATAGCTGATATGAGTTCCAGGATTCTGGGAGTGGGATTATTTGATGCATCTAAAGTTAATCCAATTGTATTGTGTATGTAATCTTTACATATTTGATTATCAAGCCAATTACAATTATGTATTCTATATATAGCTATCAAGTAGTCAGCAGAATGAATTTTATTACCTGACAAAAACTGATTCCAATACAACAAATTGCTATTTTTAATTCTATAATCTTACCTTTGTCAAAGGTTATCAAACATTCACTAACATAAGCTATTGGAAAATGTTATTAATTACTTTTTAGTTCTATGATTAGAATTTATAATTCTTTTGAAAATTAATAGCTGATTTATGAAAGGAAAGAATGTGAGTTTTTGCTTGTCATTTATATATAAGTTTTTAAAGTCCACAGAAAGACATTTTTGTCTATTTTAACAAAGGGATCAAATAATGATTTTTTATATTCAAATAACATGTTCTCATGAATTATTTTCCAGCTAGATGTATATGTGCTGTTAAGCCACAATGACATTGTATTATATATGATTAAATTTAAGTAAAAATTAATATTAGGAAAACCAATATCTCCCTGTTCCCAACTTGTTATATGCCAGTATACAGAAATTCTGTGTTTCTTTGGATACCATAAGAATTTGAGCAAGATATAATTTATTTTAATACATCATTTAAGTGGCTGGATGAAGAATTGATGATTGACAAATACATAGAATTTTTGGTAGTTAGATCATTTTAATTAGAGTGACCCTGTCTTGGAAACTGAAGTATAAATCTGTTAAAATTTTTCAGTTACATTTTTTAATGTTTTATTAAGTGCTAATAATTAGGTTCTATTGATTTTTATATGTTTTTTCAATGCTGATTCCTAAGTATTTAATATGAGTATTACTCCAGTTAAAGTTTGTAAACAAATTTATTTTTGCTGATATGTGTTTATTTATTAGAAGTGTATTTCTTTTTAATGATTAAATTTGAACCCTGACACTTTTTCAAATATTTCTAAAGCATTAACTATATATTCCAAAGAGGTTTCAATACCTCCACAAGTAATTGATATATCATCAGCAAAAAGTTCAATTTTAGAAGAAAGTTTATCATTTAAGTAATAGCCATTTATGTTTATATTATGTTTTTATGTAATTAGCAAGTGTTCTATGGCTAGGGCAAAAAGTAAAGGAGACAAGGGGCAGCCTTGTTTTGTACCTTTTAAGCCTTTAAAAGGGCTAGAAATGAAAGTGCCAATCTTCACAAAAAATAGAATTTTCATATAGCTTTTTGATTAATTCTATGAAATTTGAAGAAAAAAATATATTCATTCAGTACTATGGATAGGACCAATTTAAACAATCAAAGGTTTTGTTTATATCAAGACAATATAGAGAATTCATCCTTCTTTATGATACCTATACCAATGAGAGAGAAGAGTCTAAGTATATTATCTTGTACTTTCCTATTAATTATGAATCCTGTTTGATCTTCATTTATTAGTTCAAAAATTCATGTATTTAATATTCTTGCCAAAATAGGCATAGACATCTTATAGTCTACATTCAAAAGGGATATAGGTCTATAAGATGAACAACAAGTCAGTTCTTTATCAGGTTTTAAGGTAGGAGAGAAAAGAGAATATTTCCATGTAGGTGGTATATTAGATGTATGTATAACTTTCTGAAAGGTATTTAAAAGAATGTTTAGTACATAGGAAGAATTTTGTTTATCTCAGGTATTATTCAATCAAGTCCAAGTGCTTTATTATTTTTAAGCATTTTTATTTGCTCTTATAATTCTTTAAAAGTGAAAGGTTTATTTTATTCATTTGTTCTTTAGATATTTTTTATGTATGTTTTATTTTAAGAAATGGTTTATGCGCTTGGTGTTACATATGTTCGATTCTGAACTATTACAACGTTCATAGTATTCATTAAAACATAGTAAGATATTTTTAGATCTGAAGCTTTAATAGTTTTGTCCTTACCTTTATATATAATTTTTTAATGTGGTTCTTCTGGGTTCCTATTACGTTATTGAAAGATAATGTAATCAAACGGCCAAAACATCGAAATGGCCGCATTTCAAAGTTTACATTGTGGGATCACAGTACAGTGAAGATTGGTATATTTGCCCTTTCCTCACTGTAGTGCAATCTCGGAGTTGGAATATATATTTAGCGGGGAGTGTGGGGGGTACAGCCTCCTACAATAAAAGTTTTGAAATGTGGCCGTTTCGATGTTTTGGCCATTCGATTACATTATCATTCGATAACATAATATGAACCCAGTTCTTCTCATTCAAATATTTAGATTTTATAGCTATTTTGTGTATGCATTTTGGGTTTAGGGAAGATGTTTGCAATTTATTTTTTTCTAGATTAATAGAAATGTTATGTTGAAGAATGTCTTAATATTCTTTATTTAACTGTCTGATAACTTCTTGTCCCATTCTATTCTTATGGCTATGTACCATTTCTTAATGTTATCATTTAGCACTATCTTTCAAGGTGTCTCATATGATTATATCCGATACCTCACCATTATTATTTATTTCTATGAATTGTTTAATTTCATTTAAAATCCATTCTTACAAGCCTTTCACTTTAGGTATATAAGCTGGGATTCTTTGACAGTAAATCTGAGTTTCAGGGATTAAGGTTATTTTGAAAGCAATGGCATTATGATCTCATAAGACACATGAAACAATCATCATATCATCTATTTTTAAAACTAAGGAGCTAGATACCAAGACTTTATCTGTATTAATCTAAGTTCCAAATCTATATCAATAGTGTGTAAATTTTAGTGAAGATGGCAGTATTAAATCAATTGTATTCTTCAATTTCTAGCATATATGAAATGATTTAAATGTCCTGCTATCGCAGAAATTTTGAAAGATCTAGTGTTTTTTGTATCCCTATGTGATAAAATGCAGTTAAAATCACCTGCTGGGAATGTCTCACCTCTGGAATGTGACGTCATGATGTATAAGTAATTAGTTACTGATTTTGTTTCAATACCTGGTATACAATTAGTATTTATGAGGGTGTATAACTTTTTTCCAATTGTATTACCAGTATCCCAAGCATAACATCTTTATCTGAAAATAATTCTATTATTACAGGTGTTCCTAAGTCCCCCCCCCCCATAAAATGACAATGCCTCTTCTTTTATGATTAAACTGAACAAACCAAGAATTAATAGTTTTTTAACAGTAATATATTTAAGTCTTTTGACAATAAATGAGATTCTTGGAGGAAGATAATGTCAGCCCTTAGCAAGGATAAATACTTAGTAATGCTGCTTCTCTTCATATTTTTATTTAACCCATTAACATCTTATATGCTGCCATTATTCAGAGAAAATTGAGTTAATAATAATTCTAATACTCATCTATATTCACTTTAAAAAGAATGTAATTAGTTTTTTTATAGTTAAAAACAATTAAAACTGTGAATACATAAACCTTCAACATGGAATAAATAATTCCAGGATTGTTATGCTTTCCAAACAAGCTGCTAACTAGCCAACTGCTGACATCTAGTGGCTATTTTCTGCAACTGCAGTAAAAAATACAAGCTGCGGAAATTGAAATGATAAATAAATAAAAGAATAAGCTGAAAAGGAAAATGTTTATTTATACATACATTCTAAATGTCTGCTTTAATATCTAAGCAATTATAATGGTGCTTTCAGCAATAATTATGCTGCTTTTAAGAAAAATACTAAATAACATTACAGATTAATATATATATAAATGAGCTGCTTATTATTCAGCAGGATGTGTATTGCTGTGTAATACTCTAGTCATTCCCTCTGTGTTCATACCTGAACAATAATATAAAACATTTCTCTGAAACAAAAATAAATATTAAAAGATTTTGTATAAAATAACAAGCTGACTTACACTTCATGTGTAACAAAATGTATTATATTCTTTATAAATAAGTCCTATGTCCATCCTTGTTTCATTTTTGTTTCCTATTTTGCATATGCTGTTTAGAGTTCAGGGGTCACAGCTTACTTCCTGTTTTTCATCACAAATGTTTCTTCATGAAGAAAGAGTCTTTTGGAACTTTTAGAAGCTCACGTTGGCTTCACAAAAACTTAGAAAAGCTTCAAACATGAGATTTTAAACTGAAATAGTGAAGCTTTTAACCCAGAAAGCTTGTGCATGTG
Source organism: Protopterus annectens (assembly GCF_019279795.1). Taxonomy (NCBI): domain Eukaryota; kingdom Metazoa; phylum Chordata; order Ceratodontiformes; family Protopteridae; genus Protopterus; species Protopterus annectens. Next base: position 581,419,884 of record NC_056735.1, read on the forward strand.
TTATACAATTCCCAAGTGTATTAAAAAGCCATTTTTGTTTCTTCACACTTTAGAAGGTTAAACATAGCAAAAAAAATATGTTACTTTTTCACATTAAATTAGTGTAAATTTGATAAATCTGCTCTTTAGAACCAATTTATGATGAAATAGTTTCATATAAAGAGGGACCCATAACCATTAACATTTGTGAAGAGATCCGTGTTTAGAACTGATCTCTTTCCTTTTTTCCCTTTTCATTTCCTATATATAATATCAAGGACAGTATCTTTACCATAAGATTGTATTGATATAGTATTAAATATAAGAAACTGTATATATATAACCCATTGCACTTTATTATATAAAAGTGTCATCTATTATGAGCTTCTATAAGGTGAACTAAGCTTCCCCATTTGAATTATTTATATACTCTAATAATAACTATAAAACACAAAGTAATACAAGTGTTTAAGAAAGGAAGATAAACTGCTTTACCTTAACTGATGTATCATAGGAATCATGAGGTAATTCAGTGTAGTTAATTTTTTTTTTTTTTACAAGAAATTTATTTGTCTCCATGTTTTTTTTTTCCCTTTACTGACCAGTCATTCTTAGATTCTTGTCTTTTTAATGTGAAACTGGAGTATATTTCTTTGGCTGCATTTAATAAGTTCTTTTTCTTTACAAATGGAATAGCTTCTTCTAGTGTTTCAAAAGTTTTGGTCTCCTCTGGTAAAACTATTCTTAATTGTGCAGGGAAGTTTAGATGAGTTTTAACACCAGCTTTCTTTAAGGATTTTAGAAGGTGAATAAAGATTTTTCTTTCTCTTTGAAATCACAAAAGAAGATACATAATTATCAAATCTTATTAGTGTATCTCCCATTTTCAAAGGTGCTAATGACCAGGCAGTCCTCAGAACAAGATCTTTATCCTGGCTTAAGAGGAATTTCAGTATAATAGATCTTGGATGGGTGATGTTTTTATTTGAAGGAATTTTCACTAAAGACCTATGAGTTCTTTATATTCCAAAAGACAAAGCTTCTGATAGATTTGAAATTTTAGTTATCTAGGAAGAGAGAAAATGTATCATATTTTCACCTTCCATTGCTCTGGTACTCCATCTGATAGTGTTCCTTCTGGGTCAGATATATTTTCAATGATTTTGCTTTTTTGTTGAAGTAAGAGTTCAATATTATTTTATCCCTCTGTTAATCCGGAATCCATATCAAAAACCAAATCTTCAATAGCTGCTATCTGTATTTTCTGCTGTTTGAGGACACACTCTTCCTTTATAATTTGTCAACTTTAATGTCATCTATGTCAATTTTTAGAGCCATGTCCTGGATATTTGAAAGGATTGTCTGTAGTTCCTTCTTCATACTAGAGTCCTGCTGAGTAGATTTGGAATGGCTCATCTTCCTTCACAGAGATTTCCTATAATCTTTCATCTTGAAATTTGACAGGAAAATATATGATATATCAGTTGATTTTAACACCAAAATGATCCTTGTAGATTCTAGTTTATATATTTAGAACTTTCATTTAGGTTTTGGTCAGATAAGCAAAAGTATTCCTGTCAAAAGCAATTAAATAAAGCAGAGCAGAAATGCACCAGCATTTTACCTTCTCTCACAAGATAAATGAGCTCAGAGTATTATAAATGAACAATAATCAGTGGCACATTAAGCAGCACAAATCAAGAAACATAACAATAATATAACACTAGATGGTAAATGTCTTGGAAAGATTTACCTGCTGACCTTGTAGGGACTAGTTGCAGATGAAATCTGGTAATGCAAGTTTCCATCAGTAGGCAACAGCAGCACTTCTGTATAGTTTATTGCAGTTCAGCTGTGTGTGTGTGTGTGTGTGTGTGTGTGTGTGTGTGTGTGTGTGTGTGTGTGTGTGTGTGTGTGTGTGTGTGGGAAAATGGAAATGGTTGTAGGAATATGCTTGCATTTCTGTATTTGTCCTTACACTGACAATGATAAGCAGATTTGATAAATATACTTAGCAGCAATAAAGTATAAATATTTTTATTTACCATCTTCCTGTGTATCTCACTAGACATTTATCCCATGTCATGCCAGTCATCAATTACTCAAACATTGTAACTATTCACAGTACCTCAGCTTCATTATAGGTTCATAGGTTCATACTAGGCTATCTGTCCTAGGGCATTTATAAGCCTAGCCAGAGTATGTTTGGCTTTCGCCACCCATTTTAAATTAATTTTGCTATGCCCTTTTTCGAGGTTAGTATACTGTGCCTCTGTCTAACAGTGACACAGAAGTGATACCCGGGGTAAACCTACGATCTCCTATCCACTCATCAAGATTCCTCTTGAAGAGAGTCAATGAGGGACTCTGCCTAACCTGGATTGGGATTTTATTCCAAAGTGAAGGGAGCCTCTGGGTTATGAATCTGTCCCTCCAGCATGTCCTATTTATTTCAGTGCTGAGGTTCAAGTCTCTCGAGCACGTAGCTTGAAGGGATTTGGATTTTCGGAGGTTCAGCATGTCCATTAATTCCGGGTTGGACATGGCTTTATACGTCAGGCACAGATCGCCTCTGAGCAGGCGGTATGCCACTGAGTAGAGCTGGAGTTTCTTTAACCGGGCAGCATATGGCATCTGTTTGAGCCCTTTGATCCTCTTGGTGAGGTAATTTTGAGGTCTTTCCAGTTGCTGCAGGTGTCTGTTAAGGTACATCCCAAAAGGGGCATTGTACTCAATTATGGGCCTGATGAGGGATGAGTAAAAAGGCACGATGACCTCCCCTGATCTAGATGTGAATCTCTTCATGATTAGGTGGGCTATATAAAATGTTTTTCTAACCACTTTGGCCATGGGGTTGTCAAATGAGAGATTGCTATCAACTTGGGTCCTCAGGTCCCTAATTACGTCTTCTGTACTTAATGGATTGCCACCTATGTGGTAATTTGTGGGCACTTTATTTTTGCCAAAGGGGATGACTATACACCTTTTGACGTTTAGCTTGAGGCCATGGCTCTGGCACCAGTTGTCTGTTTCTATGAGGCCCTTTTGGAGGATGCTTGTGTCGGCTGGAGAGTCGATTATGGCACCCAGTTTGCAGTCATCTGCGAACTTGGTCAGCCACAGTCCTTCTGGGTTGGCCTGTACCTCCGAGAAATATATACCGAACAAGAGAGGTCCCAGGACTGAGCCTTCTGGGATGCCACTTGTAACTGGTTTGGAGTCTGAAATGGCTCCAGCAATTCTAAACATGTGGGTTCTGTCCTTGAGCCAGTTTGCAACCCATCTAGTGACATAGGGGTTTATATTTAAGCTGGTGAGATTATCTATAATGCCCGAGTGAGGTATTGTATCGAAGGCTTTTCCGAGGTCCAGGTAGGCTGTGTGGACCACCTTCCCCTCGTCAATGGCCTTGGTGACTGTTTCAAAGAAATTGACCAGGTTTAAGAGGCAGGATCTGCCCTTAACAAAGCTGAACTGGGTAGGATCCAGTGTCTGTAGGTCCCCAATATCTTTATTTATGAGGTCCATGATGATCCTTTCCATAGCTTTTCAGACCAAGCTAGTCAGGCTTATGGGGCAATAGTTTCCGGGATCCATTGAGGCACCACCTTTGTGGAGAGGGACCACTGTTGCTGTACGCCACTCTTTGGGTACATATCCTGTAGTAAGGCAGAGATTGAACAGTAGTTTTATGTTTGGATTTAGCTCTTCTTAGAGTTCATGTAAGATGCAGCCTGGGACACCGTCTGGTCCCATTGATGCTGTGTTTTTTGCTTTGGAGAGGGCGGCTCTTACCTGAGCATCTGAGATGTCAGGGGGGCAGCACTCTGCTGGGATAGATATTTGCCCTTTTGGTGGGGGGGGGGGTTGCGCTGAACCTTTCAGCTAGGATGTTGGCAATGTCTGTGGGTTCGGTGTATTTTTTGTCATTTTGGACTAATTCTGAGCATATCTGGGAATTCCCACCCGGGTTCCTAACATAACTAAAGAAAGCCTTGTGATTATCCTTAGTGTCCAGTGCAATTTTTCTCTCAAAGCTGGCCTTAGACGATTTTATGAGTGCCCGTAGTTTTTTGCTAATACTGATCAGCGATGCCTTCCATTTTTGTGATTTTGCTCTATCATGTAGTAGCTTCCTCCTTCTATTGTATAGTTTGTTTATGGCTGGCGTCCACCAGACAGGACGTCTGCCTTTGGAGGATTGGGTCTTGGTTTTATTTGGGATTGCATGATCCATGCATTCCTGAAGGTGTTCATAGTATGCGATTGTAAAGGATTCTGCGGTCTGGGCTGTATTTTCCACAGGCCCGGGGGCTTTGAAGGATTCAACCTCGGTTTTGAGGAGTGTGAAATTTGCTTTAGAGAAGTTTTTCACTGTGGTTTTCTGGGCAGGGGGTGGGGTCAGGATGTGAATATCCAGTGAGATTAGTTTATGGTCTGATCTTACCAGTGAGGGATACACTTCTGGTCTGGAGCATAAAGTCCCCATGTTGGTGATGATCAGGTCCAGTATGTTTTCCCCTCTTGTGGGAGTGGTAACAAGTTGTTCCATAGCATTTGAGTTTATAAGTTCTAGGAACCTTTGGGCTAGGGTGTTGGAGCTAGAGTAATGCTCCCAGTCTATGTTTGGGTAGTTGAAGTCGCCCAATATAATGGTGTTTGGAAAGACCTTCATATTTTCCAGTGTTCTCAGGAAGGCCGAGTGGGGTTCCTGGGTTTGGGAGGGTGGTCTGTAGCAGGCTATAAACTGGAAGGCAGTTTTACCCACTGTTAGTTGCACATGGATAGTCTATGATGCTTCATGCTGTGCCACCAACCTGGAGGTGTGGGTATCTTTGACGAATATTGATACTCCCCCTCCTTTTGTGGTTCGGTCCAAGTTTTGGGGCTGAAAAGCATGGTATGAGGTATAACCTGGTAGTGCTGGGGTGCTCTCGGGAGCCTTGGACCAGGTTTCTGTTACTGCACAGATATCGATGTTCTCCATGCTAAGGAGAGTTTAGAGTGCGTGCATCTTGAGGTTTAGACTTCTGGCGTTGAGTAGCATTACTCTTAGTTTCTTATTCCTTGTGATACCTATGGAGGTGGGTTTGTCTTTTGAGCCTTGCCTAAAAAAGGCACTATGGGGGTAGCAAGTGCCTTTGCCAATATCTGAAAGCCCAGGGGTGACAGGTGCAAGCCGTCCCTAGCGAAGCATCATGGCTTGTCGAGCATGTCATCCCAGGCTGACAGGCATTGGATCCCCTTTGAATGACACCAATACTTAAGCCAATTGTTGAAATTGATTATCTTGTCTTCATATTGTGGCATCGTTCTTGGTGAGGGTAAGATGCTACTCAAGGTCAGGGTCATACCGGCCTGGGCTACATGCTCAGAGAGCTCCTCTATGTCTCTTTTCATGTAGTCCAGGGAGGTATGTCTCAGGTCATTCACACCAGCATGGGTAATGACTGAGTCATATTTGTACTTGCCTTGGAGTGACCTGAGTGCTTGTGTTATGTGGCGGATCCTAGCGCCCGACAGGCAGCTCACCGTGACCTTCTCCTTGTTCAGCCTGGTGAGCGGGACATCAGTGTGCCTGACGGTAGAGTCACCTATTACAAGTGTATCAGGTGTGTTGTTTAGCCTTAAGGGCTGTGACTGTTTGGCACACTGGCTTTGTGAGCTATGCTTTGCACGTGTTTTGTTTTGGGGTAGTGGTTGCTTGGGTGTCTGCTTTGGATGTCTCTGCTGCTTAGGCAGATTTTTATTTAGAGCCTCCGAGTATGTTTTTGTGTGTTTATGTGTTTGGTTTGCTGTTGTGGTAGGTCTATGTGAGACTGGAATTGTAGTGAGTGTGGTTTCCTTCTCCTCCTGACTGGTTACGCCAGAGTTGAGAGAGCTTAGCCTCCAGTTTGGCTATATGGTTGCATCTCTCACATATGTTGGAATTTGTTGGGAGGAGGAGAGGGTTGTCTGTGTACATGAGGCAGTTGTAACATTGCCTCAGAATTCCCAGATTCACCAGCTGGACCGGAGAGGATCATCATTTACCCATAAAGAAATAATTAAACGTGTGTGTGTGTGTGTGTGTGTGTGTGTGTGTGTGTGTGTGTGTGTGTGTGTGTGTGTGTGTGTGTGTGTGTGTGTGTGTGTGTGTGTGTGTGTGTGTGTGTGTGTGTGTGTGTGTGTGTGTGTGTGTGTGTGTGTGTGTGTGTGTGTCTATATGGCTGTAGGTATCTGTTTACATTTGCGTATTTGTCCCTACATTACATAATGATAAAAAAGTTTGGTAAATATGCTTAGCAGCTACAGTATAAATATTTGTTTTTGCATCTTCCTGTGCAACTCACCAAACATTTATCTCATGTTGTGCCAGTCATCATTCACTCATGCACTATTCAACTATTCACAACACCCAGTCCTTATCCACTCACACACACACACACACACACACACACACACACACACACACACACACACACACACACACACACACACGCACACGCGCACACACACACACACACACACACACACACACACACACACACACACACACACACATTATACAACAGATTTTAAACTCCCTTGTAACTGTACTATATAGACTGTAGACAATGAATTTCAGCACATTTTCTGATTTAGGGAGATACATTTTTAAATAAGCAAAAAAAAAATGAAACTCTTACATGACATAAAAAATGAAGTACAAATCCATTGAAAACAGTTTATTTATTTCATTAAAAGGGGGCATTTGAGAACTTCAGTAGAATTAAAAACTTCCTAAAGTTGACTAGAGCTGCGACCATGACACAGAGTGCCAGGGCACTGCATATACCTCAGATTACCGAGCCAAGTAGTAGCTCACACATTGGACCATCCAAGCAGGCAGTGAGACCAATTGTGTTTCACTGTCTGTTTGGTCATCCTGCAGATGGAGTTACAGATGACTCCAGGGAAGACCACAGATTTGGACTTTATGCATGAGTGTAGAACACAACCTAGCCAAGGAATACATCACATTCTAATGTGTCATCTAGGATGTGTGGAAATGTAAACCTGCAATGGAACCTTGAATTAACCTAGTCTGTCAGCAGAGGATGAAAGTTAGTGACAACCAGATGCATGCACAGACACACACACACACACACACACACACACACACACACACACACACACACACACACACACACACACACACACACACACATCCTGGAAAATGGGACAGGTAAAATGGACTTACAAGGTGTATGAGACTAATGGTCTTGGGAAGAAGTGACCAAAGTAATAATATAAAGTAGGCATTCTTAATGTCTTATCAGAATAAGACCAAGTAATACCGAAAATAAAATGTTTATATTATCAACTGAGATACCAGAGTTCACTTAATTTAAGAATTCTCAAAAAAATATAAAATGGAAGTTAAATGAAATAATATACTACGGGTATGTGTCAGAAATGGGACTCCAGTGCCATAATTCAGTAATGCATCATATCAAACCTAAAGAGTCAGTAGCACAACAGGTAGCATGCTTGCCTTTAGTACAGTATGCTGTGGGTTTCATTCCTAGGTAAGGTAGATCAATTGTTGATGTTATAATATAGTATAAGTGGTGCTGCTGCACTTGTGAGAGTGCTATGCTTTGGAATGAGACATTAAACTGAGACTGCATCTGGCTGTGTTGGTTGTAGCTCAGGTGAAGGTAAAAGATATTAAAAGGAAATTACCAGATGCTCTGGCCAAGTATCTCCTAAGACTATAAATACCATCTTAGGTGTCCCCTGAAAAGAGACAGATATCTTAGTGAGACTAATCATGTTAACAAAGGATAAATCAAAAATAAATAAATGTATCATGAAAAATATAGCCAGGAAAAGAAAAAATTTGCCATAGACTGTGTGAAGGTGTTCCCAGGGATTCTTATTCTCTCTCTCTGTCAGCAATATCTAATCTAAACAGAAATATTAGTTCAAAAGCTATGTATATATAAATATAAAAATGAGAAGTACAGCTCCTTGTTTTGAAATCATAGCATTTAAAAACATTAATTGTCCAATGTTTTGGATTGTTTGACATGTGAGAATATAGAAATGAGAGCTTGAATTAATAATGTAAAGCAGGAAGTGCATATGTGAAAGTACAATTGCCACACATGCTGAATCAGACATCTTGAATACTACACTGAGGCGTAAGACTGATATCCTTTCTGTCAGTGTGGATTTACTTACATACTTAAATGTGTTTAGAGAAAACTGGGTAAAATTCTGTAAGGTGTATTTGAAGTTGCAGATAATGCTGAGTTGAAGACTAGAATCATACTGCAGTGTGCAGCATGAACGAATGACCATGCTATAACATTAAGCAAGCATGTGGCTATAATGAGGGAAAGGAATAGATGACACTATTTAATAGTCTCAGGAGGTTGGCACTATACATAAATGCTTTCAGTGAAGTGAGTCATGAAAATACTCTACAATTAAACATTGAAAGATGTAAAGTATATGTTAATTTTGAACTTACATGTGAAGTTTATAAAGCAGATGTTAATATATAAAAATGCAGTAGAGGAAAAAGCGAAGTCATACTATCATTTTACACATATCAGTAATATCTAAAGTTTGTAGCAAAGCCCCAGCTGTATACTGAGGTGGGTCAGAAAGACAAGCACATATGATAAAAATTGGGCAAGTAAGCAGCGATTTCAGGTAGAATCATTTCCAAAAATTTAAGGCCATGTTAGTTAGATATGTTGAATGCTCTGTAGAGTATGACATCATGTAAATAGTGGTTGGCATCCTGTGCCATTACAGGTGGTTATATTAGTTAGGAATTTATACAGTTTTGATCCAAATCCTGGCAATTTATTTGTAATCCTAGCATGATGCTACAAGTTCCCACATTTCATATGATTAGTGCTACTGATCAGATGACTGCTTCTTCAAAGTAAATGTGTCACTTGAACTGATAATCTGAGATTACCCCTTCAGAACTAGATATCAGATTTCATTGCACCTCTCATACAGTGCTTCTTCGCAAATATGGGAACAATTCAAGAAACTGTAGATTAAATAGGCACATAGTAGAATGTCTGACATTGCTCCTAGGCAACCAATCTACTATATTAACTGTGATACTGTGGTAATTATGTCTCAAAGAATTGACAGAGCTTGTACATCCCCCAAGTGTAGAACATAACAGTTTTGTGGAGTGGTTATTGTTAGCAAGCAAACTCCATTTTCCAAATGGAGAGTAAGGAACTATCAACTGCTGTCCTAACCTCTAGGTACAAGCAACTGGATCCTTCCCAAGAGTCACAAATGCTTAGTTTTATTTTTTTGCCTCAGAAGTGTTTGATATGCATGCCTGTTGAGAGATCAGTCTTGATTCTCACTTCAGGATGGCTAATGGGATACATTTTCTTCTTAAGGGATTGGCTAAAATGGTTCATTTAGTCTAATTATGAGGAAATTCTCAAAGTCTGGAAGAGGTGCCGAACAGGAAAGTCTTTGTTTGTACAATTTCATTAATTACTGAATGATCATCCAAAAGACCTCCTTTCATGGCATAAGTGAATGATGAGTGATAAATAACAAGATGATCAGCATTTAGTTGTGTTTTTTAACAGCTTTATTAAATTATCACTTAAGACATAGGAACACATGCATTTATATAGCAGAAAAAATATTCAGCCTGATTCAATAACGCCTACATGGTCCATTTGCACCATGTCCACATTGCAACTGTAGCACAATCCTTTGGATTCAGGAAGTGGCAGGCAATGCCTCACAAACAAGGTAAACACTGTGGCATGCTAATTACAGCATAAGCAGCTAAACTGTATGCTAATAAACCAATCCAAGATGGAAGAGCTATTCAATAAGCTGTAAAGCAGCTGTATAGACTCATTGTTGGTTTTCCCTGCGAATTCCAAAGCCTTTTGGATTACAGCCACCGAAAGGAGTCTACACAGAAACAATGTTAGGGGCTGCTGTCACTTTAATTCATGTGTATGTAGAATAGGCTGAAGTCTATGTTGCTGCTGCTGTTAATAGACCAAGGCCAAGAAGGAGAAGACTTTTCAGACCCCATTTAACATATCATAACTTACATGATATGAAAATTGTAGAGCACTACAGGGTGGATAGAATCACACTACAGGAACTCTATAACCACTGTCGTCCTCAGCTTCGACCCAGGGCAAACTGAGGGAAACCCATCCCAGTGAAGACAAAGGTATGTGTAGCACTTAGAATCATAGCTGCTGGTACCTTTCAGAGACTAACAGGGGACATGCTGGGGGTTTTACACATACCAGCATCCAGGATCCTCCATCAAATCCTGAATGCTATCCTCCAAATGCCAGTCACTACATGTATTTTCCATGTGCTCCTGAGGATAAGGCCAGAAATATGCAGGAGTTTTACCATGTAGCACACTACCCAGGAGAACTGGGTGCCACAGATTGCACACATATAGAAATTAAGGCAGCACTCAGGGAATAGGAAAGGTTCTACATAAATTGAAAGGGCTTCCACAGTATTAACTGCCAAGTCATGTTTAATGCCAAGGGAATCATCCTGAATGTGTGTGCTGGCAACCCTGGTACTTACCACTATTCACATATTTGGCACACCTCCCAACTGTAAGAGAAGTTTGCTAGGGGATGCAGGTTATGCACTGGAACGATGGCTGATGACACCCATCAGAAATGCACACACACCAACTGAAGAACACCATAATGAGGCACACTCTCAAACCAGAAATATCATAGAGCATGTGATTGGGCTCCTGAAGTCTTGGTTCTAATGCCTAGATACATCTGGGGGAGCCCTGCAGTTCAATCCATGGACATGTACTGAAATATTCAGTGTGTACCATGCTACACATCATCCTGAGAAAATAACTTCAGCAGGACCAACAAGACGAAGGAACACACGTCCCACCAGCAATGCCAAAGCCACCACAGTTACGTCACACAGATGAGGAGTCAGAGAGGGAACCAGCAGGTGCTGTGGGTGTAGGCAGATGTAGACATGCTAAATATGCCCTCTTATTGGCTAAGAGACAATGCATAGCACACTGACTCACCAACTAAGGGCCTAAAACCTTCCTCCTGTGCACATACATATACTAGCAATGATGCCAGGCAGCTCTCACAACCTTTACCTCCACATGTATTGGCCATGTACTGCTTGCATCAGAGAGAGTCAACCCTGAACTAAAACCATTGCAACTGCCGGATTTACAAGGTGAGTACTGAACCTGGAGTGTATTGCGTAATAATATGAATGAGTGGCATATCCTTGGATTTCGTTACTTGTTAGAGTAAGCAAGTAAAATGTGGGAGATTTGTACAGAAATGGCATTCACATGTGACAGCAGAGACTTACTTGGCTTATACGTGTCCATTATTCAGTAGCAGACCTCAGGCATCAAAGATTCACACAGTCATATCTCTCAAAAGTAGTGATGGTCACTGCATGCCCTCAGTTTAACACCATACATTTGTACTGGAAAATAATTAAAGAGAGAAGTTAGAAAGTAATGATACACATTGCAGTTTCTGACTTTACCAACCTCACAAGATAATTCACAATAAAGTTGGAAAATGTTGATGCTATCAACTAACTTTATAAAACCAATATAACTAAAAGTTAAAATTACCAGTTCAACATCACAAATGCAGATATACTAAACACTAAGTCAGCTAAGCACCCTGAGCATCAGACACATAGCTTATGTATCCCTGAATCCAAAAGATGCAAAACAGGAATATGACACAGTTATGATCACTTACACAGGGTGATTTGTGTGCATGTGGTGGTGTGGGAGAGCAGGAAGCCCAGGCTGACACAAAAGGTTGGTGAGTGTGTGTGAGTAAAAAAGAGAAGTAGGCAGACAATTGGATAAAACAAAAAAATGGCTAGTGAGACAAAATGAGTTTTAAGCTGCATGACTGAACCATGAAACTGTTGTGTGTGTGTGTGTGTGTGTGTGTGTGTGTGTGTGTGTGTGTGTGTGTGTGTGTGTGTGTGTGTGTGTTTGTAGGGGTCGTCCAGACGGAAATTGGTGTGTGAGTGTCTGCATGAACACAGCCAAGCTCTGTGCTAGCTCTATGTCTTGGTACATTGGACAGGTGTATGCTGTGCATGGTAGAGGTGGCAGTTCATTGTTGTTGTCCCCGACCATGAGAACTGACTCTGCCATGTCCACACCCATGGTCAGATGCACTGCTGCTACCTGAACATGACAGATATCTGCTGGATGAGATCCCTTCATGAGGATGCCCAGGACCATGACCCCTTGCTCTGCCACATCTGGGTGTTTACAGCTCACTCACTGATGGTACAGTGGAAGTACTGCCACTATAGCAACATGATCAGGCATGGCTACATTTGCTAACAGCAGATAATATGGCTGGCCCATGAGGATGCCGTTACTTTCCCAGCAGATGTTCCATCACAGACACTCCTTGTTCTAACTTGTCTTTCATCCGATCCATTGAATCGGCAACACAGTGGAGGCAGTCACATGTTTGAGCCTGTGCCACATCTACAACCCTAAGCATTTATTGGGAACAGCTATGGGAACATGCCTGTGCCTCCATGATGGCCCTAAACATATATTGAGTGACACGGGAAGAGACACCTGGAACAGGTGGACAATGGACAGCAGGCCTCCTCCGAGCCTAAGGCCAAAGTCAACAGGCACTGAAGCCACAGTAATCACACTACCCTGATCAATTGCCTCACCCTCCACCTGTCCAATATCTGTGGGCTCACTGGAATAGGTAGGTGTAGGCTTACTACCTGTGTCCAATGGAAGTTCAGGGGATAGCTGTATGTCAACTTCGATGTCAGGTTCAACCTTTGCAACCCTAAAATGTGCCTCAGTTTGGCCACTATCAAAATCAAAGTCTGCTGATATAGTGACATCAGGTGGTAGAAGTCCTACACTTCCCCAGTCAGAATAACCTGTGATAATAAGCAGCAAACACAGTAGCAATTAATACCTAAACTACTACCCTCCAATATATGCTAACCAAACAACAGTGCTGCCACTGTTAGATAGTACAGTAATACACACCACAGTCTTGACATGAACATCACACACTAAAATATTACTTCAAATTGCTCATCAGTACTGAAATAAAAATGTTTGGCTTACCGTCTGCAGATGTGTATATCCTCTGCAAGCCAGATGTTCCTGGAAGAAGTTAAGCAAAAGGTAAGGACAACACCATCACAATTAACAGTAACACAAGAGGTAAAACATTTACCCCTTTATATGTCCATTAACTATACTTTCATCCAGAACTTTGATGACAACTCCAACCTAAGATAATCAATCAGAATGTGTTGTTAACTGTAGCAAATCTTCAACCCCCCCAAAAAAAACATTCTTGTGAAACAGAAGTAACATATTGATTTCAATTGTTTTATTATACAACAGCATTCAGAAATTGAGATACCAAAGCCTACCTGGAAGCTCCACCAGGGACATGCTTGCTGTTCTTGAAAAGGTTGTACCGATGTCAAGGACATGCTGTTCTGCACTTTCCTGGGAGCTGTCTGGATCCCTGACAGTGGACAGGCACTCTTCATTTAGTGTTAATGGTGGCTCTATAGCAGGCTTCCCAGCGGTACCCATCTGGTCACAGTCCACTGCAAATGTTCTCCTCCATGCAGATTTGATCATGTCAGTGCCCCTATGGTGAACCTCCAACAAACACAGAGAGGTAAAAGAGAGAAGTATATTTGCAAGCAATAATAATAACTGGTTGTGTGATCACTTAGTGCACTGCATCCAAAAATAATAAATGTACAAACAACAGTTTTATGGTTTTATATTACTGTAGATGATGTTACAGTTGGTTGTATGCAGAATGATTTCAGTTCCTTACTACAAAGCTGTTTGTGCAGCAAAGAGGGATAAGGCACCTTCCTGTGTTCTGAAGGTTCATTGGAGTGAGAGTTCAAATCCAGATCTATGTAGACATAACTCATGTGAACATTTTCTATTGTGCTTGTGTCATAGATTGTTTTTCCTCATTTCATCAACTTGTCACTTCTTTTCTTTCTTGTTTTTTTTTTTTTATTATTTCATTTTATTTTTTGGGGTCAGTGTTTGCGGGCTGCGGCACTTAGCACAATCACAGGAAATGGAGGAAATGAATGTCAAGTTTGGCTGTGCTTATCTTGCTTGCATGAAGCGTGGCAGTGTGTAAGCTGGACAACTGGACCATCCAGGATACAGACAGAACACCTTCAGACAGGATGCTGTCAGCCAAAAACAGAGGCCGGATATATTCAACTATTTCTGTTGGGCAGCATGCAAACCTGCTAAGTGGTGTCATGAGGGGTTTAACAGACACCTTAAGAATGATTAGTATATTAGGGGATGTCATATAAGTCCTGTGGCAGCAAGTATACGTGTAGGGCTAGAGTACAGGTGGTCCTGGGTTCTAGTACAGGGTGTGCAACCTTTTTTCATACTGCTGTGACAGTGAAGTTTATAGCAATGAACTGAAAAATGCAGAAATGTGTTTGCAATATTTTCGTGGCAACTGGTGTAAGTGTAGGACCTCTGTACATGTGTTCTTGGGTTCTAATACAGGATATCCCCTACACTTTTACTGTTGTTCCACATCCCATTGTATTCACTCTCACTTATAATACTTTAGATAGTTGAGATGATATGAATTATATGTATGGGGGATAAGACAACATGTTTTCAGATGTATAACTGAGGGTATACCTGTGTACTATAGCTCTGTAAGTATAATTCTATCTGGACTTGCATGGTTTTCACACATGACTAAGACACATACACAACTGGATCTATCTCCAATAACCTAGTCATGTCACACACATTGTTGTGTAAAAGCTCATAATGTCACTTGTATTTATGTATGATTTATGACTATGTCTGAGCAGCACTTCATCTGTGACAAGATGGAAAATCAACGCTGCAGAAAAAATGTTTAGCTCCTTATTGTCGCTCGTCCAGTTGGGATAAAATAGACAAGACTTTGTAGGTTCTGTTCAAGCAGCTATATTATGTACAAACACATCAGGATTGAGGCTTAATAACTTTAACTTACATAAATGAATAAACAAACTAGCTATTACACTCATACATGCTCACTCTCTGGTTGCACTGTCAAAATGGCACTGAAGCTAGCACATCCTTGCTATTTATATACACATGCTGACTATGAAAGGCTTCTTAAAGGTACAACACACACACACTATTCTACATCCTTCCTCTTTGAGAAATTAGTCATGCAATATTGACGACACTGATTGACATGCAATTGATACAAATAATTCTTTATCATGCAATTATACAGAACTAAAAACATATAGACAATTAGCTCAGTGTTGCTCTATATTTCACACTAGGTCTGGAATGACAACCAAATCATGTGACATATAAATTGGAATTAAGTCTATCAACCTGGACTGTCTCTGCTGAATGTTCAACTTTGGGGACATCAGGAACATCATTAGGAATGGAAATAGAAGGTAAACCATGTTCTGTAACAGGAAATTGGCTGGATTGCTCTGAGATCTAGAGTCTGTGTCACAGGAACAATGCTCCAATATCAATTCTGGCAGAGGAAGAAGATGTCTGCAATTTCTCCTGTACTCCAAACCCTCAGATTCTATGAAGTAGGATCTCAGCTCAGTACATATACTCAATACTTGAATGATATGTACAGTGCAGCGTAACCCTGCTGCAGGCCAACACACAGCAACACATGCACTATAAAGAATTAATGTCATTGCATTATCAATGTTTATTTAAAAGTATTTAAAAATATTAGATACACCTGGATTCAAACCCAGTATCATCTGGTCTCAAAAGGAAATGTGTCAATGCATTTACACCAGCTGCCACAGAGACATTTAAGCAGTAGGTGTGTTTCATAGACTCAATACTAACTCTCAGACTTTATCAATGTGGATCACATTTGTGCACTGCTTAGCTATGCACAAACATGAATAGTTTTGTAAATGTGTTTTTTGCATGCTCAAATATTTTGCCAACCATCGCACAAACACACTGCTCACCTTGCTATGGAAAAGTGAATGTTATTATGTATTACTGCTATTTATTGTCCATTTCCTGTCTATGACTTGACATACCATGTGGAAATATAACATTGACATTACATGTGGAAATTAAACAAACTGAAGTCTCTAACAATATGTCACATGTTTAAAATACAGCCATGTGTTGCCTCCCCCCCAAGCACTGCAACCCTGATGACTCAGTACTTTTCCACACATAAATCATATACACTACAGAAATAAATATCAAATGTTATGTGATATACAATGCACATTAATCTGGTAATATGATGAACTAGAACTATTAACCCATAAGCCTAAAAAGCATTATATACAAGGTTAGGGAGGGATTCAGCAGGATCCTTATCCATAGGGACATAGGTGACCTTCAGCACACTTGACCTGACCCACTTTTGTTTGGTCAAGGTTAGATCTAGCTTATTAATCCTAGCAGACTTTCTTTGATACTGACCTCAAAGACCTGGATGAGGGATAACAGGACATACTGCCTATGATGAGTTATCAAAGGCCTTTGACACTATCCCCCATTCAGATATTATAGAGAAAATTTCCCATATGGGAGTTAACCATTACATTACTAGATGGATAGGCAACCGGCTCACCAACAGAACACCCACTGTCAATATTGGGGACAGCACCTTCACTACTAGACCACTTACCAGAGGAATGCCACAAGGATCTGTGCTGGTCCCTCAACTGTTTGGAAACTATTTTTCTGAAGCCCGAGCAAAAGTAGATGGCCTCTGGCTTACCAGGTTTGCAGATGACTGTCAACTGGATGCAATCATATAATGTCTCCCAGCGATGTTAACAAATTACAGAAGGGGCTGGCACAGACAAATGATTGGTTCCAAACTCATAGACTAAATCTTAAAACAAACATGCTTCATTAACCTCTTTGGCAATGACGTACCCCTGCTAATTATACTATACATACCACAACTCTACAACTCTAAGCTCAAACACAGTGTTGAGTGACTTGGAAACACATTGATAGCAGTCTACAATTCAATTACTATGTGTCTATAGTGGTGTGCACCTCATAAATAAGGTCATCATATCCAAGGCCAAGGAGAGCATAGCTCTGCTGTACTCTACCCTTAGCAGATCACTTATTGAATACAATTCTCCCTTCTGTCTGTACCTCAGCAGACACTTGCAGCAACTGGAGAAAACACAGAGGTTTGTGACCTGGAGAATCCAGGGCCTCCAAAACATGACACACATGGAAAGACTGAAAGACCTGTCACTGTCTCAATATCCTGCAGGCTGCTTAGAGGTGACTTAAGCTTGGCCTAATGAGCAGTGTCAGACCCTGCCTTTCTGGAAATGCTGGACATCTGCATATCAAATGGGACAAGAATAACTTGCTCCAGGATCTCAACCTAGCTTTTGAAATAAACATAACATGCTGGGCAGACAGATATTTCTCCCAGTGATTTACACTTCTCTGCAATAGGCTCCCACTGTGTGTGAAGCAGTGCTCCTCAATAAACCTATTCAAGGACAACACTGACAACTTGATGGATGATTGTAAATTCACACCTGGGGTGGCATCTATGTCCCCCATGGACAGTGCCAGTCGGTGATGCTCACAAAATTACTCTGCTAATAATGACCATCTAACTATGCTCAATAAGGGTACTTGTGTTTTTACACAGCTAGGCTTGTAAACGCCATAGGGCCATTAGGCTAGTAACCGTCTATGAACCTATGAAGCTATGGAACTTATGCAGGCCTCCCAACATCTTTGTTCCAACATGGCCTACTGTCGTCCACTATAAGTTGACCTGCAGTCTTGTAAAACTCAGATATGTGCCATGGCATTTGTGTAAATTACTGACTTCCATAGTCTGTGTACTTAGGGAGGGGTTCAGTTCTCACTGCAGTCAAGTGTGTGTGTGTGTGTGTGTGTGTGTGTGTGTGTGTGTGTGTGTGTGTGTGTGTGTGTGTGTGTGTCTAGACAGAATAGCAGATGTCCGTATCATACAGTTACTACTCCAATGCCATAGACTGACAGTATTTTGATACTTGCACATGCCTACAAATCCATTTCATGAAGGCCTCCCAACATCTTCTCTCCAACATGATCTACTGGGTTTACCTTTACATGTGCGTATTGCACACGGGCGACTGTCAAATGTTCAAAAGACAGTTTTCAAGTTCTGAAAACTTCGAACGGAAGATGGTTCGAATGTGCAATGAGCGAATGCACAGTGAGAGTCACTCATTGCACAATCGACATTTAGGGGCAGAGCGCACTATAGTGGGGAGTTGGAAATGGTTCCATTCCCCGCTGTAGTGCAATTTCAGAGTTAGAATAATAAAGAAGGGGGGTGTAGGGGGCGCAGCCCCCCACATGGGGGGTGCAGGGGGGCTTGCCCCCTGCATTACACGGCATATACTTTTGTTGTCGACATTCATGTTCGAAAAACAGCGAATCGGCTGTTCGATTTGCTGCTTTTCGAACATTAGAAACTGTCGCTTTTTCCAGTTTCGTTTTTACGATGCGAGGATATGACCACTCGCACAAGTGTGATTCGAGGTTTTAAAGGGAAACCGATCTACTGATATCATCCACCATTAGTTGACCTGCAATCTTATAAAAGTCAGACTTGTGCTGTGGTGCTTGCATAAAGTACAGAGTTCTGTAGTCTGTGTACTTAAGTAGAGGTTATTTTCTCACTGCACTCAACTGTGTGTGTGTTTGTGCTGTTCTTTGACATTACAAGGAGCCTTTTAAACCAGTATGTGGGACACTGCTATTCCCATATTCTCCTTAACAGACACTGCTGATGTCATCAGCTATAAAGTGTTGTCTGAAACACTGCAAGTCAGACTTGTGCTGTGGTGCTTGCCTTAAATACAGAGATTTCTAGTCTGTGTATTTAAATAGGTAGGGGTTCTATTCTCACTTCACGCAACTGGATGTGTTTGTGTTTGTGCTCTTGCCTGACATTACAGAGAGCCTTTGACAGCAGCATGTGGGACACTGTTATTACCATATTCTCCTCCACAGACACTGTTGATGTAATCAGCTATATCTGACTGGTGAATATGCAGTATTCCAACCGGGGCAGGGCCAGAGACTGACCTAAAGCCCAAGTAGAAGTCACTTTATCATGTACAATACAGATTACAGTGACATGGCTTTCAGTCTATGCATATGCATCATGGCATGTGTTTTTAGGCCCTGTCTTTTCTTGATGAGAAAGCCCAGTGGTCTTTCCAACTGCTACATGTGTCTGGTGGAGAACATGCAAAACAGAGCATCATACTCTATTATTGCTCTGATGAGGTTCAAATACAGTGCTGTCATACAGTCCTATGATCTGCATATGATGGTGTGACTTATGATGTGCACAACACAGGCTTTCAATACTACTGAGGACACTTGGTGATCAATGTTCAGATTGCTATCTACATGTGTTCTCAGTGCTTGCATCACTGGGGTTCAGCACAGCAAGACTGTTGTCAATGCCACCATTATCATGGAATTCCACTTTTCAGAAGGACAACATAAAGATACAGTCCTGCATTTATTTGTAGATAGTGTGGCTTTGTCACCAGTCATTTGTCTGTGTTAGCTCCTCTTTTAGTATATTATCATCATTGGTGGACTCAGTGATTGTACCCAATATGCAAGAATCAGCAAACGTGGTAAGCCAAAGGCCATACACTTTAGCCTGAACTGTTGGGAAATAGGTTCCAAACCATAAAGAGTCAAGCACAGATCCCTGGGGTACACAAATGGTGACAGCTCTACTGGTACAGGTTGATTCACCAATTTTCACAGTATGTGTTCTGTCGGTAAGCCAATCCATTACCCATCTAGTGATGTAAGGGTTAATTCCCAGCTGAGAGAGTTTCTCAGTGATACCTGCTTGGGGAATTGTGTTAAATCCCTAGAGCAGATTTCAATAGGCAGTATGCACTGTCTTATCTTCATCCAGGTCTGTCACACAGAATCAATGGGCCATGACATCACAGATTGACTATGTCATGAATCAGCTACACCTTCCTGATACTGTTGAATGCACACTTCAACAGACCCTCCACATGGGGCATGTTCCCATAAAAGGGTATAAATCAAGATCCATCCATCTTTGTTTGGGGCACAGCAACTGATGCTCATGTATACATACATCTTGACTCTCCTCAACTGTGAGGTAGACGAACATGTCATCATGGACCTTTTCTAAATGGATACTAGAAATATCCCGGCTGTGTGCAACAGACCTGTGTGAGTTGTGCATCTGATAGATGTTCTCAAAGAGGTCATCGAGGACATGCAGGATGACAACACTATCATCTTGTGGAACTTGAAGGGGTCAGGACATTTGACAAAAATCCACACTGAGGTATTCAATCAACACTGTCATAAGTGGCCATAAACAGCTATATCACTAAGTGGGTATACTAGTGTATCACATACATGGCATCTCATTATGTTGCAATGTGTGAAGTGACCTATATCTCAGGTCCAGTGATCAGGTCAGTACATCATGGCTATCTGCTAGGCCCTTTCCTGTCCTTTATTTAAGTAATGGATATCACAGGTGACATATTTGCCCAAACAGCTGTCTGAAGGACTACAGATTGTAGACGATCATTGAATTCAACTTTGATATTAGTATAATACAGACAGTATCAACACATACCAAAGGCTTCTGCCACAGCTGTGACAACAACTTCAATGACAAGAAAGCATGGGGGGGGGGGATTTGTTAGGTCAGGAAAACAAACACACAACCCAAGTATAATGTCGACATTACACCCTATAATCAGACTAGTAGGTATGTGGTAGATGATAAGTGGAACATCCACCAGCATGTGGTCACAGTGCTGACTACTTCCTTGTATGTAACACAAGTACTGAGTATGTGAGGGACATTCACATCATAGGCTATAATACCTCCATAGTTCCCAGCATTTATCATACCAATAACTGAGTCTAATTCACCTTTCTTCATGTACCACCCTATACATCTTCCACTGATATGTAACTGAAGTGTACCACATTTGTCACAGTGAGCTGTCACACAGCTTATTGGCCATATCTAGGTATTCTTTTTGTGGCATAAACATGGCTGTCTGATGGTGCAGAACATCAATCAAGTTGTTACACCAGATGCATGTGTGCTACCTGTGCTGATGATGCACATACTACATACATAGGTGTTTGACAACATTAAAGGCATGGATATCATTCATGATAGTGTGGATTGTGCTATATATATATATATATATATATATATATATATATATATATATATATATATATATATATGCCATGTGTACCTGTCAACTAGCCATTACAGTGCCAGGACAGTGTACGTAATTACCCTCATAAAGTGTGTACATATCATGATAGTTGTACAAGAGTGTTTGTGCAGAATCATATCTTATCACTCTAAATCACATATGTTATGTCAGAAGCCTGGGATTACTGGCGGTATTATTCTGATATTGTCCATGATTGTGGTTGGTTCCTTTAATGTTGCTCATGAGACTTAATTTGTTCCCCACTCGCTGGTGACCTTGCTGAGATTACACTCATATTCAGGAAAATTGGTTTGCACAGCTTGAAAATATGCAACCTACCCCAGTTGTATGTCTGATCCCTGATAGATGTCCTCTGCATTATTCATGTAAGGATGCTTGTCTCACACAAACATCCTTCCCAGTGTAATGTCACCTTTTGTGACAATCACAAAAATACATATTTTCACTGTGCATTTCCTACTGTACTGCATAGATATGTGAGTGGTGTTGCTGCCATCTTCCATTGACATGCCCTCCTCTGCTGTGCATGCAGGAGTTTCACCTGTCCTCTTTTCCTGTGTTCATTCCTACAGTTCATCTGCATATCTCTATTCAGTACACACACATCCCCTGAATGTTTATTTTACATGGCAGTCCATGTACTGTTATAGATCATTTACACAGTTTCAATATATAATTCCGGGAATGGGATATCACAATGGTCTGCACTCTAGATACACTGCCCTGTACTGTGTTTGGACCATGTATTTAGCATTCATACCTCTCCACTGTCACAGAATGTCCAGATGTATTCCTTATCAAATTTCTGGCTTTCTGCTACATCACTGGGATAATCTCAGGACTGATATGACTCAATATTACATACATTTAAGTTTCATTCTTCATATCCTTCAGAATATGTATCTTAACACAACCCTCTGTTTATTCTAGCACATTTCTATAGAGCAAAAATGTCAAATATGTCCCTATTTCTGGGTCATTGCCCCCCCCCCATTATGTTGGCCTTTATCCAGATGTCTTGCACTAAGAGATTGAGAGTTATCTGTGAAGCCCTGGTGATCATTCTGATATTCTGCGCAAAACTGAAGACTCTTAGTGCTCTGATTTCAACAGGAGTGCTATCTGTGTTCACTTACATGGTTTTCCGGCCGCCAACACTGTTGTCAGACATGAAATGATACTTAAATGCAGTTCATGGCACAAATATTCACTGTGCACTGCTGTTCACCGTGCACCAACGCCCACACATGTAAACTCCATGTAGGCTTTGCGTGAAGTCTACACGGAGTTTATTGAATTCCAGGGATTATCTTATTCTCATTTACATACGTTATACAGTACATACATTCCTTTATACAACTATCATCAGTCCAGCATTACATAAATTGCTCAATTCCTCCCTTTCATTAAACCTTACTCTGCCTCAAGAACATTATTCTGCATGAATCGAACATTCCCACCATTCCCATTTATTTCTGTGTAATTTGCTCCTACCCTTTCTAAAGATCTCTGTTACAATATTCAGTACTTCAAGTGTAGTTGGTTTAGACACTGATTTCCATTTTCTAGCAATTTCTTGTTTTGCAGCCCCCAGAATTAAACTTAACAAGGCCTTACTATATCTAGACAATTCAGATCCTTTTTCTCAGCTCAGAAGAATAATTTCCTTAGCTACACAAATTTATTCAGTCAATATTTCTGTCAGAGTACTCTGTAGAGATTTTTTAAAGTCTGCCAATTAATTACACTCCCAAATCATATGTTCCCATTTACCTCTTTCTTGCCTATCACACCTCCAACATTTGCCATCTGCCTGAGGAAACATTCTTTGGAGTCTGCTTTGGGTATAAAAACACCTCTGTAAACAAGTCTAAGAAAAAATCCTAAATCTTCTAGATTTTGTTACATACTTGGGAGCCATGCATATGTTCTCCATTGTTCCCTTGTAAATTGCTTATTCAGACTGTCTTCTTAAACTTTTTTCTAACCTCCTCTGATTGATTCCTATAGTTACCATGCAATATTTTATATCCCCTACTAATTATCCATGTTTAACAGCAGCTTCTGTTCTAGTTTCAACTAAAAATTATATAAGAACAGGTCTTTCCCTTAGGATTTCCCTATCCCTTTCTCTTTTCCCATACACTGATATCAATCCCTGGTAGGGAAGGCAGTCTCAGCCTATGCTACAAATGTCTTATTGGCCTGTTCGCATTCTCTTACCTGTCACTCTACAGTTATTTGCTTCTAGCATTTAGCAGTGTTTTGACATAAGACAGACAAATAGCAAGCTAGATAACAAATAAAACAATAATGATCATAAGCCACACCACATAGTATACCATGGAGTATAAAGGAAGGCACAGAGAAAGAGTGTTTTTTGTCATTATTTTGAAGTTTCCTTGTCTGATATGTAATTTTTAACACATGCCCAATTCCCTTTGATAAAACCTTTGTCAGGTACAATGTCAATCAACAAGATAATGAACAACACAATTAAAAGCAAAGCCACTAAGTTAGTATATGTAGGATCGCTTTATCCATATAGCATACTCCTTTCACTTTCCCTCTGTCTCTGTCTCTCTCTCTTTCCCTCTCTGTCCAATTGGATTCTAACACAGCTGTCTGATTCTCACATCTGCAGGAGCACGCTATCTACTAGCCATATCAACTAGATAGTTAAAGCCACCTACTAAAATTTTCTCTCTCAACTGTCCTCTGTTAAGTTACCACAACTTAAATTATAAAGACATAGACACAAAAACAAATCAACTTTAAGATCTTTAATTGGCAATTTTCCATAGATCTTGACCTGTCCTTAATCAGATGGGAACAATCATGAAAAAAGCGGCATTAAGATTTTCCTGGAATATCTCTTCAAGAGTAGTCTTCATTATGTCTATTTAACCATAGAGTTTTTTATATTTATTTAATTTTTCTATAATTTCTCTATACAAATATCAGTGCCAACCATTCCATAATAAGGTACAGATTTCTGCCATACCCCATCATATCTGTCTGTTGCATCATCCCAACCATTCTTTCATTTGCCAAGTGACATGATTTCAGTTCCATAGTCATATACAGATGACCCATTCCCTTAAAGGCTTCACTTAGTTAGTATTTCCAGTTCTATTTCTATCTCTCCATTGTAAGCCCTGTCCCTTTGGTTTGAGTACACCAAGCTTTCCTTTTCCTCATTCATTCTTAATTCCTCTAGTAATAGAAGCCTCAAATTGTGGTATGCCTCCATCATAATTATATCTCCCACACTCAATGCCAAGAAATGTATTGTTATCCCCTTTGGGAAAAAACATGTATCCATGAATTACCATATAGGTGGCAGTACACTAAACACAGAAAGTGTGATAAGAGACTTAGGGACACAGGTGGACAGTGGTCTCACCTTTGATAACCACATCGCCACAACAGTCAGGAAATCCTTCTATGTGGCACGCCTCATCACGAAGGGCTTTTCATCCAGAAAAAAGGAGGTCATTGTCCCACTGTACTCATCCCTCATTAGACCCATTATAGAATACAATGCCCCATTTGGTATGTACCTCTCAAGACATCTGCAACAACTGGAAAGGCCTCAGAAATACCTCACTAAAAGAATCACAGGCCTAAAGCAGATGCCCTATGCTGACCGCCTTAAAAAACTCCAGCTATACTCTGTCGCATATCATCTACTCAGAGGGGATCTCTGCTTAACATACAAGGCCATGTTAAACCCAGAGCTGTTGGACATGCTACACTTAAAGAAATCCCAATCCCTCAGAGCTACACGCTCCAGGGATCTAAACCTTGTCATCACAATAAACAAAACATGCTGGAGGGATAGGTTCCTGACCCAGAGACTCCCCAGACTCTGGAATAGATTGCCCATACATGTCAAGCAGAGTGCCTCTTTGGACCTCTTCAAGAGGAACCTTGACGATTGGATGGGAGAAAGGAAATTCACCCCAGGGATCACATCAGTCGCCATGCTAGACAGGGGTCCAGGAAAGTAAATAATGTGGGAAGAAATAGCCAGGGAATTGTTATGGCTAGGCTTGTATAGGCCCTAGGGCTGATAGCCTAGTGCCAACCTATGAACCCATGAACCTATTAACCTATGAACACCTACTCTAATCACTATTAAATGCTCTTTTTCAGTCAAGCACACATCCATTTTAATTAGAATCCTGAATCTAGTCATCATGCAGAAATTCTCCCTTATTGAACTCCTAGTTGTTGCACTTATTGTTCATTCTCATCAATTGTCTTCAGCAATTTGTTAAAACATCTATCATCTGTAACTGCTCGTTTATCTCTCAGTCAGCTCCAAGACTCAGTTATAGTTTCACTGACTTGTTTTCTCACTGCCTGTTGATCCACATTAGTCTTTTTTCATGCCATCTTTATTACACTTCCTGTCTACCTCATGGAGCATAATCATATCTCTAATCCCCACTTCTCCATCTTCATATAAGTTACCTACTCATCCACTTCTTCATCCCTGCATATTTCTACAAAGTATTTATACAGCAACAACAGATTACAATTATCTGTCATATTTCTTTATTGCAATAAGCATAAACTGCAATGTCCATCATCCAGAAATCCTAGAAATTCTGTTAACAGATGTAACAATATCACTAGAATCTATTTGTATGTCTTCCTCGGCTCCCCATACTGCTCACCTAACTGAACCTCTCTGAAGATTAAAATTTGGGGGTTAGAATTTAATGTTAAGATAGAGCTAAACATATATAGTTACAGCTGAATACTTCCATTCAAAGAATGGATTAATCTGATTAAGTTTAAGCAATAATGAAGGTGAACAAAGAAGCTTTTTTTTAACAGACTACAGGTAGATTTTTTTACAGCCCTTTGAACTTTAGCCATTGTGTTCCCTGGTATGATGTTGAATGGCAGTTGTTCTTCACAGGATGCTTGCAACAAAGTTTATTATTTAATTTTTTTTCCTATGGGAAGCAAAGTCCCCATGACCTCCATTCTGGATGTTTCTCCAAAGCACTTATTTTATATAATCAATTTGAAGGAAACGGGGTATAACTAGTATGACTTTTGTCAAACTGAGTATATGAAAAAAAATGTTTCATAGCTAGACTACTACTTTTACTTTCTCTCTCAATAAAGTGTAACTTACAGAAGAAAGACAATAAACTGCAAAAACATTCTGCTGGTTGGAGCTATGCAACTTTCATATGAATAATATGTTATAGCGAACAAGTCACATAAACAGTAATGTCAGAAGTCATTCCTATGCCTGTAAATATAAACCACTCCATATAGTGGTTTTATGTTTCTAGATAAATGGTGCAAAAATTAATTTAAGTTACTGAGTGGCCAAAGTGATTTTTTATACACAACCAATGCTTGTTTCAGTACATTTACTTGCTTTTTTATTATAAATGTACCACAGCATTAATGGTTAATATTCTTTCTTGCTTTGCAAGTACTGTGATGATGACATATGGGACACATGCATTTAAGTGACAACACATTTTATTGCATTTCTCATTTTATACTACCTGAGAGATAAAGTCTTGAATGTTTAATAATAGGACAGATCACATTCCAGCTAACAAAGGATTAAGGATCTGCAAAAGCTGTGCTTTGCTGTAAGACAGAACTATATCTTATCTATGTGGCTTTTAAGATCCATCATACTTTAATTAATAAACTTAAAAAAGTGGACTCATACCTTAGATGAACATAGCAGTGCATGAATTATTGCTCACACAGAAGAAACAATACAGCCAGTATTTGGCCCTGGAAATCTCTTTGCACATTAATATATATTATTTTCCATGTGTTTTAATGTTTATCTTCAACATTATTATATTATATAGGCAAAATAGCTGTCACTTTCTAATGACTTAATTTTTGTATGAAGGAATAATATGGCTGATATTGATAAAATAAAAATAAACTAGGAAATGGAAGATAAACTGTGTCATTTCCTGTATTCAGCATCCTATTTTGCTAGAAGCTAAGTTTCTTAAACATAACTAGTTTTTGATTTAAGTTTACATTATTATGACTAGTAATTCTTTATTTTGTTGTTATTGTACATTGGCTTTAATGTGAAACAAACTATTGTCTTTAATGTGAAAAAAAATGAAAAGAAAGGTTAACACATGTAAATGTACTCTCAGGCCTGGACTCAGTAAACCCTACAAGGCTCAGTAAAACTGTGCGTATCACAAAGTGTCTCTATACAGTATGTAGAGCTGTACAAATGTGGTAAACATCATGGCATGCTAATTACAACATAAGCAGCTGAATTGTATGATAATCACCATACAAAGATGGTGGAGCTGTTCAGCAAGCTATAAGCAGTCATGTACACTTAATTTAGGTTTTGGCCTCGAATTCAAAAACCTATTTGAATGCAGCCATGGAAACTACACTACACAGTAAGAATGGAAGGGGCTGCTGCTGCTCTTCTGCACGTGTATGTGCAACAGGCTCAACTCTGTGTTGCTGTTAATATACCTTGGCCAAGAAGGAGAAGGGTGTCTAGACCACGTTTAACTTTTCATGGTTTGCATGAGGTGGAAATAGTAGAGCAGTGCAGAGCAGACAGAGACACACTCCAGGAACTCTGCAACCTCTGTTGTCCTCAATTGAGAATACAGGCAAACCAAGGGAAGGCAATATCTGTGGAGACTAAGGTATGTGTAGCACTCAGAATTGTAGCTAAGGGAACAACATGCTGGTGGTGGCACAGGCATCAGCATCCAGGATCCTACATCAGTTCCTGAATGCTATGCTACAGCATGCCAGTGACTACATATATTTCAGCAAAAACAATCCCAAAACTCACGATGAAGGTCTCACTGGAGAAAAACAAATCCAGTCAAGAAAAAAAGAGTGGAAACAAACGTTGCTACGTAGGTGATTTTTGTTAGTGTCTCAGTAGGCAATTGAATATTCCATACACATACACGTATATATGTATATACATATATATATATATATATATATATATATATATATATATATATATATATTTTTTTACATTTGTATTGGTACATTTTATTACATATATATATATATATATATATATATATATATATATATATATATATATATTCTTTAGTTGCTTGTGCATCTAATGTATGATTTAAATATATGATTTTAAATATATGATTTAAGTGATGCTAGTTCTTAATTGCTTGATTATTTGATTAGAATTTTGAATACAGGAAATGATGTTTGAAGTGTTTATATGGTGGTTTTTCATTGCTGTTTTAAAGTCTGAGGAAGCAGTTGTTTATCACTGTGAAAGCACTTATGTATTATAATAATTTTTTATTGGATTTTACTTGGAACCTGCAGCTATCATTTGTTTCCACTCTTCTTTTCTTCACTACATATATTTATATATGTATACATACACACACATATATATATATATATATATATATATATATATATATATATATATATATATATATATATATAGTTTCCCATACCCCCGAGGACATAACTACAACTATGCAGGATTTCTACCCCATAGCACACAACAAATTGAGATCAAAGAACTATCTGGGGAACAGGGAAGGGTCTGCATAAACAGAAAGGGCTTCCACTCCATTAACTGCCAGGTTTAGTGTAATGCTAAGGGAATCTTCCTGAATGTGTTTGCTGGCAACCCTGGCAGTTACCATGACTCCCATATCTGGCACAATTCACAACTCTACCACAGGATTTCCATGGGGGATATCCCACAAGGCCATTTACTGGGGGATGCAGGAGATGCACTTAAACCATGGCTGATGGGCGCCATCAGCCATGGTTTAAGTGCATCTCCTGCACTTAAACCATGCCATCAGCCATGGTTTAAGTGCAGGAGATGCACTTAAACCATGGCTGATGGCGCCCATCAGAAAAGCAGACAAATTAAGGTAGGAATGCTATAATGATGCATACCCTCAAACAAGAAATATAATAGAGCATGTGCTTCGGCTGCTGAAGTTACAGTTTTACTGCCTAGATACAGTGGTGGAGTTGCAGTACAATCCCAGTTCTTGCATTAAAATTATCACTGTCTTTGCTATCTTAAACAATATTATTGTGAGAAAACAGCTGCAACAGGAACACCAAGGGGAATGGTCAGACATTCCACTATGACTAGCAGGGTCACCATAGCCACACATAGGTGAGGACTCAGAGGGGGAATTTCCCGCCGCTGTGGGTGTAGGTAGACGTAGGTGTGCACAATATGCCCTCACCTTGGCTAAGAGAAAATGGATAGCACACATGCTGACTATCTAAGGCATACAATTTTCATCCGGTGCACATTCATACACTAAAACTGATGCCAGGCAATGCTCATAACCTTTACTTACTCATGTAATGCCTGTTTACTGCTAGCATCACACAGATTTAGTCCCAAATTACAATAGTTGTAACTATAAGACTATCAAGGTAAGCGTTGAACTTGGAACAGGAAAATAAATTGCTAAGAACACAAATAAATGACCCCCTTTCCTTATCTCTAGGGAGCAAGTCATCACTGCCCTCTCTAAGGCAAAAAATATAGCCTCCATGGGACTTGATAACATCCCAGACTGCATCCTATATGAACTCAGGCAAGAACTTGCAGCATCATTAGTCACCCTATTCAACCATAGCCTGAGTACATCCCAGCCAAGTGAAGGACAGATACTGTCATCACCTTGCACAAAAGTGGAGTGTCTACCGGTCCAGGAAATCATAGACCCATCAGCCTAACTAGCCTGATCAGCAAGGCCATGCAGCGGATTGTCATGGACTTCATTAACAAGGGCATTGGCAACCTCCAGACACTTGTTCCAACACAATTTGGTTTTGCCAAGTGGAGGTTGTGCCTGTTAAATTTGGTTGACTTCTTTGAGACAGTGACCAAGGCCATAAACAAGGGGAAGACCATGCACATCACCTACCTTGACCTGGCCAAAGCCTTTGATATTATTCCCCACTGAGGAATAATAGATAAATTCTCTCAACTAGGCATCAATCCATATGTTACCAGATGGGTAGCATACTGGCTCACTGATACAACCCACCTAGTCAAAATAGGGGAAGCCACCTCAAGTCATAGACCTGTAACAAGCAGTGTGCCCCAGGGATTGGTCTTAGGGCCTTTGCTGTTTGTGATGTACTTCTCAGAGGTGCAGGCCAAAACTAGTGGGCTATGGCTGACCAAGTTTGCAGGTGACTGCAAGCTGGGTGCTGTCATCAATTCCCCTAGTGATGTGGACATCCTCCAAGCAGGTCTCAACCAAAGAAATGACTAGTGCCAGAAACATGGCCTCAAACTGAATGCCAATAAATGCATCATCATCCCTTTTGGGGAGAGTGACATCCCCACAAACTATCACATTGATAATAAGGTCCTAAGCATGCAATCAGTGATGAGGGACTTGGGCACCCAGGTTGATAGCAAACTGATTTTTGTCCACCATATTGCCACCATTGTACAGAAAGCTTTCTACATGGCCCACCTCATTATTAAGGGTATCTCATCCAGGGACAAGGTAGTCATAACATCCCTGTATTCTTCCCTTATTGAGTACACTAGGGTCTATATCATATGAGTGAATCGCACAAATTGCAAATGCTCATAATATCAAACGTACCAGACCTCGAACGTCCTATTGTGGGGGGCTGCACCCCCCACACCCCCTGCTAAATATATATTTTCAATGCCAAGATCACACTACAGTAAGTAAAGGGTAAATATCTTATTCTTCATTGTACCTCAATCTCAGAAAAAGCACTTCAAGGTCCGGTACGTTTGATATTATAAGCATTCGCAATTTGAGCGATAAGCTCATATGATATAGACCCAGTACAGTGCCCCTTTTGGCATGTACCTCACAAAGCACATGCAGCACTTGGGGAGACCACAGAGGTTCCTCACCAGTAGAATCCAGGGCCTTAAACATCTACCCTACACCGATAGGTAAAAGCCCTTTCCTTCTATTCAGTCTCCTACAGACTCCTCAGAGGTGACCTCTGTCTGGCATACAAAGCAATCTCAGACACCACCCTGATGGGACTGCTGCATATCCGCAAGTCAAGCTCCACTCAAGTAACCTGCACGCGTGGCCTCAACCTGGTCTGTGACATCAATAAAATTGTTGGTAGGACAGATTTGTGTCCCAGAGACTCCCCCTTTTGTGGAATACACTCCCTCTTCATGTAAAACAGAGTACCTCATTAACCCTTTTTTAGCACAACCTGGTTAACTGGATGGGGAACAGAAAATACACCCCTGTAATTCCACCTGTGTCCCTGCTGGACAGTGGCATAAGGTGCTGACTTTTTGGAACATGGGCTAAATTCTTGGCTAGGCTTGTAAGGTCCTCAGGGCCAATAGCCTATTAACTTTCTAACATTTGCATATTGTTACATGAAAATGTACCTAAGGAGAATGTTTGTGAGTTGTCCAGCAATGACATCAGTATGTGACAGGACTGACTTATGTCAATAGATTTCTGCTGTTTATCAGCTAATAGGCCTCAAGCATTGAAAATACATACAATACAAAAAGCGATCTAAAGTCTCTAATTATCCCTACATTCTCACACATGGAGCAATAAGCCTCAATGATGTATCAACAATTCCAAGGTAGTAATCACAACAGTAAAAAATCTGTAAGAAATCAATACAAGTTTCCAAATACCATCACCAGCACATATATACTAAACATGCAGTTAGTTATGCACCCTGTGTATTAGAAAAAAATACATAGGTATGCCTGAATCCAAAAGACAGAAACATAGTGATGGCACAGTTATCATCATTTGCACAGGATGGGGTTTGGGGAAGGGGAACAGGAGGCCAAGACTAACAGAAAAGTAGTGAGAGACAGGTAGGCAGAAATGTAGCTAATTATCAAATGGCCACTGAGACAGACTAACCTGCAAGCCTCATGAATGCCTCATGCACCTGTTATGTGTGTTCAGTGTGAAATGTGTGTGTGGGTGTCTGCATGTACACAGTCAAGCTCTGTACTAGCTTTACATCCTGGCATGTCAGATGTAAGCCATGCATGGTAGTGGTATCAGTTCATCGTCATCACCCCCCCACCCCCACTGCAAGAATTGTCTCTGCAAGCAGTTGGAGTGGCACATCAATGCCCATGGTCAGATGCACTGGTGCTGCCTGAAAATGACCAAAGTCTGCTGCATGAGCTCTCCTCAGAACTGTGCCCAAGTCCATGACCCAGTGACCTACCACATCTGGGTATGGACATCTCAGCTACTGATGGAGCAGTTGAAGTAGTGACACTATGGGAGCAGGCTCATACATGACCCCATTGGTTAACAGCAAATGATGCTGTTGACCTAAGGCCACACGGATGTTGTTCCCCTTCCAGCAGATGTACCATCACAGTCACTGCCCATTCCATCATGTCATTCATGTGATCCATTGAATCGGCCACATGGTGGAGGCAGTCACAAACATCAGCCTGTGCCACATCTAGAACTCTATGCATGTCCTCAGTGGCCCTAGTGAAACATGCCTGTGTTGCCATGATGGCACTAAGCATATGTCAAGTGGCAAATAATAACACACCAGGATCAAGTGGAGGGTGGGCAACAGGCCTCCTCTGAACACCCTGACCAAAAAGCCAGAGTCAACCAGTCAACCAGCATTGAAGCAAAAGTAACCACACTACCCTGATGAAGTGCATCACCCTCAACCTGCCCAATATCTGTGAACTCAGTTGAATGGCTATGCATATTCATGTGTCTG
Source organism: Protopterus annectens (assembly GCF_019279795.1). Lineage (NCBI taxonomy): Eukaryota > Metazoa > Chordata > Ceratodontiformes > Protopteridae > Protopterus > Protopterus annectens. Next base: position 581,452,989 of record NC_056735.1, read on the forward strand.
ATGGAAATATAGGGGATGCGTGAATCACAACCACGATGTCAGATTCAACCTCTGAGCCCCCTTCCCCCAATTGTGCTTTTGTTTGGCCCCCATCATCATCAGAGCCTACAGTTACTCTGACATCAGGTGATAGGAGTCCTACAGTTACACAGTCATGATCACCTGTGATAATAAGCAGCAAAACAACAATGAAATTAGTACTACACTAAATGTTAAAACAATTTATATGATAACAAAGTAACACTGGTCACAAAGTCACAGATGGTACAGCAATACAGACACTCATTACACATTCTTCACACATACAAATTTGCTTACCATGTGCAGATGTCTCCACCCTTTGTAGGGAGGATGGTCCTGGAAAAAATGAAGCAGGGAAAGGATGATGATTAAACATCACAATGGAAAGAACACAAAGGGACTGTGAATATGCAATCACTTATATGTCTTGTAAGAAATTGCTGAAACTAAAACTTGGCTGAGATGTCCACCCACACCCATGTGTGCTGAACAACTCCATTATATAACTCTATTAACTTATCAAAAGGTACAGAAAAAAAACTTCACAGGAAGTACTAGTTGAATTATATATTTTAGTATACAAGAAAATATAAAACTTGCCATATGCAAGCTTACCTGGAAGCTCTTCATGGAACACACTTGTCCTCCCAGTGACATCAACACCAACATCAAGCACACAATATGCAGTTTCCACTGAGCTGTCTGGATCTCTGATAATAGATAGGAACTCATTTGGTGTCAATGTGGGCTCAGTAGCAAGACCACCTCACTCCACCCCTCCCATAGTCATTTGTTCATGGCAACTGCAGGTGCTCTCATCCAGGATGATGAAGTCATATGAGTGGCTGTTGCTATCTCCTACTGCATTGACATCATTGACTAAATGGTCCAAAATCCTTAATGGCATCCATATTCTCACATCCTTTTTTTAAGCAGAAGGACTGCATTGTGCCTCAGAGTCTATATTACCACTTCATTTTCTGAGTAACTGAAAGGGGGTTTACATGGATTTGTAGGTGTGGGCACCATAATCCTTTGTGACATAAAACAGAGAAGGATAAAATACATAAATATCACTACTAATGTCTTGCTTATGTACACATTTGTCAACATTAAGCACTGAAAGCACACTTTTCATTTAGTAAAACAGAAGTTTATATGTTTGTCCCACCTCCCCCTCACACACAAACCAAGGAATATCCTATAAATAATGTATTATGTTTCCCACTGAAACTTCAGGATGCTTTCACATTTCCAACAGAAAAGCACTTGAAATACACTTTTGTTCTTGCAACCCAAAATAGAACAAACACATGAATGTTCGTACAAACCAAGGAATACCACATAATTAATTGTATAGATGCTTCCACACAATTATCAGGATGTGTACACATTTATGACAGAAAAGTCAATTTATGATTGGCAGTTACTTCTCACTGTGCCCACAACTCCCAATGAGGTGGCTCTGGGAATCTCTGATACAAAACACATGTGTCAGTAACACAAATGATACATTTCTATCTAAAAATATTATTTGCGATATAAGTATAACCTATCTATCTCAGAAATGCAAATGCCTGCCAAAATGCCTATTCTAACAGTCAAATATAAGATGTGCATACAGATAAAAGTTCCATTTTCTGCTGGATATAAAAATATATCTGTAACATTTTTCAAAATATCAAATGTATTTCAATAATACAAGCATACATTAACCAAATTATTAGCCTTCTTTACTGATAAATCTCCTTCAAAGGCATACCAATCTGTTACGTCCAAATACATGTCTCCTCACCTTCAAGTTCCCTTACTAAACTGTTACCTTTTTATAATGTAGATTTGGCTCTCTGAACACTGTAAAGATGTAAATGAGGTGTGAACTCAGAATTGCTGAATACTAAACTTTTGACTTCATGTTGCAGATGTAAACATAGAATAGGCTCTACACCAGTGTTAGTTGCTAATGGCTTGTGACTGTGAATGATTACTGAGAAAAAGAAGGAAAACACAACAGCAATTCAGACAACCTTCCCTCCAATGGGTGTGTGAGTGAAGATACATTTCCAAAGTGTGGTACTAACTTCAGCAAGCTTTTAAATGGACAAAAGCACACATTTATCATAATTTGTTCACTAACAGAAAAACTCCTTTGCCGTTGTTGAACAATGTTTTTTCGTCTAATGTATTTTATTATATATTTAAAGGGCAATAATCCAAAATGCATTATAGACTCCATGTCTGATATTACAGAAGAGATAAGGGAAGAATGAACATAATACAAAGAGAAGACAGAGCTGCATTTGTGCAACCATATTCATAAATAGTTGTGTGAACACTCATTGCACTAAATATGTAAACCACACATGTACAACCAAATGAGAATGTCCAAGTGTATGTCCTGTTAATACTGTAGAGGAAATGTGAACTGCTTGTATGCTCATGATTTGATTGCTGTTGCAAAGTTCTGACTGTGAAAAAGAGAGATATCATAACCCAACTGCGTTTTGTAATATCATTACTCTGACAGTTCAAATCCAGAGCCATGCAATTGTTTAACATGTTTTTAACCTTTTCTTCTCTTATTAACATTTGGTCAGTGTGGGGCTCAGTGTAGACATGGTCAAATGCATCAACATTTAAAAATTAATGTCAGTTGCCTTAGGAAGAGCAATCATGCTTAGCGACATTGCACAGCAGTCAGCACCTTGGATGATAATGACAACATAAATTCCTCCTGTGAACTAGTTGTGTGTATAGCACAACTTATAAAGATGTTGAGGTACACAATACATAAGATAGTTAGACTGTGGTTTGAGTTCCACAGTACATTTTTACTGAGGAATGATCATAATGATTATGAACATAAATAATCTATATTCCCTTTTATCTGTCTCATTTGCATATTGCTCACCTGTGCACATACAGGGTTCATTGCTGCAGAGTAAAAAGAAGCATTGTTACTTGCATAAATGTAACATTGTTATTTGCTTTACCTTCCATTGCAAAAACAGGCTAAGTGGCATTGAGCAGCCATCAGCAATCTCGACAGTTGCTGTTGTTGTGTCTTTCGGCTTTTCCCGGTTAGGGGTCGCCACAGCGGAGCTCCGGTCTGCTAATGATTGGCAGTAGATTTTTACATGTCGAGTTGCCGGCCCTGATGCACAACCTTCAATGAAGGTATGCCCATTCATGCATGTCTCCACATAGAAGACACTCTAGCTGAGAATCGAACAGGACAACGTCTTACTGTTAGGTGACAAAGCTCCATACACCTGTTGCTTTGCTTTCCCTGTGGCAGCAAGTGTTACGTCATGACCAGATCATAACTGAGCCAGGGTTCTAACCCAGCACACTACTCTTTTCAGTAATCATGTCCCACTTAAATTTGTTGCAAAAATAACACAATAAAGATAATTATACATAATAATTATGTATAGCAGATTGATTAAGCATACATTGATATTATATGAATTATATGTGTAACTGGTGTAGCATGACTATTATGGTTCTGTAATTAAAAAAGTATTTTGTGACTTAGGATGGACTTCATAGTTTACTGAAAGTCATCTGCACACCTTCCATAACACAAGTATAACTGCAAAACAGAATGTATTGTGTTGTCTGACCCAAAAATCAAAAATCTACTCTGAAAGTATTACAAGTATAAGCGTTTTAAGTATATTGTCACACATTACTCCTACATCATATCTCAGAATGCATAAACCAAGAGCTTGACAGGTCACACATACACATGGTTAATTGAAACATAGTACCACTCACTCTTTAGGGTGTATATTATACTCACCATGTTTGGTAAACACTTCTTCTGTGGCAATGGGGAAAAAACAACCATATAGAAATATAGATATTCTCTACTTTACAAAGGTTTGAATCACACATTGTACAAATTACTTTTAGCAGTGTGTAAGGCCCCACAAAATACGAGTCAAGCCATAAAACAGATGCACCTAAATTCAGGTCTTAAAAGCAAGGTCATTGAATGTATAAGTGTTGACCATTGGACAAACTGTTGTAACATATAACAGCACGCATGCCATAAATGAATGCCAACTGTCACATTACCCTTCCTGTTTCAAAAACTGCCTTCATCTTTGTTTGGCAATGTTGCTCTACACTTAACATTGTGCAAAACCAGTTGGTATGGTTGTGCGGGTTTGTGCACTGTCTGTAAAATGTGATATCACAAATTGACTGGAAAACACTTTAACTGTTGTAGGAAGACTTGTGTAGACATGGCAAGAGCAGGGAAGGATGGTGCTCAATTCAGGGCTCAGAGATGAGGTGTGGAGGAGTCAAAAATATTCAATGCACTCCTCATAAACATGTGCAGCCATAGGCTGCCACAGTGGAACTATACCAGGTCTCAGTATAAGTTTGAGGCTTGGAACAGTCTAGTCAAAGCTGTCTCCAGCATGACTGGCATTCCACACACTGAGGAGCAATTCAGGCATCATTATAACAAACTGAAATGGCACAAGCAGGAATAACTCAACCAGTGGTTGGGTGAGTTTAGGACTATTGACATCCCAAAGTTTATGAATGCAGCAAAATGCAAATTACTCTGTGGAGTGTTGACCTAAATCACTTGACTGATGATTTTTTTTTTTTTACAGTAGTTTCACAGGTTCAATTCCAGATGCCTCTCTCATCATTTCTTAGTGTGATGATATATGTGTATTACATATTTAATCACACACATATTAACATTTTTCAAAGTTATGATTTTTCATGGAGTTGTATTGAGTACTGCCCAGAAATGAGTATCTGAAGTGACATCCATCCCCACTGCTATCACATATTTCACTAACTTTATTCTGCTTGTCATGAGCCTGTTGTCCCTCTCCTAAGCCGTCTCTACCCTTATGTTACTCACTTTATGCTGCACAGCATGTAATGACAATAATGACAACAGACCAAAACTATGACCATTAATGTGCCATTAAACAAAACACTGCTAGGTGTATGTTCATCTCTCCTAGTATTCATCACATCCATCCAAATACTCTGTAAGTGTGTATCTATTTAGTTGCTGGATGGTGTCTACAGATTGACTTGAATGTACTGATGGATAATACTAACATATTACCTTAATTCAATAGTTTATCGTTTCTCATGTAGTTTGGAATTTTTTAAATCATCTGTAGAATTCTGTTAGTGACATGTTCAGGTGATGATTGACGAAATCTTCATGTAATGCCATGTACAAACTGTCCTTATTGTGAGACAGCATCCACCACACTCTTTTCAGGATATATGGGCAGGCACAAATAGCATATCTGTTGATTCAGAAATAATCATTTCAAAACATGTACAAAGTAAAACCTTGTCATTTCTAGAAAGATATACACACAATTAAATTGTGATTTGCAGTGATGCCTACAAAATATATAGATAAACTAGAAGCTGCCAAAAGTGCACCAGACAGAACAAAATTAAATAGGCATAGATTTGGCCTAGCACTCAAGTGTGGGGTCATTTATTGGACTGTTGTGATTATTTTGCTGCTTGTGTATCTCTGCTACCTTTAAACTACAACAAAAAGAAAAAAAAAATAAAATCTTGCTTTTTTCCCACTTTCTGAAAGTTAAGAAAGTTCAGTTACAGATTTGCTGTTCTGAACTGTTAGGAAGTTTCTAGAAGGCCAGTGCTTGCTTGGGCTAAAGGGAAGTCTCTGTGTTCACCAGTGGGAGTGGTTAACACTGAACAGCCTGCCTGTCCCTGGAGGAGTGGTTACTACTTAGGAGCTGTAGTTTTATTGGCCATTTTGGATCACTTCTAAACTCCTTGATCTGTCTCTCTTAAAACCAGGCTGCCTCATGGTTTTGGCATCTTTTCAGGCTTGCTAGTTGTTGCTGAAGCACCTACCAAGAGGAGAAAATGCTGAGAGAAGAAAAGGAGCCACTTTTGGGATTTTAAGTATTTTCTTCTGATTTTTTGTTAAGTTTTACTGCTTTGCCGCCTACTTTTTGGCATTTTCCGGCTTGCTAAAGTTTATATCTGTAACAGTAACAGTACTTGGAACACATCTAGAGCCTGTTTACTGCATTTCCTGTGTTGCACTTAATTTAAAACCGTTTTTTTCTCTAAAAACTGCATTTTACCTGATTTTGGCCTAACACTCAAGTGTGGGGTCATTTATTGCACTGTTGTGATTATTTTGCTGCTTGTGTATCCCTGCTACCTTTAAACTACAACAAAAAGAAAAAAAAATCTTGCTTTTTTCCCACTTTCTGAAAGTTAAGAAAGTTCAGTTACAGATTTGCTGTTCTGAACTGTTTGGAAGTTTCTAGAAGGCCAGTGCTTGCTTGGGCTAAAGGGAAGTCTCTGTGTTCACCAGTGGGAGTGGATAACACTGAACAGCCCGCCTGTCCCTGGAGGAGTGGTTACTACCTACAAGCTGTAGTTTTATTGGCCATTTTGGGTCAATTCTAAACTCCTTGGTCTGTTTCTCTTAAAACTAGGCTGCCTCATGGTTTTGGCATTTTTTCAGGCTTGCTAGTTATTGCTGAAGCACCTACCAAGAGGAGAAAATGCTGAGAGAAGAAAAGGAGCCTCTTTTGTGATTTTAAGTATTTTCTTCTGATTTTTTGTTAAGTTTTACTGCTTTGCCGCCTACTTGTTGGCATTTGCCGGCTTGCTAAAGTTTATATCTGTAACAGTAACAGTACTTGGAACACATCTAGAGCCTGTTTACTGCATTTCCTATGTTGCACTTAATTTGAAATCGTTTTTTTTCTCTAAAAACTGCATTTTACCTGATTTTGGCCTAGCACTCAAGTGTGGGATCATTTATTGCACTGTTGTGATTATTTTGCTGCTTGTGTATCTCTGCTACCTTTAAACTACAACAAAAAGAAAAAAAAAATATTGCTTTTTTCCCACTTTCTGAAAGTTAAGAAAGTTCAGTTACAGATTTGATGTTCTGAACTGTTTGGAAGTTTCTAGAAGGCCAGTGCTTGCTTGGGCTAAAGGGAAGTCTCTGTGTTCACCAGTGGGAGTGGTTAACACTGAACAGTCTACCTGTCCCTGGAGGAGTGGTTACTACCTAGAAGCTGTAGTTTTATTGGCCATTTTGGGTCAATTCTAAACTCCTTGATCTGTCTCTCTTAAAACCAGGCTGCCTCATGGTTTTGGCATCTTTTCAGGCTTGCTAGTTATTGCTGAAGCACCTACCAAGAGGAGAAAATGCTGAGAGAAGAAAAGGAGCCTCTTTTGTGATTTTAAGTATTTTCTTCTGATTTTTTGTTAAGTTTTACTGCTTTGCCGCCTACTTTTTGGCATTTTCCGGCTTGCTAAAGTTTATATCTGTAACAGTAACAGTACTTGGAACACATCTAGAGCCTGTTTACTGCATTTCCTGTGTTGCACTTAATTTAAAACCGTTTTTTTCTCTAAAAACTGCATTTTACCTGATTTTGGCCTAACACTCAAGTGTGGGGTCATTTATTGCACTGTTGTGATTATTTTGCTGCTTGTGTATCCCTGCTACCTTTAAACTACAACAAAAAGAAAAAAAATCTTGCTTTTTTCCCACTTTCTGAAAGTTAAGAAAGTTCAGTTACAGATTTGCTGTTCTGAACTGTTTGGAAGTTTCTAGAAGGCCAGTGCTTGCTTGGGCTAAAGGGAAGTCTCTGTGTTCACCAGTGGGAGTGGATAACACTGAACAGCCCACCTGTCCCTGGAGGAGTGGTTACTACCTACAAGCTGTAGTTTTATTGGCCATTTTGGGTCAATTCTAAACTCCTTGGTCTGTTTCTCTTAAAACTAGGCTGCCTCATGGTTTTGGCGTTTTTTCAGGCTTGCTAGTTATTGCTGAAGCACCTACCAAGAGGAGAAAATGCTGAGAGAAGAAAAGGAGCCTCTTTTGTGATTTTAAGTATTTTCTTCTGATTTTTTGTTAAGTTTTACTGCTTTGCCGCCTACTTGTTGGCATTTGCCGGCTTGCTAAAGTTTATATCTGTAACAGTAACAGTACTTGGAACACATCTAGAGCCTGTTTACTGCATTTCCTATGTTGCACTTAAGTTAAAACCGTTTTTTTTCTCTAAAAACTGCATTTTACCTGATTTTGGCCTAACACTCAAGTGTGGGGTCATTTATTGCACTGTTGTGATTATTTTGCTGCTTGTGTATCCCTGCTACCTTTAAACTACAACAAAAAGAAAAAAAAATCTTGCTTTTTTCCCACTTTCTGAAAGTTAAGAAAGTTCAGTTACAGATTTGCTGTTCTGAACTGTTTGGAAGTTTCTAGAAGGCCAGTGCTTGCTTGGGCTAAAGGGAAGTCTCTGTGTTCACCAGTGGGAGTGGATAACACTGAATAGCCTGCCTGTCCCTGGAGGAGTGGTTACTACCTAGAAGCTGTAGTTTTATTGGCCATTTTGGGTCAATTCTAAACTCCTTGGTCTGTTTCTCTTAAAACTAGGCTGCCTCATGGTTTTGGCGTCTTTTCAGGCTTGCTAGTTATTGCTGAAGCACCTACCAAGAGGAGAAAATGCTGAGAGAAGAAAAGGAGCCTCTTTTGTGATTTTAAGTATTTTCTTCTGATTTTTTGTTAAGTTTTACTGCTTTGCCGCCTACATTTTGGCATTTGCCGGCTTGCTAAAGTTTATATCTGTAACAGTAACAGTACTTGGAACACATCTAGAGCCTGTTTACTGCATTTCCTGTGTTGCACTTAATTTAAAATCGTTTTTTTCTCTAAAAACTGCATTTTACCTGATTTTGGCCTAGCACTCAAGTGTGGGGTCATTTATTGCACTGTTGTGATTATTTTGCTGCTTGTGTATCTCTGCTACCTTTAAACTACAACAAAAAGAAAAAAAATCTTGCTTTTTTCCCACTTTCTGAAAGTTAAGAAAGTTCAGTTACAGATTTGATGTTCTGAACTGTTTGGAAGTTTCTAGAAGGCCAGTGCTTGCTTGGGCTAAAGGGAAGTCTCTGTGTTCACCAGTGGGAGTGGTTAACACTGAACAGTCTACCTGTCCCTGGAGGAGTGGTTACTACCTAGAAGCTGTAGTTTTATTGGCCATTTTGGGTCAATTCTAAACTCCTTGATCTGTCTCTCTTAAAACCAGGCTGCCTCATGGTTTTGGCATCTTTTCAGGCTTGCTAGTTATTGCTGAAGCACCTACCAAGAGGAGAAAATGCTGAGAGAAGAAAAGGAGCCACTTTTGGGATTTTAAGTATTTTCTTCTGATTTTTTGTTAAGTTTTACTGCTTTGCCGCCTGCTTTTTGGCATTTTCAGGCTTGCTAAAGTTTATATCTGTAACAGTAACAGTACTTGGAACACATCTAGAGCCTGTTTACTGCATTTCCTGTGTTGCACTTAATTTAAAACCGTTTTTTTTTCTCTAAAAACTGCATTTTACCTGATTTTGGCCTAACACTCAAGTGTGGGGTCATTTATTGCACTGTTGTGATTATTTTGCTGCTTGTGTATCCCTGCTACCTTTAAACTACAACAAAAAGAAAAAAAAATCTTGCTTTTTTCCCACTTTCTGAAAGTTAAGAAAGTTCAGTTACAGATTTGCTGTTCTGAACTGTTTGGAAGTTTCTAGAAGGCCAGTGCTTGCTTGGGCTAAAGGGAAGTCTCTGTGTTCACCAGTGGGAGTGGATAACACTGAACAGCCTGCCTGTCCCTGGAGGAGTGGTTACTACCTAGAAGCTGTAGTTTTATTGGCCATTTTGGGTCAATTCTAAACTCCTTGATCTCTCTCTTAAAACCCTACAACTGTCTTTTTGCGTGGTTTTGCGCACTGAGCAGCGTCGGGCAGCGCCGCCTAAACAGGTTTAAACTATTCCAGGCTCCACAAAGTCTGCTCTTCACTTTTTCCCTTAGAACTGTTCAAACTCTTAAAGTAATCACTCTATTCTCTTTCTAAAGCCCTGCACTTGCTCAGCTCTTATAAGGAAACACTAACTAACTAAAGCACTACACCCTCCTTGACTTCTCATAAGTATTTGACTCCCGATTGGTCCTTCCTGATCAAGTGAAAAATCAGTTCCCTTCCCTAATCTGATCAGTAAAAAAACAGTTCCCTATACTAATCTGATATGTCCAAGGGTCAGTTTTAAGGTTACTCTCTAGTCCAGCTGGTGAATCTGGGAATTTTGAGGCAATGTTACAATTGCCTTATGTACACAGACAACCCTCTCCTCCTTCCAACAAAATCTAATACATGTGAGAGATGCAGTTACACAGCCAAACTGGAGGCAGACCTCTCTCAACCCAAGACTGGCACAGTCAGTCTGGAAGAAAAGGTAACCACCCACACCACAAATCCAGTCTCACACAGACCTATTGCATCTGCATACCCAACACATAAACACACAAAAACATACTCGGAGGCTCTAAATAAAAATTTGCCTAAACAGCAAAGACCTCCTAAGCAGATATCCAAGCAAGAGCCACACCTCAACAATACCCACAAATCACATATCTCACAAAATCAGTGTGCCTCACAGTCACAGCCCTTAAGGCCAAACAACACACCAAATAAACTTGTTATAGGGGACTCTATTGTCTGGTACACTGACGTCCTGCTCACCAGACTGAACAAGGAGAAGGTCACTGTAAGCTGTCTTTTGGGTGCCAGGATCCGCCACATAACACAAGCACTCAGGTCACTCCAAAGCAAGTAGAAGTATGACTCCATCATTGTCCATGCTGGTGTGAATGACCTGAGACGTACCTCCCTGGACTACATGAAAAGAGACATAGAGGAGCTCTCTGACCATGTAGCCCAGGCTGGTATGTCCCTGACCTTGAGTAGCATCTTGCCCTCACCAAGAATGATGCCACAGTATAAAGACAAAATGATCAGTTTCAACAATTGACTAAAGTACTGGTGTCATTCAAAGGGGATCCAGTGTGTGTCAGCCTGGGATGACATGCTCGACAAGCCACGTTGCTTCACCAGGGAAGGCTTACACCTGTCACCATTAGGCTTTTGTATACTGGCCAAGGCTCTTGCCACCCCCATAGTGCCTTTTTTAGGCAAGGCTCAAAGGACAAACCCACCTCCACAGACAACCCAAAGATAAAAAAACTAAAGGTAATGCTACTCAATGCCAGAAGTCTAAACCTCAAGATGCACGCACTCGAGACTCTCCCCAGTATGGAGAAAATCGATGTCTGTGCAGTAACAGAAACCTGGTTCAGGGCTCCTGAGAGCACCCCAGCACTACCAGGTTATAACTCATAGCATGCGTTTTGGCCCCAAAACTCGGACTGAAGCACAAAAGGAGGGGGAGTATCTATATTCATCAAAGATACCTACACCTCCAGGTTAGTGGCACTGCACAAAGCATCGGAAACCATCCATGTGCAACTAACAGTGGGCAAAACTGCCTTTCAGTTTGTAGCCTGCTACAGAACACCCTCCCTATTACAGGAACCCCACTTGGCATTCCTGAGAACACTGGAGAATATGAAGGTCTCTCCAAACACTATGTTATTGGGTGACTTCAACTACCCAAACATTGACTGGGAAAACTACTCAAGCCCAAACACCCTCGTCCAACGGTTCCTTGAATTTATAAACTCTAACTCAATGGAACAACTGGAGACCACTCCTACAAGAGGGAACAACATATTGGACCTGGTCATCACCAACATGGGGACTCTATGTTCCATACCAGAGTTAAACCCCTCATTGGTAAGATCAGATCATAAACAAATTTCCCTGGACATCCATATCCCGTCCCCACCCCCAGCCAAGGAAATCACTGTAAAGAATTTCTCAAAAGCCAACTTTGCACTTCTCAAGACTGAGGTGGAATCCTTCAAAGCGCCTGGGCCAGAGGATAATACAGCCCAATCTGCAGAATCCTTTACAAATACATTCTATGAGCACCTGCAGGAATGCATGGATCATGCTATCCCAAATAAAACCAAGACTCACTCCTCCAAAAACAGGAGACCAGTCTGGTGGACCCCGGCCATAAATAAACTATACAACAGAAGGAGGAAGCTACTACATGACAGAGCAAAATCCCAAAAAGGGAAGGCATCTCTGATCAGTATTAGCAAGAAACTTTGATCCCTCATAAAATCATCAAAGGCCAGTTTTGAAAGAAAAATTGCCCTAGACACTAAAGATAATCACAAGGCCTTCTTTAGTTATGTCAGGAACATGGGGGGAAACTCCCAGATATGCTCTGAATTGTTGCATAATGGTACAAAATATACTGAACCTACAGACATAGCCAACATCCTGGCAGACAGATTCAGCGCAAACTCCCCCCCCTTCCCCCCCAAAGGAGCAAATGCCTATCCCAACTGAATGTAACCTCCCTGACATCACGGATGCACAGGTGAAAGCTGCCCTCTCCAAAGCAAAAAACACAGCATCTATGGGATTGGACGGTGTCCCAGGCTGTGTCTTACACGAGCTCCAAAAAGAACTGAACCCTCACATTAAGTCACTGTTCAAACTTAGCCTTACTACAGGATATGAACCCAAAGAATGGCATACAGCTACAGTGGTCCCACTCCACAAAGGTGGTGCCACAAAACTATCGCACAATAAACCTGACTAGTCTGGTCTGTAAAGTTATGGAGCGTATTATCATGGAACTCATAGACAAAGACATTGGGAGCCTCCAGACACTGGACCCTACCCAATTCGGCTTTGTTAAGGGAAGATCTTGCCTCTTAAACCTAGCTGATTTCTTTGAAACAGTTACCAAAGCCATAGATGAGGGCAAGGTAGTCCACACAGCCTACCTGGACCTCGTAAAAGCCTTCGACACAATACCCCACTTGGGCATCATAAATAAGCTTACCAGCTTAAATGTCAACCCCTATATCACAAGATGGGTTGCAAACTGGCTCAGAGATAGAACCCACGTGGTCAGAATTGCAGGTGCCATGTCCGAATCCAAACCAGTTACAAGTGGCATCCCACAGGGCTCAGTTCTAGGACCTCTCTTGTTTGGTATATACTTCTCCGAGGTTCAGGCTAACACGAGAGGGTTATGGCTGACAAAGTTCGCAGATGACTGCAAACTGGGGGCCATAATCGAATCTCCAGCTGACACAAGCATCCTCCAAAAGGATCTCACAGAGACGGATGCTTGGTGCCAGAGCCACGGCCTCAAGTTAAATGCTAAAAAGTGCATAGTCATCCCCTTTGGGAAAAACAAGGTGCCCACAAATTACCACATAGGTGGTAATCCATTAAGTACGGAAGAAGTAATTAGAGATTTTGGGACCAACGTAGATAGTAATCTCTCCTTTGATAATCACATTGCCAAAGTGGTTAGAAAGATCTTCTATATAGCCTACCTTATCACGAAAGGGTTTGCATCTAGATCAAGAGAGGTCATTGTGCCCCTCTACTTGTCACTCATCAGACCCATAATTGAATACAATTCCCCTTTTGGGATGTACCTTACCCGACACCTGCAGCAACTGGAGAGACCCCAAAAGTACCTCACCAAGAGGATCATGGGCAACAAACAGATGTCCTATGCAGCTCGACTAAAGAAACTCCAGCTCTACTCAGTTGCTTACTGCCTACTCAGAGGTGATCTATGCCTGACGTACAAAGCCATGTCAAACCCAGAATTAATGGACATGCTGCACCTCAAAAAATCCAAGTCCCTTAGAGCTACATGCTCCAGGGACCTAAACCTCAGCACAAAAATAAATAGGACATGCTGGAGGGACAGATTCATTTCCCAGAGGCTCCCCTCACTCTGGAATAGAATCCCAATTCATGTTAGACATAGCCCCTCACTGACCCTCTTCAAGTGAAATTTGGACACGTGGATGGGAAATCGCAAATTCACCCCTGGGATCTTTCGTGTGTCCCTGCTAGACAGAGGCACAGTAAACTAATCTTAAAAGGGTACCTTCTGTGACCTACATTACAGAGGCACAGTAGGCTAATCTAATAGGGAGGCGGAAGCCAAATACACTCTGGCTAGGCTTATAAATGCCCTAGGGCAGATAGCCTAGTATCTACCTGTGAACCTATGAACCTATAAAACTTCCCGGTGAACAACCACAGCTAAAAACTTTGTTTATTTAAAAATAGAGACAGAACATAAAAGACTTCCAATGAAAGAGAGCTCTAAATGATTAGCGCTTTCAGCTATTCAGCCTTCTTCAGATCAGATAAACAAAAATAATAATCAAACACAGAATTCCAGTGATAAACATATAGCCATATGATCTGCAAGTGATACAATTACATGAAATAGGTCAAACTGTATGACTGCGTTAACAGTTCCACTGTGTGTCTTTTGACGCATACTCTAGTTGTATTTGAAGGTGTTCACAAAAATATATTTTTTTAAATAATTACAGAATCTTATTAGGAATGCACAGCTTTGCACACAGATGGTTGTGGCTGGCACTACCAATACTTATCTGGAGGCAACAGACAACCTGTTAGCTGACAGATTTGGACAAAACATCAGCCTCCAGTCCCCAGTGCAGATCACCCAAAGTATACAAGCAAACATTATTCAGCATATATTCTCAAGAAAGCAGCTCATGTGTGTGTTCTCTAAAACATGGCATCACTGAACCCTGACAACATCTCAGGTTGCATTATCAATAAATTAAAACATGACCTAGCAGACACAATTATCATTACTTAACCACAGCTTCCAGACAGGTTATTTTTTGGCACAGTGTTGAACAGCGATCATCTCTCTGAACAAGGAGGGACCATCATCCAACACAGGTAATTATAGACCCCATAATCCTGATCAGCCTCATCTGTAAACCACTGGAAAGAATCATCAAAGACTTTATCAACAGGAACATTAGTACTCTCACTACTGCAAACAAACCATTTTTGATTTTTAAGGCTGCAGCATGTCTGTTAAATCTGGTAGACTCCGTTGAGAAATTCACCAAGGCCATGAATGAGGGGAAACAATGTGCATCCCACATAATTTGACCTGCCAAGGCATTGGACAAAATTCCACTCTCAGGCATTACAGGCAAACTGACTCAATTGGCTATAAACCACTATGTCACCAAGTGGGTAGCCTAATGGATCACCACCAGGACACATACTGTCAAACTGTTTTAATTCCCCTGTAGCAAGAACCCAGAGGCCAGTACACTGACGCAGAGTTCTGTACTATGCCCTCTCCAGATTGGTACATAATTCACAGAAGTCAAGACAAAATTAGACAGCCTTTGTCAACCAACCTTATGAATTATTGCACACTGTGGACAATCCATTAATCCAGTAGCAGTATTGATATACTGCAGAATTACCTATCAGTGCAAGAAATCTGGATAAAGATAAATAATTGGGGACAAAGGCCAAAAAACAGATTTTAAATATTGCTTCTATAAAATTAGAAAGTTGCTAGAATAACAGGTTTTGCATTATTCTGTATTTTCCTAAGGATTTGAAGTCTGAAACTTAAATGCCTAACATTATTTAGTGTTATACAGTGACTTCAATTCTCAATGATTTGCCAGAAAAACAAAAATTTTGTGAGAAACAGACCAGAAATATGATGAAAAAATCTGTACATTCTGCAAAAATCTGGACAGTTGAGAAGCATGTGCCGAAAGTATTAACTGCCACAAATGAATGGTGTCAGAGCTATGGAGACATAATAAATGCCCCCCAAAAAAGCCTAATATTTTTTTTTCTAAATAAAATACCCAACATACTTATAGTTTCATAGTTAGTACTAGGTTTACTGCCCCTGCGAGCCATTTTAAGCCTAGCCAGTTATCCCTTGTGAGACTCAAACCCTGCACCTTGTGTTTGTAAGGCAAACACCTTAGCCATTAAGCCACCCTCCCAATCCCTAATCTAATATAGACAGCACACACCAATGAGTACACACAGTGGTACATCAATTTAAGATTCTTCAGACAATTTATCCATTGCTATTGAATGTGGTGGATGCATGCAATACAGAGCTGTCTGTAGGGAATCCACTCATTGTAGTATGTTGCATGTAAGTGTTGTTATCCTTATGGATGATACCTATGTCAGCCAGGTATGGTTTAGTCAAGTTTAGAGAATGGACAAACCATACATCAACACCCTGACTGGAGAATGAACGTTCTCCAGCGGGTTATTAATGTACAAATAATTCCCACTGACAAACAGGTCCACCACTTAACTGCAGCATATCAAGCTGCCGTGGAGCTTGAACTGCAAAAAAAAAAAAAAAAAAAAAAAAAATGGCAGCCATTATTTTATGCACGCTAAGCAGCAGTTCTGCTGTTTAGCGAGCATAAAATGTAAAAAAAAAAAAAAACAGAGTCTGTGTGTGCGCGCGCACGTGTGTGTGTGTGTGTGTGTGTGTGTGCATGTATGAATGTGTGTGAAAGCAGAAGAGACTGTATGTCTTTATGGAAGAGAGAATGGGCTCTCTGTAAAATTGCTGTGTTTTACTTTCTTCTTATTACTTTTTTAAGCACTATATCATTTTTCTTATATGCTTCCTCCAACACCAGTAACATATACTACAGCAATGATAGAAATGAAAAATAATATAGTCTTAAAAAAATAAATAAGCAAGTAAAACACAACAATTTTACAGAGAGACCATTCTCTAAACGCAATAATGCCCTCCCGGGTGTGCATTTATGTGTAATTAACACCCTTCCAGGTGTGTAGAGGCCCTCTGTCTGTGGCATCTGGCCTCATAACACCCCTGGCCAGGCATTAATTATACATTAACACACACCCTTTCAGGCATTATTGCTTACGTATTACATCTGGCACAGTGAGCTTGCACACATCCCTGCATACTTGGCATTGGGCAGGAGATACTGCAGCATCCACTGCAGGACTACAAGATTCAGTAACAGTTTCTACCCTACTGTGATGAGACTTCTGAACTTGGACACTAGTTCCAGGGGTTTGGACATAATAAGTCATTTTTTACTTATTTGTACAATATATACTTACATATATTCTAAGTAAGTGCAATATTTATTTATTATATCCATAGTCAGTATTATTTAACTCACTCAAGTGCAATATTAGACAAATAACTTAGGCATTTCAATTTGTAGTGTGTTTTGTTTTACTTTAAATAGGGTAGTTTAACTCAGGGGAGACTATATTTTTCGTTTACGAGTGTTGGTAAATATGTCTACTCTTTCTTGTGTGTATTGGGAGTAGTATTGTATTTGTTAGTTATATTTATTCCTCTACTTATATATGTTGTTTCACTTTCCTTTGTAATCTCAAGAGCTGAACTGATGCACAAACTTTTATTTAGGCTCCACATGTGTAGTGCTAAATGACAATAGAGTTTACTTTGACTTTGATCCTCAAATCCACACAGAACTTATACCTATTAGGAAATGAGAGTGCAGACTTCTCTTCAAGATGTTGTACAATATGCATGTGTGAGATACATCAGTATGTGTTGCGCACAGAAAATATGGACATCATTGTCAACACTGATGACATACATTCAATTGTTGGATGTGTGGCTTGTGGCTAATGTGTCAAGCCAACCACTGAAATGGGTGGGATTGCAACTTTCAACTCCAGGTTTGACACTGTCCAACTTTGCCCCACCAACAAGAGTTTATTTTTGGAAAAGGATTGGTGAATTCCCATTATAGACTACTAACAATTATTATAGTTGTACCACATCTGTTTCTGCAGAACATGTATAACATTAAGTGCACAGTTTCTTGCAATGTCACAGATTAGCTGATATTTTTAAATTGTTTCTGATTGGGCCTGCTTCTCACAGCACTTGCCCATGTTTCTGATGGTACATTTCCATGATTAGTTATGAGGTATGCTGACATTCCAATCATATTCAGCCAAGTCATTGTGAAGATCTTCACAGCATGCACTTACCCCATACCCTATATGCCATCCTTGCTAAATGTCCTCTCCAGTGAGCATGTCAGTGATGTATATATCACAACCATTCATCTCAATTGACATGTAACCTTGTGAGACAGTCACAGATATTTTCTATTGTGTGTGTAATGATATAAATATACTCTCATAGGAGGTGTAAATAGCAGTATAGGAGGTGTAAATAGCAGTATGTACTGTGCTATCAACATATGTGCTGCATGTTATGCTAATAATCTGACTTGGAAATGTACATAACTTGACATCCTATTTTGGGTACATTGCCATATTGTACATGCATGCTTCCTCTTTCTCCATTCCTATCATTCATGTCTGTGACCATTTTAGTCAGCACACTTCCCCTGCCTAGTGTATTCATGCTATGTTGTATTTTCCCTTGCTTATCACCATAACATACATAATTTCAGTCTGGAATAACTTGTAGTGTACATTGCACGGAGTACAACTTTCTGTAATGTGTTAATATTGCATTTATTACAGTTATTTTAACCCCTAGTAGTCATTGTGGCTATCTGCACAATCTCACAGAGTAGGTTTGCCCATAGGCAAACTTGTTTGCATGTTCTGTCTGAGTTCATGCTACTCCACATGGCTTGCTGTTGCTGGCCACAAAATGTCACTTGCATCTGAATAAGCACGATGCACAGCATGCATATGCAAATAGCGCTGCTGCTCATCACTCAGACATGGAAACTCCATGTAGGTTTTGTACAAGCCTACACTGAGTTCATTGAATCTCCAGAATGGATTAGTTTCCAGTCAACAAACTAGATTATCAGCATTATAAGAAACACTTTATAGTCAGAGAAGTTGCAAAGAATGTCATTCATCGTAAAGATAGTGTTACATTGATAAAAGAAATTTAGCTTGAGGGGTGTTTTCTACAGAAATGCAAATGCTGGATATCAGAAATTTGGTCTGCAGTAAGTAGTGGTTCTGCACAGCAGACATTTTGTTACTGAAGTGTACACAGTTCAGAGAAAGCAGAGCATATGGCTGTAATTTTTTCTCTGCCAAGTGAAGTTCAATGTGATGCTGCTGTATGAAATCTAAATGCTTGTAGAAAGCTGTGTGCGATTCAGAAACATCTGAATTAATTTCTGATTTTATAAATGCATACAATATAGATGATATTGCAAGTCAGATCAGAATTATCATCTACACATCCAAGTATAATCACGTGTAACTGTAAAAGAGGTAGACAGGAAAAATTTGTGCTACTAGCTTTGAAGCAAGCTTTTCAGGCAGTGAGACAGCATCGGTACTGTGTGTGGAATAAAAATGAATAGCAGTTATCATTCTTGTCCAAATGCGCTGCTAACATATGGATATTTAAATGCCTCACTATCTCTGTGATGTGCAGCCGTATAGACATGTGCTCTATATGTGGTCTCATGGTAGTTCTGTAAAAAATGAGACTGTCAGCAGTTAATATCAGAACTGTAAACATAGTCTAGAAGTCTGTGGAGTCACCAGTGATATATTGCAAATGTCCACAGGCAGTTTTCTGAAGGCCTTCCTTAAATGCATAGTATACCAGAAAGAGGAGGATACCCACATGTCCTGAAATATCAGAGAAAACACATGCAAAGTGGGGCGTAAGACTCATAGCAGATGTTCTCCTGGCATAGTTGTTAGATATGGTGAACCTTTTTCGCAAGCCATGTTTTTTAACAAATTATGATATCTCATATATTATAAAAGACATTGATTCAACTGACTCAGTGTCCTGCTGGCATATGACTGGATAGACAACATAATGAATTAGCATACATAATGCCCACATAAATCATGCAGTTGTCATAGCCGCTACCACCAGCACTCATTCCAGAGTGGCAGCATACCACATGGCTGCTTATTGGTGAATGCAACATGCTAACTGAAGCCATAAATACTGGGACAAATGTGGATGCCAACAGAACAGACAGAAAAGATGAATAGTGTAACAAAGAAATGGTAAAGGAACATCACCAAACATGTATTTGCCCACTGATGATATGTTCCTGTTTCCAAGATGTATCTTGTTGGGTTGGCATTACAATATAAATCATCTAGTGAGCTCCAGAGCTGTGCTACATTGTAAACTGTGTAGTATTATCTTGCATACAGCTAAGTCATAATCCAGTTTGGGCAATCAGGTAAGCAGGGTCATAAAATGGCATTTTAAAACAGTCTGAACAGATGAAGCTAACAAGCTGGATACTTATGAGAGGATGTTCATCGAATATAAGCCAAGCTCAAGCAACAGCTCTATAGGTAGCTTATGTATGCCATACAATAACAGTAGCAATGTTTTTTTTTGTGTGTGTGTGTGTGTGTGTGTGTGTGTGTGTGTGTGTGTGTGTGTGTGTGTGTGTGTGTGTGTGAATGTGTGTGTGTGTATGCATTTGTATTTTAGTGTGTCAGCAGCCTTCTATTTGGTGTCCACAAAGTTATGAGTATGGAATTAATAGAAAGGGGTCCAAATTTATAGCACTTATGTACTCAGCTGTATAGCTATCTCTCCATTTATCTACCCATAGATCTACCAATTTATCTATCTACATTTCCATTTATATATAGTAGTATTCTGTGCCTGGAAATGGGGTCTTTGGTCTTCAAAAGAACATAAAGTGACTGGTATGTGGAAAATTCTAACAGCACTTTCATAGGATCATAGCATCATAGGAGGTTATTAGGCTAATGGCCCCAGGGGCCTTACAAGCCTAGCCTAGTTTAACCAGTGTTCCCAAGGGTGTCTGGTTCAAGCAGACACTGCTCAGTGACACTTTAACCAAGAAATTGGCTGTATTAGAAGTTAACTGCCAATCAGTACTTAAAAATCAAACGCAAAGTTTTTTTTTTTTTTACCATTTATTGTTATTATGATTATGCTTTCACCGTATGAAATGGGCTTTCTTATTCTAAAATGTGTAGTTTTTTATGATGGTTATTTTAGTTGGCTTATATTTATTAAGTATAGTAAACAGGCGTTTTTGTTTACTGTATGATGTAAAACTGTTCAATTACTTTCTGATTCCATGCCATTCAGCTTCGCCTTCTAATGTTGTATTAGAAGGAAGAGCCAGTTTGTAATGTGTTGGCATGTGCTCTGCAGTCTGCAGCATATTTTATTACAAATTAACTAGACTGCAGACAACAAATCAATAAATAAAAACAGCTATAATCAAGTGAAAGGTAATTAAAGTAAGAATAGGATAAGAGACTGCAGAAGGTGTATAACGTTTGAACTATATACCGTTTGAAGTACAGTGTAGTACAACACATGCAAAACTAATACATCATCATCTACCAATGGATTATTATGGAGAAACTAAAGATGTGTGAGTCACCTCAAGACAGTCCTACTATACAGTGAGGTTGTATATTATACCTCAAGGAATTAGTGCGAAAAATAAAACATTTGGAATAAATTGTACATCTGTGAAGATGAAGATGCAGTAAAGTGATCATTCCACAGTGGATAACTGTTTACTACAGTGTGACAGACAGCTATTTACCACTGTACGACATCTGTGTTATTATACTGCATGTCAGGTACAATAAACTTTACTAGGAATTTATTTGCAGAGAGGATAGAGGAATGATGAGGATGCAGGGAGTAGAGGTGGTGAAGGTGGATGAGTTTAAATATTCGGTATCAACAGTTCAGATTAATGGTGAGTGGGGAGGAGAGGGGAAGAAGAGAGTGCAGGCAGGATGGAGTGGGTGGAGAAGAGTGTCAGGAGAGATTTGTGACAGACGAGTACCAGTAAGAGTGAAAGGGAAGGAATACAAGAGGGTAGTGAGACCAGCTATGTTATATGGGTTGGAGACAGTGGCATTGACAAAAAGGCAAGAGTTTGAGCTCGATGTGGCAGAGTTAAAGATGTTAAGATTTGCACTGGCTGTGACGAAGGTGGACAGGATTAGGAATAAGTATATTAGAGGGTCAGCCCAGGTTGGAAGGTTTGGAGGCAAAGCCAAAGATGCAAGATTACATTGGTTTGGACATGTGCTGAGGAGGGATGCAGAGTATATTGGGAAAACATTGCTAGGGATGAAGCTGCCAGGTAACAGGAAAAGAGGAAGGTCTAAGATAAGGTTTATGGATGTGGTGAGAGAGGACATGCAGATGGTTGGTGTGACAGAGCAAGATGCAGTGGACAGGAAGAAATGGAAACAGATGATCCGCTGTGGCGACCCCTAATGGGAGCAGCCGAAAGAAGAAGAAGAAGGAATTTATTTGCAGTCCATGAAAAGATAAACTTAGGTGTTTCCATAGTGCAACACTCAAACTTAACAATGCTTAGGAATGCTTAACGAAACTTATTAATGGCACCTAAGTGCTGTTAAGATCTAGACAAGCACATAACAAGTTCGTGTTTTCCTGATTTTAGAAGAGTGCCTTTGTTTTAATAACAAACAGTTGAAGATATCAGTCTACCATTCACAGATTGATAGATTAATAGATAGTTTCAAAGAAACACTGAAGTTCATGATAAGAGAAGTTGCTGTCTCAGATTGGAAGAACTGGAATCAGCTATTACCCTACTTACTCCTAGCTAAAACAGAGTTATTATAACTTCAACTGAATGTATTCCATTTGATCATTTATATGTCACATATCCTACAGAACTACTTCACATTTGCTGAGGAAACGTAAGGAGAACTATGACACTATTTTATTTTCTTGAGTAGTCAAAAGCTATTTATGCCCACAGCAAAGCATCAAATGTAGAAATGCCAGGAAAAACATTGAGTTTATAACAAGAATGCTAAACTTAGTTTAATTCAGGAGATCAGGTATTGCTATCAATATTCTCCATGAGGACACCTTTCTTGCTAACTGGAAAGTGCCATTTAAGGTGATAAAAAATATCTGCAGTAAAGTATAACCTTAGATAACCAGGAAACAGAAAGATAGAGTAAATCTAGCACCTTAATGTGTTAAAGCTACTGGAAAAAAATGGGTGTCTGCAGTCAGCTTGCAAGATAAAGTTCATACAGGACAGTCTGATTAATCTCTACCTGAAGTTCATACAGAAGTGGCTGATTAATCTTTACCCAAAGTACTGTTAGAGGAATCCTTGTTAAAAGTACAAAACAGCAAGAAGCAAGATCATTTTTAGAAAGAAAATAAGAACTATTCCAGGAAATGTCATGTATAACTAAAGTTATAGAACATAACCTAAAGAAAACACCTGGAGTGAAGTTTTGACCAATATTATGTAGAGTACATGAGTAAGTTAGAAAAGAAGCTCCAGAGGTCCTTGAATTATAAGTGACAGTAAATTCACTGAGCCAGGGGAACAGCTTAAAACTGTTAGTTTCTAAACCTGATGGACATTATTAGATTCTGTAATGACATTAGGTAACTGAATAGCATTTAAAAAATTTAGAGATACTTCATGCCCAGAAATGATGAGTTTATTTATTTATTTATTTATTTATTTATTTATTTCACATTTGTTAACTGGGTTGGGACAGCTGGGTAAGAATTTACCCTTTTTCAGTGGAGACCCAAGGTTAAAAGCCCCAAACAGACATACAAGTAGAGACAAGTTTACAATAATACAGAGCAAAATAATGTCATGAATACAATGGATAGGAAAAATAATGTACTCCATGGAATCATACATAGTGTTATACGTAAAAAAGTATAATAATTAGGTTGTAAAAGGAAAAACAACAATAATAAATCCAGGAGATATGCAGTAAGGGAATTAAGGTTATAGGTATTATTTTGAAAAGAAACATGGTATTATTAGATTAGTGGCTAGAAGGAGAATTGTGTATGTGCAGGGGGCCTCAGATCCGAGGATGAAACTAGTGCAGGAGTAAAAAAAAATGAGAAACGTGTATATACAAGGGACCTCAGATCAGAGGAAGAGATGGTGCAGTAGAAGAAAGTAGTAGAGGAGGGATGTAGTGATCTAGAGGGTGGGTGTAGAAGGGAGAGCAGTTAGATATAATAAGTTATAGAAAGAGGAAAGGTCTTATAGACCAGACTTTGTAGTGAAGTGGGTATAGGGAGAGGGAGGGGTTAAGTAGGGTGGTTACAGGTACATATTGAGTTGTTATGGAGATACAGTATCAGGTCATGTTTGAAGTTAGGAAGGGAGGTATGGCTTCTGATTTGGAGTGGAAGATTGTTCCAGATAAGGGTAGATGGAATGTTTACAGAGTATTTTACCTATGTTCTTGTTGGGTCTATAGACTTGTAGTAAGTGTTTATCGGAGCTGCGCATTAAGCGGGGAAGGGTGTTCCAGGAGATCAGGTTGGACAGAGATGGACAGTCAGAGTTTGAATTAAGAATTCTAAAAGCTTGGATCAGCTGATTTTTGGCCAGAAGGTGTGGGAGTTCAAGCCAATGTAGTTTTGTGAGTGCGGTGCAGTGATAGGATTTATAGGGGCTGCTGGTGACAAATCTACCAATTTTGTTGTAGGTTTGGTCTAGCTTTGCCAGCAGGTTATTTTGAAGATTGTAAAATAGAGGGGAGCCATAGAGGAGGGCAGGGAGGAGATAGGATTGGGCTAGCAGTAGTTTTGAGTTGGGGGTCAGGAATTTATTTCTGTATAGCAGGCCCAGTTTTTGGTGTGTTTTCTTTATGAAATTAAGTATGTGGAGGTCTAGTTTGAGCAGGTCAACTATGATGACACCCAGGAGTTTAGTGTGTGAGTCTGGTCTTATGATGGTGCCATTTAGAGAGGATATGAGAAAGCTGGATTTGTGGTGGGCTAGAGTTTTTGGCATGAATAATAAGACCTTAGTTTTAGATGGGTTCAGTTTTGGAATGCAGTCATGGAAAGGAGTCTACACAGACAGAATGTTAGGCGGCTGATGCTGCTTTAATTCATTTGTATGTGCTACAGGCTGAAGCAAATGCTGCTGTGACTGCTAATAGGCCTAGGCTGAGAAGGAGAAGAGCTTTCAGGCTCCATTTAACTTTTCACAACCTACCTGATGCAGAAACTGTGGAGCAATACAGGGTGGACAGGGACACACTACAGGAACTCTGTGACTTCTTTCATCCTCAACTCAGAGCCAGAGCTAACAAGGGGAACCCCTTCTAGTGGAGACCAGTTCCTGAATATTTGCTGCAACATGCCATTGACCACATATATTTTCCCTGTAGTTCTGAGAAGAGATACAGAAATATGCAGTTCTACCATGTAGTATATTACCCTGAAGTACTGGGTGTTGTAGATTGCACATGTAGAAATTAAGGCACCACCCAGGGAACTGGGTAGGCTGCACATTAACAGAAAGGGCTACAACTCTATCAACTGCTAAGCTAAGGGAATAATCTTAAACATGTGTACTGGCAACCCTGGTAGTTACCATGACTCACATATCAGGCACACCTCCCAACTGTACCAGATGTTTGCTAGGGGGATATCTCACAGCAGCATTTACTGGGGGATGCAGGCTATGCACTGGAACTGTGGCTGATGACACCCATCAGTAATGCACACATACTCATGGAAGAACACCATAATGAGGCACATGCTCAAACAAGAAATATCATAGAGCGTGTGCTTGGGCTGCTGAAGTCACAGATCTAATGCCTTGATACATCTGGGGGAGCCAGTGTTCTTAAGTAGTAGGCCTCAGGCATCAATAATTCACACAGTCATACCTCTGAAAAATAGTGATAGTCACTGAATGGACCAGTTTTGCACCATACATTTGGTATGGAAATGCATTAAAAAGAGAAGTTAGAAAGTAATGACTACACAACCCTCACATGATTGTTCACAATAAATATCAGGTGTGTAACGTTCCAAGGCCTATACACATAAAAGGTATTTGTGTGAGTGTGTGTGTGAGTAAGAAACAGAAGCTGGCAGACATCTGGATACAAAAACAAATGGCCAGCGAGACAAAATGAGTTTGAAGCTGCATGGCTGAATCATGTAACTGTTGTGTGTGTGTCTGTAAGGGTCCTCCAGGTGAAATTGGTGTGTGAGAGTCTGCATGGACACAACCAAGCTCTGTGCTGGCTCTACATCTTGGTATGTCAGACAGGTGCGAGCCATGTATGGTAGAGGTGGCAGTTCACCTTTTTCATCCCTGCCCATGAGAACTGGCTCTCTGTTCCTGAATGTGACCAATGTCTGCTGGATGAGCTCCTTTCATGGGGACGCCCAGGACCATGACCCCATGGTCTGCAACATCTGGGTGTGGATAGCACACTCACTGATGGTGCAGTGGAAGTACTGCCACTATGGGAGTGTGCTCAAGCACAGCCATATTGGCTGACAGCAGATGATGTGGCTGACCTACTCCCATGAGGATGTTGTTCACCTCCCAGAAAACATTCCATTAAAGACACCACACTTCCCATAACAGACACCCCATGTTCCAATGTGTCATTCACCTGGTCCATGGAATCGGCAAAGCAGGGGAGGCATTCACACATGTCAACCTGAGCCACATCTACAAAGCTGAGCATTTGCCTGGAACACCTATGGGAGCATGCCTGTGCCTCCATGATGGCCCTAAATATATGCTGAGTGGCATGGGATGAGACACCAGGTAGAAGAGGGACAGCAGGCCCCCTCTGAGCAATCTTATCAGCCCTCCTGCATGGCACCTCACCCACACTTTGGTTATGGCCAAACTCCACAGGCACTGGAGCCACAGTAACCACAGTTCCCTGATCAATGGCCTTGCCCTCCACCTGTCCAATATCTGTGGTGTCATTGGAATGGGTAGACATAGGACTAGTGGCTGTGTCTGATGGAATTGCAGGGAATGACTGTATGTCAACCTCAGTGTCAGCTTCAGCCTCTGTACCCCCTGAATGTGCCTCAATTTGGCCATCATCCTCATCAGATTCTAACAATACACTGACATCAGGTGGCAGAAGCCCCACACTTTCACTGTCATGATCACCTATAATAAAAAGCAAGAAACACAGAGCAATATTAATAACTAGGCTTCTGTATTCCAATATTGCTTTAGTGTCTGTAATAGTGGCACCACTCTTAAGTGGTTTGTTAGTATATACATCAATGCACACAACAGGCCTAACATCAACAGCACACACTAAATTATTTCTTTCCATTGCTCATCAGTATGGACATAAAAATGTGTGGCTTACCATCTGCAGTTGAGTGTCTCCTCTGTAAGCCAGGTGGGACTAGAAGAAGTTTAGCTAGAGGTAAGGGAAACATCATCACAATTAAAAATAGCACAGTGAGTAATACATGTACCCCTTTATATGTCCATTAACTATAATGTCAGCAAGGCCATGGCTGTCAACTCAAACCTAATCTAATAACTGTACCAATCTTTACATTCCCATAAAAATGTATGTGACACAGAAGTGATGTATTGATTTCAATTGTTTTAATATACAACAGTATTCAATATTTGAGATAGCAAAGTCTACCTAGAAGTTCCTGCTGGGACATGCTTGCTCTCTCTGGCACTGTTGCTCCCACATCCAGAACATGCTGTACTGCACTCTCCTGTGAGCTGTCTGGATCATTCATATCGGTCAGGAGCTCTTCAATGGATGTTAGTGGTGGCTCTCTAGCAAGCCATCCCCTGGTACCCATCTGGTCATGGTCCACTGCAGCTGCTCTGCACTGTTCAGATGTGATCATGTCACTGGAGTTGTGGTGCACCTGCTCATATGTACTGCTGTGGCCACCCTTGGCATTTACATCAGCAACCATCATACCGCCCTGTCCCCTTTCCAACATAAAAGCAACGTGTTGCCTAAAGGCATCTACTATGACCTGGTTCTTGGCATTGGTGAAGGGGGGGGTTCTCCAAGGATTGACATGCCTGGGTGGCATGATCCTAACTGTCCTACAAGACAACAGAAGTATAATACACATAAGTAAGGATTACTTATTTTCACATGTGGATCAGAGTATAAAGTGTGTGTGCTTGTATCTTTAAGAAGCATACAAGGCTGTAAGTGCATGTTTATAACCCGCACATGTGCACATCCTTAGTGCCATTTTAAAGAAGCAGCTACGGAGTAAGCATGAATGATCATAGCCATTAATTGTATATAGGTTACTTAAGTTACAGACTATAGTCAATAATAGTAATGTGTTTGTATATAATAAAGCTGCTAGAACAGAACCCACAAAGACTCATTTATTTGTGTCCTAACATAAAAGCGAAATGGTGTCAGAACCAAGATGGAAGAGAAAAGAATATTTGGAGCCATGAGATGTAAAGATGACAGTGAAGGCATACCTCTCAACCTGGAAACATCAAAAATCTGGACAAGGCCCATGAAAAATAGGTACAAATTTGTACACTGATTAGCATAAAATTTACCTAGATAATTACATAACCCCATCCACTCCAATGGAATTGTGGGATACCAGCTTTCAAACGCAAACTGAAGAACAGACCACCAAAATATGGCAGCAGAGTCCCCCTGCAGCCATTCCAATGTCCCATTACCTGGCTATTTCACCCCATTTGCAACAAATGCAGTGGCTAGTTGGGGGGAGATATTACTGACAGAATGCTCATACATTGGAACTCCTAAGGGTGATGAACAATAATAAAACTGGAAACAACTAGTCCCAGTTTCAAGCAATGCTTACAACTTCGTAGATTAGTACTAAGTTAACTCCCCTTGTGAGCCATTTTAAACCTAGCCAATTATCCCTTGTGAGACTCAAACGCTGCATCTTGTGTTTGTAAGGCAAACACCTTAACTATTAGGCCACCCTCCCAACCCCATTATGACTTGACTAATTATTTCTAGTACTGTACCCTTTATTACACAGAAATCAAAATCACAGAGAATGTTTCAAGATGGAAAAGTCAGCACACCCCATAGTCACTCTTGTGTGTGTCTGTGTGTAGATTGTTAAAACCATATGGTGAGGCTTTGATAAGATAATTCACAAAAGATTTATGGAACACAGTATGTTATAGAAATGTTAAAGAACCTTGGATGGTGCAAACATAGACATTTAGGCTATACTTGGTGCATGAAAGGAAGTATGAATCACAAAAACATCAAGCTGCCTTCATCATCAGATGTCATTTTGGAGAAGTGCTGTATAACTCAAAAACAGCCTCTGAAATCAAACTCATACTAATGCAAGAATCTCTATAATGGAACCTCTGAAACTTCTATGACAGAATTCAAACTATACCGGTGCAGCCGTAGACAACAGTAATAAGTACAAAGAAGGTCAAGGCAGCATCACATTAACATTTTCACACAGCAGTCAGGCACTCCAAAGTAGCATTCAAATTGTAAATCAGTTGAATATGAAGTGCCACCATGTGACATTACATTACTAAAACATTTTTTCATACACTTTACCATTGCAGAAATTTGCAGCATTTCTAAAAGTAATGTCCACAGTAGCAAACAAGAAATTTTGACTGCTTAAATGCTTACAAAATGTGCTCACAATTTTTTTAAAAATCATTTCTGCTGACAAAAAAGAGCAGCAGACCAGTCAGGTTTCAGACAGTGTTTTAACTCAGATACAAGGCAACAAACCATTTTGTACAACAATAGCACTCAGGAGAAAGCACAGCAAAGTTATGTTCAATGTCTAGCATTAAAATATGTAAGCATTAACAGACAACTCCAGTAATTAACAGGAAAAAATCAATGCATTTTTCTTTTTCAAT
The DNA here is from genome assembly GCF_019279795.1 of Protopterus annectens. Taxonomy (NCBI): domain Eukaryota; kingdom Metazoa; phylum Chordata; order Ceratodontiformes; family Protopteridae; genus Protopterus; species Protopterus annectens. The sequence continues at coordinate 581,482,487 of NC_056735.1, forward strand.
GAAAAATGTTTGTTTAAATTTAGTAAGAACAGTCTTAAGAACCAACCCCCCCCCCCCAAGTACAGTTCTTAAAAGGTGCTATAAAGAATAATAGAAAATTTGATTTCAAAAAGGTGCTGGTTAGCCATGACATAGATTACTAGTACCTACCTACCCACATCTTTATAATTAGACCTCTGCAGGCAGGCTGTGACATTAAAACAGACTGACAGGCTGGCATGTTTACTCAACAGAGTGCTTCTTGTCACAATACTGCCTTTTATGCAATTATGCACCCATACCTTTACAGAACAAAGTATGCATAACATGTTAAGACTTAGAATGTGGTTATGTAGGAGTTATTCAGAGATAGTCCAGGCCAACACAGATAAGAGTATGCCGGGACTGTTGCATGTCATCACCTGGTGCAAAAATGCTAAAAGCCAAATCTGATGAAAACAGTAAGCATGCTCTGCCCACATGCACATGTGCTCAGTCTCACACACACACACACACACACACACACACACACACACACACACACACACACACACACACACACACACACGCATTCTTCTTACCTCTGCTTCATCCACAGAAAAAATGGCAGCTCTTCGACTTCTCCTGCAGCAGCATATCCACCCTTGGCCTTGCATACCTCTGCTGCAGTATATGAAATGGAAGCTCTGCTTCGTCCATTCTTCCACCTTCCTTCTCGCATAACAGCAGCTGTAGGCAGTAGCATATTCCCGCTAAGGATTTAACTGCAGCTGTAAATGCACGCACGCCGCATGTTGAGCCCTTCAGCTCAATTCCCACAGGCTGTTTCTGTTTCACGGAGCTGACGTCATTACGCACGTGATGACGTCAGCTCAAAATCTTGGAAATAAAATAAAATTTAAAATAAAAGTGCCGGGAAATCAGAAATTAAAGGGTGCCACTCGGGAATTGTGGCACCCCATTATTTGGACCCCAAAATCCGGTAAAAAACTAGTAATTCGGTACGCTTGGGAGATATGAGTGAAGGTAAAACTGGGAGAAAAGAACACAAACATAACCAGAATGAATCAAAGGTAATGAGAAATAAAACTAATTATTTACTCAATGGGAAAGACAATTAAGGGGCATTGCAAGGGCACAAACCCCAGTATCAGGCAAACGGAAAGTACAAAAAGTTTTTTAACTAAAGAAAATGTTTAAGATAAACATATCTAATAAAAAGATTAACTGTAGATAAGAAAATGAGTATGTTTAAGGCAAAACAAGTGTGCTTGAGGCAAATTTAGTCATGTTTAGAGTAAAACAAGCACAAGAAAAGTACATTGGGCATGAAATGAAAAGGGCTTAAACAAGAAAAATGATTACAATAGGAAAAGAAAAGGGCACATTAAGGGAAAATAAAGCAAGACAACTGCATGTGTTTGGGTAAAGTGCTGTATTTGGGCAAAACTATGACTTTGTATTGTGCTTACATTGTGTGCTTATTGCTATGCATGTATTTTGAAGAGTTCATTGTGTGCAAAATGCAGATATCTCATGCAATCCAGTCAAAGTATAGCTATTTTGAAAAAGTTCTTGTGCTGGGTGTGTTTGTTCACAAAGTATCACTAATACAGAGTGCTTCTTGTACTGTAGAGAGTTGCCTAGCAAGGTAACCCAATTTTGGGGATATTTCAGTGTGCTGTATGCAGTTATTCGCAAAGTAAAATTACTTTGAAAGTTACTAAGTTTTGGGCAACAGATGTTCAAATTATTCACATTGTACAGTTGCTTGACACATTCTTACACTGACAAGAGGTGCTTTCTTGCAGAAGATGACATTACAAGAATACTATAGTGCTTGTGAATTATTCAGTCACATTGTAAAGTTCTCAAATGTTTCTTAAAGTGATGCCTTTAGTAAATGATGGTAAATGACTTTAGCATTTCTGCCTTTACCGATAAAATTCAAAAGGTATAGCAAGTGATGGTGTATTACTTTAGTATTTCTGCCTTTACTGATAATATTGCAAAAGCATTGAAAAGCCAAGAAGTTACTTCGCAAAGTTCAGTGAAGATAGACAAGCCCAAGAAGTTTATTTTGCAAAGTCCAGTTATTCAAAAGTACTACGAGTTCATTCATTTGCATACTTCCAATAATCCCAATGAAGATATAAGTTCAGAGCACAAAGGCATTGGACAAGTTCTGTTTATGCCAGAAACTTATGCATATGTTTATCTGTGTATATTCATGTTTATTTCCAAAACCCTTTGCTGGTATATGTTAATATGGCAGACAGATTTCAAAAAACCCTACCACTTGCATTTGATGAGAATATTGCAGAGAACTGGAGAATATTTGAGCAAGAGTATGATATTTTCATACAAGCAGCTTATGCAGGTAGAGATGCATGCACCAGGGCATTCATTTTTCTAAACCTAGCAGGATCAAAGGCCATAGAAAGAGAGCATTCATTTGTGTATGCACCAGCAGTGTATGAAGAAGAAAGTGCAGACTGCCATATTGTTGTACAAGCTGAATCAAGGGAAGACCCTGAGTGCTTGAAGGGCAAGTTTAGAGAAATGTGCAACCCCCAGATGAATGTTACATTAGTGACAAATTTGTTTTACACAAGAGATCAAAAACCAGGAGAAGCATTTGCAGCTTATATAACTGACTTGAGAAACAAATGTCCGTTTGGTGATCTAAAAGATGAGCTGATAAAGGGCAAGCTTGTATGTGGTATTAATAGTGCTGCTGTGAGAAAGATTTTACTTGACAGTAATTTAATGTTGAGCAAAGCCATAGTGATTTGTCAACTCCATGAGGTGACAGAGAAACATGCATGTATGCTTGTGAGTGACAAAAGCATGGTTTCAGTTGGCTCCAGAGCACACATTGACAGTATGCAACATGTGACAAACAAGAACAGACATGTGGCAGCTACAGGATTTCCAAAGAAGCCACGAGATGTTCTAGAAAGTTTCAGGAAAAGTGCAAGTTCCAGTGCCAGCTCAGTGCAACACAAACATGAATCAGCAAACCCCATTGATGCAGTCAACTTATTAACAAGAAGTGAAGTGTTTTGTATGGCCCAAATCAATGGAAAATCCACAGAGCTCAAAGTAGACACTGTGTCAAAGTGAAATGTTATATCAGCAGAAAAATTTTCAAGAATGAGAACTAATGAACAACTCAATGTAACCAGTAGTGCGAGACTTGTTGCTTATGGAGGTGAAGAAATTAAAACTGAAGGTTCAGTGATACTTTCATGTTATTTGGCTGAGAATTATTACAACTTGTTATTCTATGTAGTCTGAAGAACACTGCAATCTTTATTGGGTCTCAAAGATAGTTTAAGAATAAACCTGCTTTCTTTTGCTAAAGAAGCTCATCATGAGAGCGCAGTTTAGTTTCGAGTTCCAATTTCTCCGAAGCCATTTTCTCACAGTATGCTGATGTTTCCTATGACAAGTTAGGCATGCTGGCAGTTGTGTATTCCATGAAGTTAGACCCAGAGATCACTCCCATTGTCAGAACAGAAAGAAAAGTTCTGATAGCTATGCAAGATAAAGTAAAAGCTCAGTTGGATAAAATGTTGCAGCAAGGTGTGATTTGTCTAGTCACAAAACGAACTGAATGGATGTTGTCCATTGTAGATGCTCACAAAAAAAGGCTCAGGTGAAATCAGAATATGCATTGACCCAAGAGATTTGAGCAAAGCAGTAAAATACCATATCATCCAATGCACACAATTGAAGAAGTTGCAGCTCTAATCTAATACTGAATGCCACTGTATTTTCTGTTTTGAATGTAAAGAGTTCATTTTTGCAAGTGATGCTGGATCACAAATCCTCATTTCTAACGACTTTTAGTACTCCATTTGGCAGCTACAGATTCCTAAGGATGCCATTTGAAATAAATTCTGCTAGTGGAGTTTTTTAACGTGCAATGGAATCATTTTTTTTGGAGTTATTCTTGTGCCATAATAGTAGATGATTTATTGGTTGGAGGCAATGATGAAGAAGAGCATGGCAGAAATCTCAAGAAAGCTCTAGACAGAGCACATGAAGTGAACTTAAAGCTCAATCCTCTGAAGTGCAAATTCAGACTTCCAGAGGTTATGTATTTAGGTCATTTGTTTACAACTACAGGCTTGAAACCTGACCCGACCAAACAAGCAGCTATTCTTGAAATGTCAGCACCTAACAAAGAGCAAAGTTTGCAGCATTTTCTGGGCATGGTCAATTATTTAGGCAAATTTATACCAGACTTCAGTGAGTTAACAGCATCGTTAAGAGAGCTAACATGCAAGAATGTTGCATGGTCATGGTTGGAACATCATAAGAAGGCACAATACGTGCAAATTCCTAAATATACCACTCCCTTTGCACCACAGTTATAATATTTGCTAGATCTAACTGTGAACTTCCTATCAGGTAGACGAAAGGTACCTTGGTTCAACATTGCAAAACACTGGTTACAGTTACCGCATTTATATGTACCTAACATGCTCTTATTACTTTTCACATTCCCCTTTCTTTCAAAAAGTTCCTTCAAATTGCCTCCCCTTTTTCTTATAAAATGAGGATCGTTAGTAAACAATTGTTTCAGGTCGTCATTTATACCCAGTATAGGCCAATATTTAAGAATAATGGCCTCCACTTCATGTGAATTACTCGAAAATGTGTGAATAAAGCTATTCCCAACTTCAGGGTTCCCCCTCTGTTCATATTGAACCATTGTGTGTCCAGAGCCTAATAAAGGTGGGTATTATTAAAGGACAGCTTATTAGATCCTCAAGGATGTCTAGTTCCCTTGAAGGTTTTCTTAAGGAAACCGGGATTCTTAAAAAAATGTTTTTGTAGAAGGGATACCCTGACCATTTAATAGATGTCATGATTCAGGAAGTATTGACAAACAGGGAATCCAAATATCCACCTTTATTAGGATCTGGACACACAATGGTTCAATATGAACAGAGGGGCAACCCTGAAGTTGGGAATAGCTTTATTCACACATTTTCGAGTAATTCACATGAAGTGGAGGCCATTATTCTTAAATATTGGCCTATACTGGGTATAAATGACGACCTGAAACAATTGTTTACTGACAATCCTCATTTTATAAGAAAAAGGGGAGTCAATTTGAAGGAACTTTTTGAAATAAAGGGGAATGTGACAAGTAATAAGAGCAGGTTAGGTACATATAAATGCAGTAACTGTAACCAGTCTTTTGCAATGTTGAACCAAGGTACCTTTCATCTACCTGATAGGAAGTTCACAGTTAGATCTAGCAAATATTATAACTGTGGTGCAAAGGGAGTGGTATATTTAGGAATTTGTATGCATTGTTTAAGTTTTTATGTTGGCAAAATGGAAAGATCTTTAAGAAAGAGAGTGTATGAACATTTTTATGATATTTTTAAAGGGAAGGAGGGTAATGCGTTTTTTAAGCACTCCCAAATTTGCAACAATATGAATTTGAGATTTATGGTGCTGGAGCAGGTTACTCCAGAACTAAGAGAGGGGAGTTGAGAGACCTGTCTGGAATATCGTGAACTTTACTGGCAATTAAGACTGGACTCAACTAGAACCCCGGGATTAAATGATAGCACAAACATTAGGTGTGTTTTAAAATTAAGAAGGGCTGGGCTATGAATAAATTTGATTTTTATATCGTTATGTTTTACAACAATGAATTAAAAGTAATTTTTTATAATATATATTGTTTATAAAGCAACTTTATCAAGTTTAGAATGATTAGTTTTATAAAAATTTTTTAAATTTGATTATGTTTTATGTATATGATTCATATGGGAATTGTAATACATGATACGGAAAAATAAGTACACAGTTTTTGAACGGGCTTGCAAGTGTATTTTAAGTTAATTGACAATAATTAATTTGTTGATCAGCTGACTTAGAAAATTGTTATTTAATGGTGAAGGGATGGCTTTTGCAAGTATTCATTCCTTGAAAAAGCCTGGCAGTGGCTGGGTGAAAGCGCTTGGTTTTACGTGTTTGGTGTACGTGGTGTATTAAAATTAAACATTTTACTTCTAGTTTGGCTCCGGGTCCTGTGGCTTTTGGATTTGTTCATTTTATTAGGTTTGGTCGATTGGTTTGCTTCTAAATTGTTTTATCTGGCTGATACTTTATCCAGATCTCCTAGAAATACAAAATAACAACTTGATGCTGTGATTTGGTGTGATGTTAGTGCGTAATTTTTCCACCACTAGACTTGATTAATTTAGAGATCTCACTCAGACTGATCCAATTTCACAGAAGCTTGATCATTATATTAATAATGGATGGCCATCAAAGCAATCTAGTGTATCACCTGTGGTGTAAGCGTATTTTTCTTACAGAGATGAATTGTTGATGGAAGATATTTTCAAAGCTTGTAAAAAAGTGCTGTTCCTGCTTCCTTACAACAAGAATATTTTCAGATTTTGCATCATGGTCACCAGGATCCTCATCCACTAAGAGAAGAGCAACAGAATTGGTATTTTGGCCTTCATTATCAAAAAGACATTGATAGAGTTCTTTCTTCTTATTCAGTATGCAACAGTACTAGACCGCATTTGCAAAGAAAACCGCTTCAGCTAAGTCCAATTCCTGAACTACCTTAGTCTACTGTAGCAATGGATATCTTTGATCAGAATAATCAACACTATGTAGTCTTGGTAGAATCATTCAAATTGGTTTGAGATTGATCTACTACCAAACTTAACCTCAACTGCAGTTTTTACTAAGTTGAAATGTCATTTCTCAATTCATGGTAGTCCACACAAGCTTTTTTCTGACAATGTATTTATTTTATTTATTTATTTCAGTTTGATGACCGGAGAAGTCTGCTGGGCCAAGAAGAGCCCATTTTCAGTGGAGGCCCGGGGAGATAAGCTCCAAATAACATGTTACAGACAATTAAACTTACAAATTACAAAATTAATCAATTATATACAAGAAATATACAACAAGAATTTTCACATAAACATACATACATATAAAGATTAAAATAATGCATCATATAAAAATACAGAGCAGTATAACATACTTCTTGAGGTGGGCAACCCATATAGTACAGAGTAGGTAATAAAAACAGTCATTGAGAGGAATAATACAGGTAATGGAGTGTAGATATAAAATAAATAAATATGGATCTCCAGAAATGATGACATCAAATAAGGTCATCAAGGTGCAGTAGGAAAATTGTCCAGTAGTGAAATGTGGCATGAACTGGTAGTAATGAGTACTCAATTTACTAGACAGTTGTTTCAGAAATTTGCAAAAGAATGGGACTTTGTACATGTCACTAGTAGTCCTGAATATACTCAGTCCAATGGTATGGCTGAATGAGCAGCACAGAGTGCAAAGCAATTACTTTAAAGGTCAAAGTGTGACAATACTGATGTAATCTTGAATTTGCTTAATCTTAGAAACATACCCTGTGATGATATTCTTGGCTCACTTGTGCAAAGACTACTTTACAGGCAAACTAGAACTGCTCTACCTATTTCTTCAAGTTTGTTGCAGCTTAAATCTAAAAACACTAAACCATCAATGCTCAATTGTTTAAGAAGAGTAATAACCAGAAATCTAGTTACGACAGACTGAGCAGATTACATTATCCATTGAGGGCAGGAGAGACAATATGAATCCAGACAACAAAATGTTTTGACAGAATAGGACAGATTACAGACATTTGTGCAGAGCTGACATCTTACTTGGTAAATTCGAAAGGAGTGGAGTATAGGAGGAATTGCAAACATCTTCTTCCTGCACCAGAATTATCATCGTCATTGCAATCACAACATTGTATCTGTGATGCAAACTCTAAACTGAAGAGTGAGTCAGACACTGTTTCCAGACCAGAATGTGTTCAAAAGTCTGATTCTGTTCCAGAAAGTGATTCGAACATTCCACAAGTCAACCAATTTACAGAAATTGTCCCATTTGCTAAATCTAATTCCCAGTTTTATGTCACATGATATGGACGAGTGTCTAAACCAAGTGTGAAATATGCACCAACGTGGACTTGATTGTATATACTTACATGTTTAATATTGTATAATGCATGTCTGTAGATTACCTGTGATTTCTGCATGCCAAACAGTCTCACAACAATTGTATGGTCTATTTCTCAAAGCAGGAGGATATAGATCAGAGTGGAAAGTGTGAGTGCTTGTATCTTTAAGAAGCCTGCCAGGCTATACGTGCACGCATATAACCCGCACACATGCACATCCTTAGTGCCATTTTGAAAGAGCAGCTAGGGAGTAAGCATGCATGATCATAGTCATTAATTGTATAATTGTATATACTTAAGTTACAGTCTATAGTCAACAATAGGAATGTGTTTTTATATAATAAAGCTGCTTGAACAGAACCCACTAAGACTCATTTATTCGTGTCCTAACAAGAAAGTGGCACCACATGAAACAGAAAAGGTAGCCAGTCAGTATTACCCCCTGTAGAAACACACAACAGTATACAGATGTGAAATACAAACAGCAGGCAGGGTACAAAACAAAGAGAGTAACAGGAACAACAAAACCTTCTTTGCGCTATAACAGTAACTTACCTTTGCTCCTTCCATCCAGAAAAGAACAAGAAAATGACACATTTTGTTAACAAACCATGTTTGAAATTATAAAAGGTCTATCAAAGGAACTGTCCCTGAAACATTTGTACATATTTATCACAACGCATTCCGTTTTTATGTATTGGCAGTCATGTTCATAGGTTCATAGGTGTTTACCAGGTTAATGACCACAAGGGCCTTTTTAAGCCTAGCCATGCATCCCAAATCTCTGACAAGTTCTGGTAACCTTAAGTGTAAGCATGGGCCTGGGAGATGAACCATTTACAGGTTACCTTTGTTCATTAGAGACATAGGTGCCAAACCAGGGATGAATTTCAAGTTTCCTATCCAATTATCCAAGTTGCACTTGAATTGGGTTAGGGAAGAACTCTTCTTCACATGGATGGGGAGCCTGTTCCATAGACAGGGTAGTCTCTGTGATATATACCTATCTCTCCCATAGGTCCTATTTATATCACAGGCAAGGTTTAAGTCTTTAGAATGGGTAAGGTAGACATCTAAAAATACTGTGGCAAGCATGGCCATGCCATCAGTATATGTTTAAGTAATGTAGACTGATAAAAGTGTAAAATCCTTTGCTTCAGAATTTTCTTAAATAAATTCCAGCATATGCAGTATGTAGCTGAACAAATGGAAGCATACCTACTGAAATTCAGTGCTCTTCTGTGCAGATATATCCCAAAGTAATAGCATATCTCCTGTCTTCTCCACATAAATAAGTCTCTTCACCATCAGTTTGCCAAGCTACATGGTTGCCTTTTTATATGGTGTAGATTTAGGGCTGTCAGCACAGTGAAGATGCAGTGAGGGGCAAACTCATTATAATTGCTGAATCCCAAAAAATTGGATCCGTGTAGGAATGTAAACATAGTGTAGTCTCTCCCCCAGTGTTTTGTTTTAATGGATTGCAACTGTGACTGATTACTGTTTAGGAGAACGAAAACAACACAGCACTGCAGGCTGCCTTATTTCCAGTAGTGTGTCAGATCACATCTACAAAGTGTTAGATGTAAGGCTGGAAGTGTAAGTAAGCAGCACACAAGTCACAGGTTGTGTCCCTTCACATTCAACCTGCCATTCATTTTTTGGCAACTGTATATGATATTATTTTCACTTAATATCCTCAAGCATTTTAAGGCTAATGGTATAGAAAGGGTTGCAGACTGCATTTCTCAGATTACTGCTCAGATACATGAAGAATGGCCAACAAACACAGAAATGTAAAACAGAGCTGTATATTTTCAAGTAATAATCATGGGAGGTTGTGTGATCACTAGGTGCACTACATCCAAAACTACTAAAGGTATAAATAATAATTGTATGGTTTGATATCACTGTAGTGCTGTTGCAGTTGGTTGCACACATATTGAGTTAAATTCCTTGCTGAATAATCTGTTTGTGTGGCAAAGAGGGATAAGGCACCCATGCTGTGTTTGGAAGGTGCATTGGAGAGAGAGATCAAATCCAAACCTATCTAGTAGTATCTCATGTGTACTAACAATTTCTAGTGTGTATGTCGTAGGTTGCTTTTCCTCATTTCAGCTACCTCTCCATTTTCTTTCTTTTTATTTATTTAATTTTTTATTGGCCACTGTTTCCGCAATGCACCATTTAGCCCAAGCATGGGAGATGGAGAAAATGAATGTCAGGTTTGGCTGTGCTTATCTCATTTGCACAAAGCACAGCAGTGCACAAACTGGACAACTGGATAATCGGGAAGCAGACAGGACCCAGACAGCCAAAACTAGAAACCAGATGCATTCAGTTAATACTGTTGGACATTGAGCAAACCTGATAAGTGATATCATGCTGCAGTTAACAGCAAAACCTTAAGAATGATTAGTAAAACAGGGAATGTCATGCATCTAGTCCTCTGGCATCTAGTGCTAAGTTTAGGGCTGAAGTACAGATGGTCCTTGGTTCTAGTATAGGGTGTACAACATTTGTTTTACTGTTGTGACATTGCAGTTTATAGCAATGAACTGCATGCAACATAGACAAGTGTTTTCTCAACCTTCTTGTAGCAACAGGTGTAATTGTCGGGCTGCCGTATGCATGGTCCTGGGTTTGAATACAGCATATTCCATACACTTTTACTATTGTTCCATTTCCCATTATAGTCACTCTCACATATAATAGTGTAGCTGGTATTAACTATATGTATGAGGACTGAGACACTTGTATTGTTTCAGTTATGTATTCATTTATTTATGTATTATCACATTTATTCTCAAATGTATGACTGTGGGTATATTGTGTCCTATATTCCTGCAAGTATATTTCTGCTATCTGGACTGCCATGGCCTTCACATTTGTCTAACACACATATACAACTGGCTGTACTTCCAATAACCTTGAATTTGCTTTGCTTGCTACTGTTGCATTCTGCTTACCATCACAGAAGCATGGTGCTCAGAGGTGCACACTGCCAAGCACCATGTTTGCACAACAGTAATCACAGAAACATTTTCAAACAGTGCGTGCACTCCCACTGATCAAAATAACTGGAATTAGTGGGAAATAATCACTGTCCATTTCTATTGATCCATGGTAGACATGGCAGGCATTTCTGGAGAAGGTGTCAGATTTAGACACAGAGATGGGTTGTCCAGGAGTCTAAGATTTTTATTTGACTTCTAAGCACCACCTTGTCAAGCTTCCACAGGAGGACTATTCTGGCTCCAAGCATAAGTTCAAAGCTTGGGATAGTTTAGCCTAGGCTGTAACCAGTGCCACTGGTATCACACAATGGTGACTGCTGTAAGTATCACTATAATGACTTATGGTGGAGGAAAAGGGATACCCTTGATGCTTGGATCAAGGAATTTATTACTGTGGACACCCTACAAGTGTGTAAGTATCAACTGCAGAGAGTACTTATAAGACTTAAAAGTTGAATATAGGCAAGACTGGTATTCATAATGCTATTCTGTCTGTTTTTTTTCCACAGCTGCCATGGACTGGGAGGTCAATGTAAGAACCCATAGAGCTAGATTGGGGAGGATGATGGAAGCATGTGGTGTGTATGTAGCAGAAGAATAGTGTTTATAATAGCATTAAAAGTTAAATATAGCTTTTTCAGTATTTTATAGAGTTGTGTCAAACTTGGCATGCATATCTCAACTGCAAAAGCAAGTAGCACAAAGCAGAAGTACAATAATAGGCTTTATTTTATTTTTTTTTAATTTTTTGTTGTATTTTATTACATGTCGTCAAAATTTGTGTCCATGTCTTCCATGTGTACCACATTACTAAATGCTCCACTGTACAGCAGGTTAGGCCTGCCCCACATGATCCATCTGCTCTCCCTCCACTGGCTATAGCACCATTGCCCAGCATGCCTGGCAGCCAAACTGTCAGCAAAACCTCTGCTGTCCGTGTACTACCTGCTCCTTTAGGTAGTCCTGCCCCAGAGGCTGGGCCTGTGATACCCTCTGGGAGCAGTAGAAGAGATGGTGATTTTATTACCCACACCAAGATGCTAGGGAGGTCTCCAGCAAGGTGGCCACAGATAATGGATCACAGAAAATATTACAATAACCAACCACAATCATGGACAATATCAGTATAATACCATCACTAGTTCTGTGCCTCTAACATAACATATGTGATATAGAGTAAGAGATGCATCTGCAAGTACACACACTTGAACAACTATTACGATACATCCACACTCTATGAAGGTAACCATGTACAGTCATATTCAGGCATATCAGTTTGCATAGCTTCACAATAGGCACCCTACCCCAGTTGGATGTCAGATTATTGATAGATGTCCTCTGCATTATTCATGTAATTTGTTCTCTTACACAGACATCCTCCCCATTATGTCACCTTGTGTGACAGTCACAGACAAAACATTTTTAATGTACAGTCTTTACTGTACCATATTGATATGTGTTTGGTGTTGCTGCTACAACCATCTTCCATTAACATGCCCTCCTTTGCTGTACACAAGGGAGTTTCACCTGTCCTCTTTCCCTGTGTTCATTTCTACAATTAATCTGTGTGTCCCTATTCAATTCACACACTTGCCCTGAGTGATTATTTTACATGGCAGTCTCATGTCCTGTTACAGATCAGTAGCACAGCTTCAGTGCAGAATGCCAAGGATGAGATATCACAATACTCTGCACTGTAGGTACACACTGTCCTGTACTGTGTTTGGACCAAATTCTTCACATTCATACCTCTCAACTGTCCATATATTCCCAGGATGTCCAATGTTTGCGTTATCAAATTTGTGACTTTCTACCATATCATTGGGATGATCTCTGCACTGGTGTGTCTCAATATTACATATATTTCAGTGCATACCTCTCAGTTGTCCTGATTTATGCAGAATGTCCAAAATTTGACTCATATTTGTGATCTTTTCTGCATTAAATTTTTGTTTTCTGGCAAATCATTGGCATGTCATTGCGGAGTGAAGTCAAAAACTGATGACTGACATTTGAGTTTCAAAATGTATGCTCTTCAGGCAGTTCATGCTAATGTACAGCCTATTTATTCCATCAGCTTTCTATGTTGGAAGTGCAATATTAGGTATCTGTCCCTATTTTTGGGGCTTTGTCCCCCATTATGTATGGCTTTGTCCCCATATCTTGCTCAAAGAGATGACAAGTATGTTTGGGTTTCCCTGGGAAAAAAAATGCTGATTCATTCCTTTTCTGTTTTCAGCTTTCAGACATTGAAGTTCGATATATCAGCGTTCACTATTTTTAACATTCACTGATGTGATATTGACCCTTGAGAGAATATGTGAGTTTAACTTATTATATGTGTTCTGCAAGAAGAGATGTACTACTGTAATGATTGTCAGTATTCTGTGCAGGGAATTCACCACCCATAAAATGACCACTTTTTGGATGAGTTAAGATGGACAATGTTAGACCTGGAGTTGAAATCAGGGGCAATCCTGGCCAGTTGATCTGCACCTGTAAGAATCAAAGCCATATCATCAATGTTGTCACTGTCTGGTGTATTTACTTGGTGCAACACAGAAATGCATATCAGACATGCATCTAGTAGAACACCTTGAAGGGAAGTCTGCGCTGTCAAATCCTAATGGGTATGCATCACAAAGAATAATTCTTTATAGCTAACAAGATGTATGGGAGTTCACTGTGACAAATGTGATGCACTTGACTAAAGCATCCCTGGCCATACAGCCATACAGATAATAACACAAACACACATTATTATGAGAGGATACCCTACACACACAGCTGTCTGTTACATGCATCTGCCACACATTATAGCAATGGACATTGTCTGAAGCATCTGCAAATGATGTGTGAATTAAGAAGTGATCCATTGGAATGAATGGTACAGCAGAATGTAAGACTAATGACAATGCATCAACTTTGCCTATGTGCACAGAAATACAGCAGTACAAAGTCTAGTGGTAATTAGTAAGGAAGCTGTCACTGTGATATTATACATATGCAAATAATAATCCAATGAGTGCTCCGTTGAGGCAGATGCTGCTTTGCGGTGAACTAATCCAAATGGTAAAGCAAAACAGAACAACAGCAGCAAACCATAGACCAACGCTTCCAATAAAAAACATGTAACTGGCAGACCTCTCGTGTAAATACGTATAAATTCCAGTGAACAAAATCCAGATATAGTATAAACGTTTATTGAAACAGGTTAGCGCTTTCACCAATGATGGCTTCCTCAGACCTATACACTCTACAAATCTCATCATTGTTTAAATAGCGCTCATGGCGGGAATTCAAAATTCTTAAAGTGCAATCACATTTAATTTCAAATGTTTAACAAATAAAATAAATAGAACAAATGAACCCTTACAATTAGTTTAAATGATACATGGAGCACCCTTTAAAAGTACATGACAACACTCAGCACATGTGCCACATGATCTTGTCCTCTTGACACTGCCAGTGAAAATGTTATATTGCCATGAAATCCTGACATACATCCATATGTGATCATGAAAACTGTCAAGTGGTAATACTGATGTGATGTAGTGGTACATGCTTGATGCAGTACAGTCACACTAAAGCTGAACCTGTGCTACAGTTCGACTTCAGACTGCACCTCACCTCCAGATATAATGTTTTGCCTGAATCACAAGCGACACAGTGGAACTGTTAACACAATCATACAACTCTATATTTTCCATGTCATTATGTCAGATATACTTCATATGCCTATATGTTTATCAGTGGAAATGTGTGTGGGTGTGTATGAGGACCCTGACCACATGCGGACACAAGAAAATTGAAGTGACACAAATGCCGACACTCACACAATGATGCTGGAGAACACCTGTATAATCCTTGTGAATAACAGCACATACTGCATACAATGAATTCCCCAAGGTTACAATTGAATCCCAACATGTCATATGTTTGTCTGTATAATAACATTGTAACATGTGAATGAACCAGGGCATATGTGCCCATGTGATCAGTATGACATAATATTGTTGTATGTCAGATAACATTTCCAGATGCTAGGTATACACTTGTGCACCTGTGCCATGCTGCATCTGTCACTGTGATGGTTGCATGACATACATGTAAAATGTTCATATACTATGGTACAAGAACACATGCCTTAGTAAGGCAGCAATATTCATAGTATAATATAATTTCAACAGTCCTCAGGAAGCATATTACTACAGTTGTTATTGAAAGACCATGTAATCAAATGGCAGTAGCAACCATCAAAATGGTTGCTCAAATCACAGATTGGAATACATTGTTTTAGGGATACAGCACATCCACATCTCATAGCACATGACATGTGCAATGTTCAGAGGGTTATTGGACATTACTAAGCTATGGGCCAGGAGTACATACACTACTAGCCATTACTACACCATTTAAACAGAAATAGCTATAGCTATGTGAAGGAAAACAGTAGGGGTATGTGGATATCTGTGTATGTGTTCAATTTAATGCAGATTGCCTCTGTCCATATGTGGCATGTGCACAAACCCATGACAGAATTATCAATCACACATCCAGTTGTCTGGAGATAAGTTAGAACTCCCTAATCACCTAGACTATCTACAACTAACCACTGCTCACAAACTAATATTCTCTCCTAATAAATGCCCAGCCTTAAAGGACATCCTTCCTCCATACATCCCCAACAGACCACTGAGATCCGAAAACCAAAACCTAATCTCCATTAGTAAACTGAAATGACCAGCTGGCCAGCTTTTACTCTCCTTCTCACTAGGTAAAAAATGGAACTCTCTGCCTACTTCACTTAGGACTATACCCAACACTGAATCCTTCAAAACTCAACTTTTTCTTCACTTATCCTCCAAATGGAAATGCTCCTGCTTTTACCCCACTTAAATTCCATAGTGACTCCTACTCCTACTCCACTATACTCTCATACTTATTCTAATTTCTCAAAATAACTACAACTAACAGACTTTAAGTGACTGTAAGCATATAAATATTGAAAAAAAAAAATGCCATCAAGTTCTCTTCAACTCTCAAATGTAGTAACCCTACTTGTTTTTACAAACTATATTGTATGTATTTCTTATTTTGTAATCTTTATTTGCATTCTGCAACCTATATTGTATTATACTGTTCTTGGAGCTTTATTCTGTAACCTATATTGTATTATACTGTTCTTGGAGCTTTTCTCCCCGGGCCTCCACTGAAAATGGGCACTTCATGGCCCAGTGGACTCCCCCGGTAATCAAACTGAAATAAATAATATAAATAAATAAGTTGGAGCGGATCATGGAAGGGCTCTGCTTCATGATGTGTGTAAGCATCCTTAAGATGATGACATCCTCAGTGTTCCATAGAATGGATTTTATGTGGATAAAGGGTAAAAGGAGGTGTTTGATTTAGTGGTCTGTGTAAAAGGTTCTCCTGAGGGTGAGTCAAATAAAAAAAGGTTCAAAACATCATACAATGACAGTAATATAACACAAACTACACACACATACACACACACACACACACACACCCACACACCCACACACCCACACACCCACACACCCACACACACACACACACACATACACCCACACACCCACACCCACACACACACACATACACACACACACACACACACACACACACACACACACACACACACACACACACACACACACACACACACACACACACACACACACATAAACACACACATGCACCATTTGATTGAATTCAAATTTGAACACCACATCTGTGTAGGGTATAGAAGCTGTAGTCTGTAAAATGTAAGATTTGCATCACCACATGTCTCTAACACTGTCAGAGTACACTTAATAGAGGATGACATCATCAGTGTATGCTGTAGAGAAGATGTTTTCAGGAGTGTCTGACATATATCTGGGCTCATATCCTGCTGTAAAATTGTCTCCAGACTAATAGTCAAATCAACAAGCACTTAAGTTGACTGTTGTGAGATTAGAGCCCCTACATATCTAATTGCACAAGCTGCAAAACACAACAGTTAGTACTAGCACCACCACACAAATCTGCTCTTACTAGTGCCAGAGTGCACATTATAGAGGATGAATCATCAGTTTATGCAACAAAGAAGATGCTTGCAGGAGTGTCTAACATAGCTGTGGAATCACATCCTGATGTGGAATGGTCTACAGACTGTAACTGAATGAACACAGATACAATCAAGTTGACTGCTGTGAGATTAGACCCACTACCTATCTAATGACACAATCTAGAGAACACAGTACTTAACAATTGTGTCGCCACACAAGGCTGAACTTTAGTTTGTCAGAGTGCACTTTACAGAAGATGACATCATCATAGCAGGTGACATACTATTACGAGACTTATTTACAAAGCCAGGACTTCTGATATGATTCCTTAAGCACAAGTTCTAAAATGGCATATATAAATAGATCCTGGAAAGCTAGGTGAAATAAGCTGTCATGAATGCATATTGCAGACATTAAACAGGCATGTACCTGTTTCTCAGGATGTTGTGTAGATGACACATACACACACACACACACACACACACACACGCACACACACACACACACACACACACACACACACACACACACATACACACCCACACACACACACACACTTTGGAAACAGCAGGAGTGGTGCAATGATTTATGTGTCTTCATATTCAGATGTGTGTATGTCCACATTAATACAAGTTGCTGACAATATCAATAGGATATGATCATGGATGACCAATGTCCAATGTCACAGCACACCCATACCAAATGCAATAATGGTTCTTCTACCTAACCTGTTCATAGGTTAATACTAGGCTAACTGCCCTTATGGACCATTTTAAGCCGAGCCAATTAGCCCACGTGAGAATCAAATCCTGCTCCTTGGGTCTGTAAGGCAACCACCTTAACCATCATGCCACCCTCAGTAATTTAGCAGTCCGCTTGACAATGGCCCAAGTACTGATATATCATTTGGAAGTGAACTGCTACAGGGCACACATAAATATCAAAAAGCATGTGTCTAATGAAGCACACATGTCACTGCCCTTCTCTTGTGTTTATGAATGCATAACCGTGTATTGGAGGATTGCAGCCCTGCAACTAGAGTTAGCCATGCTAATCACCTCTTAGTATAATGCATCACTGAACAGTTTATTTGTGTGGATGGTGGCAAAGTATTAGCACATGTATGATTCAAATTTCAGGAATGCAATTTGTCCACTGGTGCTCTTTACCGAACTGTGCACAAATAGTGACATACAGTAACGCATCTGATTATGGTTAACTAGAAAATACATCTGTTTGTTGTCAATGTTTCATGAGTCAGGTTTTATCAAAGAAATTGCTGGAAGATAGTATGATGTTCATACTGTAATCAATCTTTGAAATGTTGACGACAAAGTTTTCTTCCATACATAAATGTTGGCCTTGCCTTCCAGTTTGTGTGATGCTAAGTGTTGAGCAAATGCAGTTCTCTGCCTAGGAAAAAGTGTACAGTTTTATTTGGTTCACCTTCATATGTACAAACTGGCTGAACAGTTATGCACAGTCATCAGCACTCTGGACAGTATTCCATGCATCTTGCTTACTCTATGGCACAATGTGCAAGAGCAGTGATTTCCTGGCCAGAGCAGTGGTGAACCAGGGTTCAAATCTAGAGGATTCACATTTTTTAAAATGGTGTCAGGATGTCATTATCTAAGTAAAGGTGATCAAGACTGCAAATGTGATAATCAATGACTAAATTCAATCATGTGTCTTCTCCAAATTGTATTAATAATGCCTACCTCAATGCACTTGTACAAGTATGTGCTGTTTTGTAGGTCTCACTGCAATCCACAAGTTAATTGTGTGTGTCACAACAATAAAACACTCCAAAAATAGCACAAAGGATCAAATAGAAATTAGAGTAGTTTATTTTAACATCCACTTTCATAAAACATCTTCAGAACAATGCAAAGTTAAAAAACACTGCTTTTAGATGCAATGTACTCAGATTACAACCAATAACAACCATTCAATTAAACAATTACCAACAAAGTCTAATTGTTAGCTATTTTGTAGCCACACAGTTTCCTTTCCTTACGAAAACATTTTGTGTTGATATGTTCATTTAACTCATTCACTCCAACTGAGCTGAGGAAGTTTGCATTGTAACTTCAAATGGGCAGAGCCTAAGCCTTTTCACAGAATCAAATGATGTCCTCACATTTCAAACAAATGTTCATATCTCTGGAACCATAAGGATTATTAAAGAAATATAAATGGCACACTATTTAGCACAAACTATTTTTATAGTGGTAGCATTCTTTAGGTTCTAGGTCTTAAACTGAATTTTATAAGTCACATTAAACACAGTAACTATTAAATTTTTAATATTTTGTAAACAACTTGCAATATCTCAGCAACCACTCAAGTTACACACGTACTGTCAGCAGCATTTTATTAATGTAGCTGAGATCTTTCACAAGAGGCTGAGTTCTATCTGTGTTACTTGGTTGTTGAGATATTTAGAAAAATTTGAAAATTAAATTTATATAAATTAATATCATAAAAACAACAGTTAATATCTATTTACCCACACTAGACAGAGGTCAAATATTAATGCAATTGAGTTTACTGTTATGTAACCTTTAAGATGAAAATTTTTAAAACCTTGCATATAACATGGTTTTGGAATTATTGATGCAAATATGAACAAGCAATATTTGACACCTATAGACATCAGTAGAAGTTAACTGCAGCATTGAAACGCCACTTGGATGTAATGAGTTAAACCATGTAGAGAGTCAGCTTTCAACTTTATTTGCCATTCAACATCCTTCTTCTCTACCAAATTCTTTTAATCCCCACCTCTGTTATCTAATATTCTGCTATATGTAAGAACTATAAAAAGTTTTATTTTGCTGCTTTAGATCACGTCAGGTTAGAAAACTTGCACCATGAAGTGATTGACATAGACAGGCTTATGACAAGCAGAACATGGATGGATAAATAGGTAATAGTTGTAGAGATGGATGTGAATGCAAATATTTTGTTTTGGCCAGTATCCGATATATTTTGATGAAGACTCATAATGCAAATGTTAAGATGTGGGTGATAAACATATCATAGACACATAACATCACAGTATGAAATGATGTGAGAGACATGTGAAATTGAACCCTTAATGCTATGAGCAAAATAAGCTTCATTCAAGGTATTTATCTCAATAGTCTACATAGGAAGTTGCACCTTGTTACATGCAGCAGTGTACAGACCTATCAGACTAACTGTTTGTTTCAAAATAGTGCCTTTACTCTCCATTAACTCTGTATTTCTATAGCGTTGTATGGAGATAACCAGACTAGTGTGCCTAATGGCAAAAGTTTACCAGGTTTTGCCATAGTACATCAGCAGCCATTCCCCACTGCTCGGTACTGGTGTTCAATGCCAAAACCTTCACACATGCAGAGAACAAAAAGGTAAGACTTTTTATGTGAAGGATGGCCATGTGTGTGGTGTGTGATTCTATTTATTGACCGCATTAAAAGTGTGAAAATGGGAAAGGGTGAAATTGGAGGGTGCAAGTAGAGTGAAGAACAAGGAGGAAACAATAAAGGAATATGCAAGAGGAAATTAAGAAAAAACATAGATCGCCACTTCCTCAGCACACTATTGTGCACATATAGAGAAAATTTGATGAATGTGGATTGTCACCACAACACAGATGGGTGACAACAACACAATCATGTTGTATTGCCAATTAGACTATTCAAGTGTGTGGATAAGACACATATGTGAAGCAGAGAGATATGTATGCGACAAATTTTTTTGTGGGACAAGTGACCGTTTTTGTTTTGTTTCAAAAAGAAAGGGATAGTGGGGAAAAGACATAGGGATGTGAAGGTCTGGTAGGTATAGTAGGTGAGGAATGAGGTGCAAAAAAACAGGACAATCTAGACAAGAATGGTGATAGGCAAAAATTCTTGATGGACCCCATTATTAGGGATAGGTAGGGGATATGGAGGCACATGACAGTCAAGCAAGGGCATAGTGAGACTCTAGTACTCACCTTTGGAACTGTCATTACTGTCCCCTTCCTCAGTTCCCTGTGAGATTGTTTGACATGGGAGTATCTTTTATGTTTAATGAGCAACCTCTCCAGGTGGGTGATGTAGACAATAAGGCCAGTTTCTATTGTATCACACACCATCCTGGCAGTTCCTGCTGACTGACATAACCACTGCCTCCACCAATACTCCCAAAGGGTACCAATACACAAGCAGCCAGCACAATGCTACATAATGTGGATGGAGCAGGTAGTGCAAAGGCTGTGGAGGCAGTGCTGCCCGGTTGCATCACAGAGGTCCTGCTTGTTGGAGCAGCAGCTGGTGAAAGGTTGGTAGGCTGAACCACAGTGGTTGGCCTACCTCTCTGTGCTGAGACGTAGTTGGTTTGTTGTCAGAAAGGTATGACATCAGAACCATGTGATTCCAATTAACACACACACGCGCGCGCACACACACACATACACATGGAAGAAATAAGGGTTGGTGTGAGACAAAAAAGAAAAAAAAAGAATATTAGAACCATGATATGTCACTTTCATGCTTTATTACAACAAATATATTTTGATTATTAAACTAGCTATAGAGCTTTCAAAATAAAGAAGGACTGTGAATTGTTACAAGTCATCCTTGGAATATGTAGATATTCCATATATGCTTTAAAATATACTACAGATTAACTTAACTACATGGCATTAAAGCCAATATTGCTGCATGTCAAATGTAGAAATAGTACTTGTTGAATGTCAATCTATAGGCTACTTGTGGGAATTGAACCCATATTATCTGACTACACTATTACATTTACTATTACAGTTACCAAGAACTACAAAAGACAACATGCATGTTTGCTGTTACATTTAAGATATGCATGCTGAACTTGATACCGATCTATGGAATCACAATATATTTATTACAATCAGGGTCAGTTGTGCTGCATACATACCCCTTGCCTCTCTGAGTCACTCTAGCCTCTCAGCATGTGCCTCTCTGTTTGCCAGGATTTCCTCTTTAGATGCAAAATAGAAATTGAAAGAAGAGACATGAAAGCATTATGCATACCAGTCTTGGCCACCTACAGCATTCTATAACACTTAAAGTTGCTTGATCTGTCTACTTACACAACTTGGGGGGGTGTCAGCAGTTTTAAAGTCATCCAGCCACTGGTCAAGCTGTGCCTACTTGTGCATCTTAAGGTCACTGTAGTGGTGCATACACTGATCCCCAGTGTGTGGTATGCCAGTTTCACTAGAGACAGCCTTAGCTTGGCTGTTCCAAGCCTCAGCCTTATACTGAGACCTGGTATAGTCCCACTGCAACAGCCTATGGCTGTAGCGCACTATCCTTCCCATCTCCTGTCATGTCTGCAAAGATCCTCCAACAAGAGTTGCAATGTTTTCCCACCAATTTGTGATATTGTATTTTATGACCAGTGCATAAATATGCACAACCATGCCAACCATGTTTGCATGATGGTAAGCAAAGAGAAACATTGCCAAACAAAGAGGAAGGGAGTGTATGAAACAGCAAGGACAAGGTGACATTTGGCTTTAATTTATGGCAGGTGTGCTGCTACACCTGGTCATATATTATCCACTATCCAACACTAAAATGTTAAATGACTTGGCTTTTAAGCCATGACTTTGGAGGGATCAGTGAGATTACTTGGCACATATTTAGTGGGGACTTATACAGTGTTTAAATTAATTTGTACAATGTGGCATTCAAACCTTTTTAAATGAGAAGGGATACATTTCCACACAAGTGATTATTCCTCATAGACATAGTAGCCATGTTTGTCAACCATGGTCTTGAAGATATGCATCTTAAATAGCAATAGGCACTATACTTCAATTAGGTCTTTGTGTGTTTGACATTGAAAGGTCCTGGATCATGCATTCTCAGGTGTGATACAGGACTAATGTCTGACAATATACTGGAAATGGATAGACATGCATGACTTTAGTAATAGAGTTTTGAGCTATGGCACATACCTCATAATACATTCTGGGGTATGTGATAAAAACTTTCTTGAGATAGAAGATCAAGAATAAAGTGTAGAGTGATGATAGTGGGAAGAATATTGTATATGATGTTGAGGGAGAGACAGTAAAGGGGAAAATAAAGTGGGACTAGTGAAGGGCGGGTAACAGAGTTGTAAAAAGGTTATTACTTGTTTAAATACTCATTAAATAGTCATTATGACCCTTCTTCAGCTTTACTTATGTACTCACTTTTTTACTCATCATATTTAGAGCTTGTGCCACAAAGTCAGGTGACAGGTGGAATTTCTGCATTCATTGCTATCCATGTTGCTTACTGTCATGGGATGCTACTAAACATATTTACACTCTATAAGGTGACTGAAATTAAATTTCACTTTTTAAACAGCTAACAATGTTTGTGTTATGCTACATGCTACACACATAGGGAAACAAGATAAAAAAGGGAAACAAATGTTAAACAATTGGCTCTGGATTTGAACCATCAGACTCTTGCACTTATATAACACAGTTGTAGTGGCTTCTCTCTCTTTGTCACAGACACAGCTTTGCAATACCAATCCAATCATGTTCATACAAGCAATTCACATTTCATATCTAGTATTAACAGTTCATACAGTTGGACATTCTCAGTTGTACATGCATGGCTGACATATTTAGTGCAATGAGTGATCAGATAATTATTTATGAACTTGTTTTCAAAAATGCAGCTTTTTCCTGTGTTTGTATCTGGTCATTCTTCCCTTATTTCAGCTTTACTATCAGACATGCAATCTGTAGTGCTTTCTTATCACTTTTCTTTCAAGGTGTGATACAAATGCATAACAGTGAACAACAGTTTTTATCAAAGGCAGGAGACTTATGTTATTATGGTAAAAAAATATACATGTATAGTATCTGATTTTATTAAAAAGTTAAATGAAGTTAGCCCCATACTTTATAAGTGTATCCTCACTGACACACCAACTGCAGGGAAAGGTGTCTGAATTGCTGTTGTGTTTTCCTTCACTCACACTAATCATTCACTGTTGCAAGCCATTAGCAGCTAACAATGGTGTAGAGGTGACACTATGTTTACATCTGCAACAAGAAGTTAATGGTTTTATATTCAGCAATTCTAATGAGCTCATTTTGATAATTTTCATCTTCACAGTGCTCAGAGGGCTGAATCTAAATTATAAAAAGGTAACCACGTATATGGGGAACTTGAAGGTGAGGAGACATATTTCAGACACAACAGAAGATTGGTAATTATTTGAAGGAGATTCTCTGCTGAAAAGCATTTATTTTGTTAAGGTATGTTTATATTATTCAAGCCAAGAAGAAACTTTGCAGTGTGGCGACTGTGATGTTCACTTCCTGAGTTATGCTATGTAGTTAGTTCACTTACTAATAATCGAGCTGTAAAATATAACTGTAAAATATGTGCTACAAAATAATCAAATAGAAATAGTAGGTAGACTACAGTTGAGTTAAAAATGGAATATTCTTTATTGAAACACAAACAAGAGATCCTAGTTGAGTACAATGAAAAGAATCAAAAACATTCCTTATTTATATATAATAAGGTTGTTTGGAGCAAGGGAGTTGTCACAGAGGGTGGGTCTGCTAAGCGCAATAAAAGCATTACGATTATTCCTTTAGCCAAGTCCCCCTTCCCCCTTAACACTATAGTGTAATCAGAGATTGTGCTACCTAAAACTGAAGCTAACAAACTAGAGACAAATTACAATCTAAGACCAGTTTATTAACACTATGTATAGGCTAATGAACTAATCAAAAACTATTAATTAGGAAACTAACTAAAAAAAATAACTGACTGACTAACAAAAAGATCTACCACTAGACATCTACCAGATTAAATATTAATAAATATCCAAGTTTTAACAAAGGTCGCTTTCATATCAAATAAATACTTCATCGGGTTTGTATGTTAAAAATAAATCATGATATGAATGAACACATGCACAGATCTACAACCGAAAACCTATGTAGGATGAAAAACATAAAAAATAATTGCTAAGCTGGAAATTCAGTGATACTTGTTAAAAATAAAGCACTAAAGCATGAAAAGCTTCACAGTCATTGCAGCTAGTCCTGTAAACCACCTGCATAGAGTTATGTCACCTCCTGTGTTGGTTTTAATTATTTGCTTTAAATAAGGGCAGAAAAACATGTCTCCATGCTGGATGTGCAGATGAAAGGCACAGTTGGTGCCACACTTATTGGTGTATGTATCCTGTGGTCAGAGACAACCTCCAACCCAACTCCTGATGTTGCTTGTTTTCGTATACCCAAAGGAAGGAGCTTCTCCAAGGATGTCCATTAAATATGATTTTTCAGTAATTATGGCCCAATTCTCTCTAATAAAATGAACACTGCTGTAATAGTCAACAATAGCCTCTGGTGAATCTTCTGTTACCACGTCTATAGTTATTGTAGTTAAAACAATCCTTTGTCTTTATTCTTGTTTCTTGTTTTATTAAGTGTCTCAGGGTCATCCTTATCATCCTGATCCCTTTTCTTCTTCTTTAGCTTACATTCGTTAATGGATTGGTCAAAGCCTTTTCTCCTCCCTCCCTCAGAGAATCAAACCTAGCATCCAGGCCTTTTTGGTTCTCATTTAATATAGCTATCTCCAGCTTTGAGATTACAGCTTTAGTTGTCTCCTGTGCAGCCAGGTTATTTTTAAGGAGCAGTCTTATGAGGTAGTAGCTAGCATTCATTAAGGTATCAAACCATTCAGCTGTCAAGGTTTCATACATATTATGCCACGTGTGCATCTTGTAAAGGCACAGGCCCCTAGGCAGTCTCTTCTTATCTAGACTTTGTTGTAAGTAAATTTGCTCCAAAAACACCCCTTTCATGCATTTCAGTTCCTTTTCTAGTTTATTAAAAGAATCGAAATTGTCCGTACCTTGGTTTTGAACGTCCTCACCTTTAATGTTCCCTAGATTAATCCTGTCATCATCATTCTCCTCCCAGTTAGGTGCTGCCACCAAGTTAAATAGCCTGTTGTTTTCCATGTTAAAGTCCCAATGGTGGAAAAAACACACACACACTGCTGTCAAAGGGGACCAATAAACAGATAAAACATTGTGAAGAACTCGCAGTGTATAACTGCAAAAGGAAAAATCCATGGTATCTCTCAAAGACTCAGAAAAAAAACAGAATGCAACCTATACTGAGTCCAAAACAACCAAGACAAAACTTTGCAGTGTTGAGGGTGTGATGCTAACTTTTTGAATTATGTTATGCACTTAGTTCACTTAATAGAATTCGAACTGTAAAATACATGCTACAAAATAAGCAAATAGAAATTAATAGGTAGTCCAGAGATGCGTTAAAAATGGAAAATCCTTTACTGAAACAGACAAACAAGTGATCCTAGTTGAGTATAACTAAAAGCATAACAACATTCCTTATTTATATAAAATCAAATTGTTTGGAGCAAGAGAGTAATTCCAGAGGGTGGTGCTGTTAAGAACAATAAAAGCTTTAAAATTATTCATTTAGCCAAGTCCCCCTTCCCCCTTAATACCACAGTGTAATCAGAGACTGTGCTACCTAAAACTGAAACCATCAAGCTAGAGACAAATTACAATCTAAGACCAGTTTATTAACACTTTGTATATAGGCTAACCAACTAATCCAACATTTTATTATTTAAGAAACTTACTAACTAAAAAAATGACTAGCAAAATGATCTACCACTAGAAATCTAACAGACTTCTTCTTATTCTTTTGGCTTTTCCCGGTTAAGGGTCGCCACAGCGGATAACCTGTATGCTCATAATTGGCAGTAGAGTTTTACGGTGTCAAGTTGCCAGCCCAGCGCCCAACCTTCCAGGGAAGGCACACACACACACACACTCACACCTAGGGCCAATTTAGAATGTCCAATCCACCTACAGTATGTCTTTGGGAAGTGGGAGGAAACCGGAGCACTCTGAGGTCATGCAGACTCCACACAGAAGGCACCCCAGCCGAGGATACTAGAAATCTAACAGACTAAATATTAATAAATATACAACTTTTAACTAAGATCCCTTTCATATCAAATAAATACTTCATCAGCTTTTTGTATCAAAAATAAATCATAATATGAATGAATTGTGTATAGATCTACAACTGAAAAAAACCTAAGTAGGATGAAAAACATAAAAATAATTGCTATGCTGGAAATACAGTGATACATGTTAAAAATAAAGCATTAAGATCATGGGAATCTGTTAACGTGTGGCATATAACTAAGAAAATGCTTAGCTTGTGTGAGTGCACTCAAGAGTAACTGCAAGCTGCCTAAAAGTGTTCATTTTTAAAATCTAAAGTAGCATTTAATGTGGAGCCAGGATATTTAGATTGTAACCTTTTAGAAATATATTTATGTAGCCCAAAAAATGAAGGTTTATCTGTGTGCACATCGCATACATCATTGCTGGCATAGGCAGTCTTTGCAGGTCTTTACATTTGTGAGATATACAGGTTATGCTTACAGCGCAATTATGTTCTTAACATTTGCTTTTGAAATGGGATATCAGAGAACATGTAATTATGTTTTGTATCTAATGAAAGGTGTTGTACATGTGGCTGATGGTGTTAGGGTTCTCAGATGCCCCAAGGCAACCTCCACAGCAGTGGTGGGCACAGTTTGAAAATTGACTGGCATTCCTAGTTTGCATTGTTGGCTGTTTAGCAATGCTAACTGTCATCAAGTAACCACTGAATTAACTGTTCTTCAGTACAGGAATGCTGTTGTTGACAGAATGATGATGTCTTTCCAGACCTTTACATT
Source organism: Protopterus annectens (assembly GCF_019279795.1). Lineage (NCBI taxonomy): Eukaryota > Metazoa > Chordata > Ceratodontiformes > Protopteridae > Protopterus > Protopterus annectens. The sequence continues at coordinate 581,510,346 of NC_056735.1, forward strand.
TGTGTTGAATGACGGGGGCTGCAACCTACCATCCTGTTGTTATAAATGAAAAGTGTGTTTCAAGTGCTTTATTTTGTCAGTGATACACGACCTCTGATTATTTATTGGAAAACGTCATTTACTTATGTGCTGTTCCTGTGTTCAAAATGTTTTATTTGTGTTGGAGGGTGAAGGGGGGACAACTACAATTTTGTTGAACTAAATGGAAAGTGTTTTTCAAAGTGCTTTATGTTAACAATGGATACACGGCATGATTTCTTTGAAAAATAAATACATTACTTATGTGCTATTAATGGATTTTGTCCTTCACTATTTTATGTCACATAGGATTATCGCACTAAAGTTAGCAGATCCAGGAAAAGAAAAACTTCAGTGAGGCTGAGAATGAGGTAAGCATACATGCTGTGACATGCCATGGGCACTTTTTGCTTGAGAAATGCCGAGGATATGACTGTCAAGAAAAGACATGTGAAATCAGATATGACTGCTAGAAAGGACATTTGGAATCAGGTAGTGACTGATGTCAATGCATCTGAAGGTTGTGGCCACAATTATAATTAGGTGTGGCATTGGGTCACTGATATGATTGCAATGGGACGGAGGAGGGCGACTGTAGTTGTCAGAGAACAGCTGGCTACGGGAGGTGGTCCTGTTACCAACCCACCACTGACACTAAATGAGGAGTTCCTATCAACTATCAGAGATCTCAACAACTAAGGGGAGCCTTCACATCATGTGATTGATATTGGTGCTGATGTGGCTGGGAAGTCAAGAGTATCCCAGGAGCAGATTCCAGGTAGGCTTACATATAGCAACATCATATTGTCTTTTACACTAAAATATGTAATTTGGCTGCTACTGCTTGCTGATGCATGTTTTTTATCTGTACCTATTGATAATTCACAGTTATACAAAAGAGTGGGGCAATAGTTACAGGGGTAGGGGGACAGCTCAAACAAGTTTCAGATTTAGCTGTTTCTTACAGAGCATATAGTCGATTGTTTACTCACTGTTCCTGTGTTATTTACATTATGATGCTTGATAGCCATCCCTTCATTGCTTAATTTCTTCCAGGCCCATCCTCCTTGCAAAGTGTAGAGACATCTGCACATCGTAAGAAAATATTTCTTTTATTACTTAGCATTGTTTAGATATATTATCTGTATGTTTGGAAGTATGCAATGAGTGTCTATATTGCTGTAGCATCAGCAATCGTGTGCCTAGTGTTACTTTTTTGTTCAGATATTTTGGGTTAATATTAAGGGGAGTAGTAATATTATTCCTGTTTGTTGCTTATTATCACAGGTGATCCTGACATTAGAAATGTAGGACTCCTACCATCTGATGTCAAAGAATTGGTAGGCTCTGATGATGATGGTGGTTAATTGGAGACATGTCAGGGGGTGCAGAGGTTCAGTCTGACACTGAGATTTTGACTTACACATCCCCCTGGATTTCCCTCAGACATACAGTATGTCTACACATATCAGTTACACTGAGCACTTTCAGTGATCAGGGTAGTGTGGTTACTGTGGTTTCAGTGCCAGTTGACTGGCCATAACCAAAGTTTGGGTGAAGTGCCACACAGGAAGGTAGGTATGCATCTTTGGAAGAGGCCTGCTGTTCACCCCCACCTGATCCTGGTGTGTCATTATGTGGCACTCGACATATGTCTAAGGCCATCCTGGAGGCACAGGCATGTCCACTAGAGCCTCTGAGGACATGCTTAGGGTTCTGGATGTGGCACAATTTGACATGTGTAACTACCTCCACTGTGTGGCCAGTTCAATGGATCAGATGAATACCACACTGGAACAAGTAGGGTCTGTGATGGAATGTCTGTTGGAGGAGGATAGCATCCATGTGGCCATAGGGCCATGACATCATCTAGTCTTAGTCGACATGGCCGTGCACAATCCCACTCCCATAGTGAAGCTACTTCCATTGCTCCATCATTGGTTGAGGTGTCCAAACCCAGACATGGTAGGCCATGGGAACATGGATCTGTGTTCAGTCATGAGGAGAAATCATCAAGCAGACATTGGTTACATTCAGGTAGCACCACCACATCTGACCATGGCTGTGGATATGCAACTGCAACTCCGTTCAGGGCCAGTTCTCTATGTCAGTAATGATGCTTAACTAAAACCTATACCATGCATGCCTCACACCAGTCTGACATGCCAGGACATAGTGCTAGCACAGAGCTTGAGTGTGTTCATGCAAGCACTCACATACACATTTCCTATAGAGTGCCCATGCATACTCCCATACATACCAGCTACATGAAGAATTAATGAGGTCATCCTGTCTCAATGGACATTCAATATTATTTACATTCCTGCTTGGTATCAGCCTTGGCCTCCTGCAACCTACCCCCACTCCCACCCTGTGCAAATGACAATAACTATGTCATCAACTGGTTTCTATTTTTTGGATTCAGGGTTGCATATACATATGTCTGATGTACAGGGTAAATGGCTAACTGAGTGCTTATTATAAGCATTGGTGATGTAATTTGGATTTTTTTTTCTGAATTATTCGAGCATTTTAGTTTTGTGATTCCTACTTTGAAACTGTGGATGCAGCATTCATGCTTATGGCTCTGTCATGAGAATGTAGGGATAAGAAGAGTTTGGACTGATGTTTCTATACTGAGTATTTTAGGTGCATGTGGTATGTTGTTTGTTAAAAGTACATATATATTACAGAAGTCATTCATGTCACATATTGATGCCATTGCTGGACAACTTGTACACATTCTACTTAGATGCATTTGCAAGTAACAGTATGCAGATATCTGTCATTCGTTCATGTTCTTACACATTTATTTTTTTTTCACAAGTTGAACATTTACCTTAATTGTACTGCAGCTGCAACTGTTGTCATTCAGGCCTGACTTTATCTGATGCTAGCAATACATAGCCATTTCATGGATAAGTTAAGGATGTGAGTGTTGCCTGGCATCAGTTTTACTGTATGTATGTGAATAGAATGAAAAGTTTATCCCTTAGGGGGTCAGCATGTGCACTATCCATTGCATCTTGGCCAGGGCAAGGGCATATTGTGCATGTCTACATCTATCTATACTCATAGCAGCTGGGAGTTCCCCCTCTGACTCCTCATCTGCAGGTGGATGTGTTGCAACTGCCAGTGGTGGTGGAACCTTTGCTGCTAGTTCTCGGTGTTCCTGTTGCAGCTGTTTGTCACAAGATGATAACTGTGTAGGATAGCACAGACTATGAAAATGTTGGCACAAGTACTTGGATCATGCTGTAGAGTCACCAACACTGCATCTAGGCACTGAAACTGTGACTTCAACAGCCCAGACACATGTTCTGTGATATTTCTTGTTTGAGCATGGGCCTCATTATATCATTTCTCTGTGGGTGGGTGCATCATCAACCATGGTTCAAGTGCTTATGCTGCTTTTCCAGTAAATGTCCTTGTGAGAAATCACCCCTGAAAAACTTCTGGTAGAGCTGTGAGTTGTGCCAGAAATGGGAGTCATGGTAAGTCATTGTAACTGCTGGGTTGCCAGAACACACATTTGGGATGATTCCCTTAGCATTGCACATGAACCGGCAGTTAATTGGCAACCAAGTAGACTCCTCCCTGTTCCCTGGGTAGTGCTTTAATCTCAGTGTGCATGCAGTCTATGGCACCCAAGACTTCAAGGAAGTGTGCTATAAATCCTGCATACTTGTTGCTTTTTTCCTTAAGGTACAGTGGAAATATAGTCACTGGAATGCTGTACAATAGCATTCAGAAATTGGTGTAGGATCCTGGATGCTGAAGCCTGTGACACCCCCAGCATGTCCCCTGTGGGTCTCTAAAAGGCTGCTGTAGCAAAATTCTAAATGTGATACATACCTTGGTCTCCACAGACACTGGCTCCCCTTGGGTTGTCCTTGCTTTCAGGTGAGGACAACAGAGGTTGCAGAGTTCCTGGAGTGTGTCTCTATTTTTCCTGTAGTGCTCTACTATTTCCACCTCATGCAGACCATGGAAAGTTAAATGGTAGTATAAATACCAATACTATCAACAGCAGCAGCAGCATAGACTTGATCCTATTGCACATACATATTTAGAAGAGTAGCAGCAGCCACTAAACATTCTTTCTTTGCTGGGTAGTTTCTCTGGCTGGCTTCCAGTAGTTTTTGGAGTTCAAGGCAAAAGCCTACATTAAATGTGCACAATTGCTTTATAGCTTGTTGAATATCCCCACCATCTTGAATTGGTTGATTAGCATACAATTCAGCTGCTTATGCAGTAATCAGCATATCACAATGTTTACTTTGGTTGCACGGCTGTACTGAATACAAATCAGTGGGCTCCTGTTTTAGCATCACTGTGCAGCATGCACACAGTTTTAATGTGCCACGTAAGGTTTATTGAATCATGTCCATCTTCTTTATTTTATAGTAAAACGAGTAATTTACTTTGTTTACTTTTTTTCGTGCATTCTCTCATCTTTTTTTTTATTTTATGCTGCAGAACAGAGAAGTTATAATAACATATTTATAGATTTGTCATTCTTCTTTGGTTTGTTTGATGATGAAATAGTACAGCTGACAATTGAAGTTAAGTATTGTATTCTTATTTTTTTCATATATTACTTGCATTTTGTAATGTTTTCCTTTGTTTTTTTTTATTTATTTGCATGAAAAATGCAAATAGCAAAGAAAAAAATAAAGTATAAAAGGCATTATGGATGTGAGATGACAGCCTTATTTGACCACTGGAAAATTATCAATGTGTATGTCTAGTAAAGTATGTGAATAATAAATTATGACATTATTCCAATTTATTCTTCAATGAGAAATACACAGATATATCACTACTAATAATTATTAATGTCTACAATATGCAATAATAGCACATAATACAAATATGGTAAAACAAAAATCTGATTAAATAGTGGCACAACCAGCTCCAGCTTCAAAAGATAGCAAAGCAAAGATCCTGAACCCACAGGAAGCAAACAATAAACTCTTATTCCAAAGCACACCTTAATCATTTTATCTTTTGAAACTGCAAGGACCTCAGACTTCTACATATTTAAAGTCACCAAACATGGCACTAAGGAGTGTGCATTGCACCAAGTCCTCTTCTACATCATATCATCATATCTGGCAGATACAGCAAAATAAATAGAATGCAACACCAAAATTGTATTTACAATGAGTTTACAAAGGGAAATTAAGAAGTGGTGGACTAAAATTTCATTGTAATCATGATCCTACAGGGTAGCAGATTACAGGAAGATTTCTGTAACAGAGGGAAAAAAAATCGCGTGGTCTGATGGAACATGGGAGCATGGCATATTGAAGGAAAATGGAAATTATGAAAGGAGACATAGGAAAAAACACAGTAGATGGACAGATGGACATGGAAAGAAAATATAACCAAAAAAGAAGGATGCGATTTAAATGGTTAAAGAAAAATTCTGCCATAGATAAATAAAGGCCTGGAATACAAACAGATAGGATCAACAGAAGAAGTCAGATGGGAATGGTAGAAATGAATCAGTAAAATATTTATGAGAATCAATGCAGATCTAGATTAGCTACGTGGAAATGGAAGAAGCTGAGAAAAAATGTGTTATTAGATAATGGGTTGATAGATTATGTAGACAAAGATAAATAAACTATAAAGAGAAATACAGTGTTCAAAGAAGCAAACTCCTCCATTGGCAAAAACTGAAGAGATCTGACTTTTGCGGGAAGTGTGGATGAAGTACAATGTACAAAAATATTTCTATACAGAGGAATAGCAATGGATCATAGAGTACTGGCTTACAGGAAAACATTAAATACACACATAAGTTTTCATTTAGGGTTGTCAGCTACACAATAAATATTATGACAGATTCCCACATGAAACTGGCAAACAGGTCATAGTCATAGGATGAAAAACCAACTAGTTCCAGAGTTAAAGAAGAGTGTCACAATTGTTAACTTCATTCAAGGGAGATCAATATCCAGCATGTAAGGAAACTAAATGTTGGTGAGTTTGACTGCACTATTTGCTTTAATGATGAAAAGCATCCCAAGAGAAACGCTGGGAGACTACATGGAAGCGGGTGACTGTAGGAACAGAAGATAGTATTAGTTTACAGACACACATACAGACAACTTGATTCCCTTTTTTTCTGAGCGATAAGAAAAATAGAAAAGAGGATCAGTTCATACTTCACATGGAATTTAACTCAATCCAGCACTGGATAATTCTGAAAACTTATGTGTAGCATGTATGGAATGACAGGTAATGTAATGGGTTGTAAAAGGAGTCTAGAACATAGCATGTAATGCTATAATTATTTCTTCCTAAGGAAAATATAATTAGTGCAGTGTCAAAACTGCAGATTAGTGACAGATGCTTGGAATAGCATTATTTAGAGTATGTGTAATCATCTTGATGGTAGTCTATCGTAAATAATTTGCTGAATGTGAAGCAACATATGCCTTCACAAAGTGCTTGCCTGAAGAAATGGTACAACCGATTCATGTGACAATGTAGTAATTTGTCGCACTCTGTGTCATCTGCTTAGTTCTGTACACTGCACTGGGAGAGAAAAACTAAACTTGCAAAGATATACAGTGATAAGAGGAAATGGCATGCAAGGAAAAATTGGGCAATCTTGAGTTACATGCGGGACAGGCCAGCAAAGAAAGGAAGAATACAATATGGTATGATAATGTACAGCTGCACAAGGTTATGAGTCAGACATACCAGCTGACTAGTCTAAGAACTGAGCTAGTCAAGGAAATCAAAAAGAGTGATCTCAGGATGTTATTGATGATAAATGTATGAATGAGAATATTAGTGAGATAGTCGAGCATAAACTAGCTGGAACGGAGCAACTTTAGAATGGACAAAAAATGTTTTTCTTCTTGTAGAGTATGGCATGAACTGCCAAAATCAATGATGAAATGCAAAATCCCCAACATATTCAAAAGGCACCTATATCATATTATCGAAATCGCAAAATGTTGAATGCTCAAAAGAGCAAAAAGTCCGAAACTCGAACTTTATATTGTGGGTGGCTACACCCTACCACACACCCCCTGCTAAATATATATTCCAACTCTGAGATTTCATGACCGTATTACAGAGAGAAAACGGCAAATATCCCAGTCTTCACTGTACTGCGATCTCAAAAACGGAATTTCGAGTTTTTGGCACTTTTGCTATTTTGACGTTTGACATTTTTAATTTGCAATAACGTGATATAGATCCTTCAAAAGTACTTGTGAAGTGGAGAAGGGATGTAACAATAGGGTGCAAGTTCAATATATTAGCTGCAATAGTCCGGAATGTAATCTCTTAAATAGGGAAGAAAATATTTAAGGAGAATATTGTCTGTCATGAATTCCCTCACTGGTGATGCTTATAAGGACATCATTTTAAAGTAAAATTGTCAAAACATTGTTTTTATGCATCAATTCTGACATAAGATAAAAGCTAGTAATCCAGTTGTGTAAACTGTATCCCATCTGGTAATGACACAATAAGCTGGATGAAACTATAGATGAGAAGAAACCTTTAACTTGACTGATGTTAATGTCTTAATCTGTATTGCAGTACTCCTGTGTGAATGCTGACTGGTCTAAGGACTGAGCTATTCAAGGCAATCAAAAACAGTGAACTCAGGACATTATGAAAACAAGTGACTATGTCCACTTTGTGACTCATTCAATCTGAGTCAAACCCGAGGTCTGCAAATTTTTATAAGATTACAACTCATAAATAGAGAAAGGCTTAGTACGCAAGCCCTTTCCTTGAATATATCTAAACTGTTATCTTCCACTCTACTACAAGTCTGTCTGGGAAGCAGATGAGCCTGGAAATCTATGAATTCCAGAATCAAATTTCCTTTTGAAGAGTGTGTTTGGTAATGATTGAGATATAGAAGTGAGAGCAGGAAAGTCTGGGTAATTTATGTCAAAACAGTAACAGCTAATGTTTACTTACTTGACAAATATGCCCAATAAAGTAAGCATGAAATCTTCATTATGTAGATTTTCAGTATCAACAACCCTTTCTGAAGTAATTGTGGATATGCCCCTTAAAACAGAGGATAGACAATCCTGGACAACAGGGGAACATAAATGGTCAGAGAACTTTTCTTCCACTTACAGTGCACTCTGTAAATAGTCCAGAAATGCACAGATATTTCAGGATTTAGTAACAATAAAAAAAAAAACAAAAAAAAAAACAAAAGAAGTATTGAGTTATCAGGCCTCCAGTGTCCATTTATTCATTTATTGAAACTAATTGACACAGACAAATATTTTGATATATATATATATATATATATATATATATATATATATATATATATATATATATATATATATATATTTGTTTGCTTGCCTGTTTGTTTATGTATCTGTAGAATGGAAGCAGGACCAAGTTTGCATCTTCTCTATACTAGAACTCTATAACTGTATTGTCTTAATAAAAGAAGCGCTGCTTTGTTATTTTTCTGAAAATAAGACCTCATTTTTGCCCTGGATGACCATGCAGCAAGTTAGCAAATCAAGGTAGCTATTCCATCTGAATTTATTTCTGTCAGGGTTTGGGAAGAATACCCACTATGCTTCTTAAAAACAGTAAGGTCTTGAGGTAATTTTTGATTGCTAAGTCATGGATGGTTTGAAGTATCAATTATGTCTAAGATGCGTTAAAATAGAGAAAGATTTGAATAACTACATACAAAAATGCATAGCATATGCTTTAAATTAATCTCATTTTAGCAAGAAATTGAGTTCAGTGCAATGCAGCTTTCTTTCAGTGTAAGTTCAGTATTAGAAGGTGACATTTACTTGCAAAGCATCTTTTCCTTCCATGGGAAAACTATTTAAACAGAGTTACAATACTTCCATACTGAATTATTACAAAGGATCTTAGAATAATAACATATTTTCAAAGTCTTCCCTTCATCTTCTTAAACAGAATAAAAAGACTGCATTCTGAATTGCTGCAAAGAAAACAGAATAATAGCACATTTTCAGAACCTCTACTTTATTTCTGCCAATAATGGCCTTCTTGAATCTTCAAATATTCACTGATGCAACCCTCTTCTTTATGGTATTTGGATTCAGCTAAAGAATGGAAAAACTATTAGCAGTGGTATGCTCAAGGACATTATGTTTACAACAGGAGCATCGCAGGAACTTGAAAAGCTTCAAGTTACATCTGTAGGATTTAACCAATTTCCTAATATTTGTAATTCATTTCTTTTAATTTCTACATACTGTCCTATTTTCCTTGCTGAAACCAATGTACAAGCAAAAGTTGTGAGGTTATAACATAACTAATGCAATTAAAAATAATAACATGAATAGTATTCATAAACAAGGGGTATTTTCCTGTGGTGGTGCTGCGGTAGCGTTGTCGCCTCACAGTTAGATGTTGCACGTTCGATTCTCAGTTAGAGCGTCTTCTGTGTGTTGTCATGCGTGAATGGGCGTTCCTTCGCTGAAGGTTGTGTGTTAGGCTCGGCAAGCCAGTATGTAAAAATCTACTGCCAATCATTAGCGGACCAGAGTTCCGCTGTGGCGACCCCTAACCGGGAAAAGCCGAAAGAAGAAGAAGAAGAAGATCTGCTGTTCATATGCTCAAACTTCACTTAACATAACAGTTTTTAATTTCGTATTTCAGGAAAGATTGAAATGCTTTCAGCTAATTTCATGCTGAAACTGTTTACATATAGTCATATAATAAAACTTGTATAAAGAAAAAAGTGGGATAATGTTTATAGCATAGTATGGCAACAGACACTGCATCCTAGCCTGTAATATAGCAATAACCCATGCCTGAGTGTGGGTAATGCTGGATTTACCCACAGTTGGTGTGGTTTGACCACGAGGGTGAAGCCCGAGTGGCCAAACAAAGACAACTATGGGTAAATCCAGCATTATCCACACCCAGAAGTGGGTTATTGCTATTATACAATGACATTATTTAAGAAAAAAAATACTTACTTTTCTTAAATAATGGCATTGTATAATGCCTCCTTGCTGCCCTTCTGCAGCTGTCTGGTATTCTGCGGCAGTTCTGATGTACTGCGCATGCATATGCTTACGCAGTACATCAGAGGTGTTGGTGGAAGCAACAGAGAAAGCAAGATCTCCGTTGCTTTTTACAAAGTGTCTCGCTATGTTTAAGGAGTTTAACATAGCGAGACAACTTTAAAAAAGCAATGGAGAAAGGAAGATCTCCGTTACTTTTTTAAAGCTGTCTCGCTATGTTAAACTCCTTTAACATAGCAAGACAGTGTCTAAAAAGCAACGGAGATCTTGCGTTCTCCATTGCTGTAAAAAAAGACTTAGTGGTGCTGTGGTAGCATTGTCACCTCACAGCAAGACGTTGTCGCGTTCGATTCTCAGCTAGAGCATCTTCTGTGTGGAGGCATGCATGAATGGGCATGCTACTTCGTTGAAGGTTGTGCGTCAGGGCTGATAACTCGGCATGTAAAAATCCACTACCAAACATTAGCAGACCGGAGTTCCGCTGTGACGACCCCTAACCGGGATAAGCCGAAAGACACAACAACAACTAATGGAAAAAGTCCGGACGACCAAAACTTTTTCCATTAGTATAAGTCTGATTTACAACGTGCATGCTGACCAATCAGCGTGCACGTTTTGGAATATTAATGGGGGGTTGTTGTATAATGTACATTAATGCATGGGTTTAACCTTCTCACACACACTCAAACAAACCCCCATCCACTTATATATATATATATATATATATATATATATATATATATATATATATATATACAAAATTCATTTTCTGGAAGTAGTTTGTATGGTTAGACATCTTATGGCCCCATGATCACATGATGGTGCAGATTCAATAAAGACTATGTGGTTGCTAAAACCATGTATGTGATGCACACATAGTAGTACGCAAACAGCTCAACACACTGTGTAGAACTGTACAAACATGGTAAATGTTGTGGCATGCTAATTACTGCTGAATTGTATGTTAATCAACCAATCCAAGATGGAGGAGCTATTCAATAATTTATAAAGCGATTGTGTAGACTCAGTGCAGATTTTGCCTGTGAATTTCCAGTCCTATTGGGATACAACCATGGAACCTGCTCTACAAAGAAACAATGTTATGGGCTGCTGTTGCTCTTATATATGTGTATGTACAACAGGCCCAAGTCTATCCTGCTGCTAACTGAACTTAGCAAAGGAAGAAGGGGGTTAGACACCATTTAACTTTTCGTGGTCTGCATGAGGTGGAAATTGTAGACCACTACAGGGATAATAGAGACACTACAGAAACTTTGCAGCCTCTGTCATCCTAAACTGAGAATAAGGGCAAACCATGAAAAACCAATACCTGTGGAGACTAAGGAATGTGTAGCACTTGGAATATTAGTTAGAAGAACCTTACAGAGACCAACAGGATTTATTATGAGGGTGTCACAGGCTTCAGCATCAAGGGCCCAACATCAATTCCTGAATGATATGCTACAATATGCCAGTGATTACATACAGTTTCCCCATACACCCGAGAACAGAGCTGCAACTAAGCGGAATTTCTAACTTGTAGCAAACTTCCCTGAAGTTCAAGATGCCATAGACTACATGCACATTGAAATCAAAGCACCAATGTGGAATGGGTAAAAGCGTACCTAAACAGAAAGGGCTTTCACTCCATTAACTGCCAGATCATGTGTAACACTAAGGGAATCATTCTGAATGTGTGTGCTGACAACCTAGGCAGTTACCATGATTCCTATATCTGGCACAACTCTCAGCTATATCAGAGGTTTTCTAGGGGGGATATTCCACAGGGTCATTAACTGGGGGATGCAGGTTATGCACTTGAGGCATGGCTGATGACACCCATCAGAAATGCACATAAACACACTGAAGAATGCTATAATGAGGCATGCGCTCAAGCAGGAAATATCATAGAGTGTGTATTTGGGCTGCTGAAGTCACTGTTCCTGTGCCTAGATATATCTAGGGGAGCTCTACAGTACAATTCCCATACTTGTGCTGAAATTCACTGTCTGTGCCATACTTCACAATATTATTCTGAGAAAACAGCTTCAGCAGGGACACCAAGGGGAAGGGGCACACATCTCACCACAACTGCCAAGGTCACCACAGCCACATGCATGTGAGGAGGCAGTGGGGGAACCACCATCTGCTGTGAGTGTATACAGACATTGGCATGCACAATATGCCCTCACCCTGGCTAAGGGGCAACATATAGCACAATTTTATCATTTTCTGAGTCACTGAAAGGGGATTTATGTAGATTGGTATGCTTGTGTGCCATACTGCTTTGTGACATAAAACAGAAAATGATACAACACATACATATCACATAAATTCCTGCTTATATACGTGTATGTATTTCCAACATTAACCACTGGAGACACACAGTTCATTTACTGAAATTTAAGGTTATTTGGTTGTGCCATATCACACTCAGACACAAACAAATTTGTTTGACCCAAAACAAGGAATAACAATGGAGTAATGCATTCTTTATCACATAAAGAACTGGGTGACTACACAATTTCAAGAACAAACCTCTTGAAAAAACTTTTGTTGTGGCAACACACACATGGTATTTGGGTCCCCCACCCCAAAACAACTGGCAAATGACATCTTGTACCAACCAAGGAATAACACATTAGTCAATTGTTATAAATGCTTTCCAAAAAATTTCCCACAAAATGTGCACATATGTACATCAGAAAACTCAATTTTATATGATTGCCAATCACCTCTCTCTGTGCACAGCACACCCCTAGAGAAGTGTATGAGCCATCTTAGAAGCCTAACACACCTGTGTCATTGACATTATAGGACATTACCCATTTCACGGAAATAACACAGATGAGTGTAAGACAACCAATTGTAACATTAACAGTTGTGATGAAAGTTAATAAGGCTGTCTATCTGAGAAAGTAAAATGCTTGAGGAAAAATGCCTATGCCAACAGTGACTTTATAAGTTGTGCATACAGACACAAGTTCCATTTTCTAATGTATGCATATATATATATATATATATATATATATATATATATATATATATATATATATATATATATATATATATATATATATAATATTTTCCTTGTAATTTGTGAACAAATCTAGCACGTACTTGAAAATATAATCATACCTTAGCAAGATCAGAAGGCTGCTATGAAGATAAATTTAAAGTAATAACAATCTTCTGTGTTCTCCACTTACAGAACTCTCCTCACCTTCAAGTTCCCTAGCTACCTGGTTACCTTTATATAGTGCAGATTCAGGACTTTGAGCATGGAAAAGATACAAATGAGGTGTGAACTTATTAGAATTGCTGAATGCCAAACTTTTAACTTTGTGTATCAGGTATAAACATATCCCAAGATTTAATAAACTCCATGTAGGCACTGTGTAGAGCCTATAATTAATGTATCCATGTACATAGCCACAATTCCCTCTCAGCAGCGCACCATGCATATAATTGATAACAAGCTGCCAAGAGAGAGCACAGGAACAGGGTTATTGAATCAGCACAGGGAGAATTGTAGAGGCTACCCATGGTTGTGGATGGCCTGTACTGCTCCCTGCTCCTGTTGAAATGCTGTGAAATGGGTCAAATGTGTAATATTTTATTTTAATACTTTTTCCCCATTTTTTATATGTTTGCGTGGTGAGGCACAGAGCACAGCAAGGACAAGCTGTCTCACATATAGACAGCTGACACCTACTAGACATCTAAAAATAGAAACCAAATGTCACTAATAATCGTAATTATGTATTTTTCTGTTTTTTTTTTTTTTAATTGCTGTTTGTGTGGTGAGAAGCAGTGTGCCGCAGAGTCGAGCAATGCTGATATATATATATAGCTGACAGTTGCTAGACACCTAAAAATAGAAACCAGATGTAATTCTTTATTTATGTATGGGTCTATTTAAGCACTTTTGTACAGCATCCAACAGTGCTTAACAATGCTAGCAGATAGCCCAGTAGTATATGTGAAGGCATACTCGTTTTCATAATATCAAAGTAGCTAAAAGGGTAGAGATATAATTGAATGTTTAGTAGGTCTTAGGTTGGAGTACATAGCAGTGATAAGATGTTAATAATTTAATTTATTACATATGTTTAATTTAAAAAATTAATTTGTGAAATACTGCACTACTGCACTGGGCTGAGCACTGGTTAAACATGCTAATGGCTACTTTTGTCTGTGTAGTACTAAGCTGAGCTAAAACCTCAGTTGTGCAAGTTTTTGCACTGTTAGCTGAGCTTAGCTGGTTTGCACAATGCTAAGCAATGTGGTGCTTTTTTGAATGCTACTCAGTGATGTGCAAGGGCAGGAAAACAGCCTATATTAGGCACACTAGGTGGGAATTCTGCAACAGTCTTTAGAGTCTGATCAACTGGTGATATGGCAGGTGGTGCTGGTGAAGATGTGCACTTTTGGGCACAGAGATGGGGTGTTCAGGAGTCGGGGTCTTTGTTGGGCTCTTGGTAAGAAATCACAAACCCAGGCTGCTGCAGGGTTGTTTCCAGGGCTTGGCGTGCAAGGCAGAGGCCTGGGACTGGTTAGTCAAGGAACTCACCAGTGTTACTGGTATCCCACACACAGATGAGCAGTGCTGTAACCATTAAGAAGACCAGAAGAGTAGAAAGAGGGGAATCTTGGACACCTGGGTCCAAGGAGCCAGAGCTGGGAATGCCCCACAAATATGTAAGTATGTTTTCTCTGTTTTACCAATATGCAAGCTGAATGTCTGCAAAACCAGTATGCATAATGGTGTGCTTCTCTCCCAACAGCTGCAGCTGAAAGGGCTCACAATGTCATGTCTCATCCTGGGCGCCTGACCAGGATGCACCATGAGTGTGATATGTATGGATTTATTATGCTAACTGTAGTGCAATAAGCAAAAAAAGAGTAAAGCATTCACTGCAATAAAGTTTAAATAATAAAAACTGTAGTGCAATAAATGGGCAAGTAGAACTGTAGTGCAATAAATGGGCAAGTAAAGCTGCAGTGCAATAAATGAACAATAACAACTGTATTGCAATAAACAATACTAATAACGGTAAGCAAAATAGTCTACAACAGAATTGTGCTGTTATAACCATTGCAGTAGACCTGTATGCATTACTTGTCTATGGTAATGTTGTTGCAGTCAATTGTAACACTGTAATGGCTGTAGAATGCAACACTAATGGCCTGCAAACTGTATTGTTTAACTCATAGTATGGTCCAAGGATGTCGCCAGGCCAGTATCAGTCACATAATGCTCTCTGTTCTTCCTACTCTGGGTAATAAAGATATATGGGTTAGGTAGCCCACTCTATCAGCAGATGTTGTGTGTACTTCACAGACATTTATCAGCAATACAAATAAAGTGTTAATCAAATATGTTGATTCCTATAGAAATCTGGTTTAATAAATGCAGTATGGCCATATTCCATGCATGCATGTTCTACAGTCACTGTAGTCAAGTGTTGCACTGTAATAGTTCTTGAATGCAAAATTAATTCAGTCACATATTGCTGTCTTTTTCTCCCACTCCAGGAACAAAAGGTATATGAGTGAGGTAGCCCATGTTATCAGCAATAACAGTAAAGTATTAAGCAGCATAGTTGATACCTAAAGAAATTTCTTTCAATAAATGCAGTACGGCTGTATGCCATACATTTGTATTCTACTGTCACTGCAGTCAAGTGTAACACTGTAATAGTTCTAGAATGTCAAGTGATTTCAGTCACATAATTTTCTCTTTTTCTCCCACTCAGGAATAAATGGTATATGGTAAATGGTTGAGGTAGCCCATGTTATAAACAGATATGATTGTGCTAACATTTCACAGACAGTTATCAGTAATACCAATAAAGTTATTATTTTTTTGCAGATGTCCCCTGCAGTCACAGCTATTGGGTTCTATTCCCATGCCTGCAAACTAAGGCATGACAGATGTCTAGATAATGTACTGTACACAAACATGCCTCTCAAGTGTCACAATTTCACATAATGTAATTAAAATTGCCTAATCCATCTGTCACAAGATTAACAAAAAAATTATTACCTGGAATGCAATGTATTGCCAAATTTGCTTACAGAACACCTTGGTTGTCATAGACGTCTACATTATGTGAAAGTGTTCTGTGTAGTTGTGTACCTGCATTTATTATTGCTTGGCCCATACTCACCCATACTAACAGCTTGAGAGGTATGCACATGCTACATCAGCTATGACAGAATTGTATTCACTGTACTCAGAACTGACACTACATGCCTGTAGCATATTTCTTATCTGTTTTCAGGGATATAGTCAATAAAGGACTGTTTCTCTCTATCTCTCCCCATCCCTTATCTTCATTTATTTATTATTGTTATTTATTATTATGATTTAATGTTAACATATGTTGTTAAACTAACTATATTTTTGCAGAATGTGATGTAATATCGTTATGTGTTTTTATGATTCACTATTAACATACTTTGTTAAACTAACTATTTTGTTGCCCTTATGGTTTACTTCTTACTGGCATGCTATTACCATACCAACTGTTATATTATTTACAGTTGTGTTACACATACTATACATTAATATGTATTAGGATTAATATAAATGATGTTCCATTCTGTTAATACTAAAAATGATTTGGTTATTACTAACCTTAACGTATTGCTATACCTCATTCACCACAGCATATCAGGGTAGACTGGTTCTGGCTGATTCACCTACCTTGCCTTAACTGGCCCTGGCACTGGGACCCAGCACATGCCCTCTCTGCTGCCCTTGCACTACCTGTGGCATTGGGTAGTACTGCCCCATGGGATGGGGGCCTGACCCTCCTCTGGGAGCGGTGCAGGATGAGCTGCCCATCATGGTACACAGGATAGTTTACAGTGGGTTTTACTACCATTTTTGATGGATTGAGGGAATGGTGGCCAACCTAGTGGGGCATCATCACCCTGGTGCCCAGCCTCCAGCACTGCCACCCTCGAGGCAATGAAGGAGCAGTGCTGACAGTCCCATGGGTCTGGATGCATATGGGACTTGGATTCCACAATACCCTCCCTATCCAAGGTCTTCACTCCTCTCATGCGTCACACATCACCCCTGTCTGCTGTCTTGTTTGTCTTGTCTGTCTGCAGATACAGCCATACCTACCCAATTTACCTCCTCCCACTTATTTATGTCCCTTCCCCAACATTCCACTCCCACCTTAATAAAAAAAAAAAAAAAATAGGCACCTGTTCCCAAAAAAAAAAAAAAAAAAAAAAAATCATCCCCGACATAGCTTTCCATTTTGAAAAAGTCTCCAATGGGTGCACGTATTTTGGTTCAATTGGCTTGACAACACAGTTATGTTGTCCTCACTCCTCTATCTGGGGTTGAGAGTTCAAAGTCGTACAAAGTGCACAGTTGTTGCTCTGCAAGAAATGGATAGCTATGGTTTTTTCCTACACCCTTCCTGCACATCCCTACCTGACTTTCACTATGGTTTTCCCCCTGCTTACACCCCATTTCACCACTTTCCTATCTCCCCATTTTTCTTTTCTTTATATTTTTTAGTGTTCCGCTTAGCTCAGCTAAATGGAACTATATTGACTATATGTGTTTTTAAACTTCCAGTACACACTTACAAAATAAACACCTTTCCCATAATTCAAACCCATGACCATCACAGCTACAGACTACTGCAAACCTGCCATTCCACACAGCTCTTATTTAAAACAGGTGGTTTAAAGAAAACATAATAATTGCCAGTTACAGTCATTAAGCATGTTTTAGTGGAGCTGCATGCCATGCCTCGCTGCACAAACTGGATTAAAAAAGTAATTCAATTAAAAAGATTTGAAATGGGAGTGTACCTTTGACTATGGTGCAACAGTACACCACTAAAAGCCGAAGACATAATAATGGATGAAAGTGAGGCCTGTATAGCAGGTAAATGTTCCCTTCAGCAGCAACATGTAGAAAGACACCTGCTAAGGCATTAATGGCAAAATACATGTTCAACTGGGACTCTGGTACACACATACATCCATATAAAGCCATGCACATACTGATGGACGCAGAGCATGTATGTTACGGCTTAGATGTGTGCACATATATCTTGCAAATACACCTGTTGTAGCAGTGACGCAGTAGCTTAGTCTGTTAATTTCCTTGCAAATAGTATATTTTGCCACATGCAGTCCTGGTTTCAAATCCAGTGATGTGTAGAAGTTAATTTATAGTATCATGAAGGCAGCAATTAATGACTCTTTATCCACATGATGCACTTCAAATGACATGTCTGCTTTTCACTGATGGAGGTCACAGGCCTGCAGGTAGGAACACACTTCAAATATCCCTATAGCAAAACTATATGTGCATAAAGTGTCACGTCATATATTACTATGCATTCATACAGAATGTCAGTGCAGGTACTGCAAATGAGCATCACTAATATCAAAGTGCACCACACAATCCTTCCAAAGTCACTGTACAGATTATTTCAGCTGCACAGCTAACATACACATTGGAAGTCCATGCTTGTAACAAGGACTGCCCTCATACATGCTGCAAATTACTACCAGACTGTAACACATGGCCTGGCAGTTGCTTAAATGGTGGACACATTCTTTTATTTATACCCCATCTTACCCAAGGACACACCAAACATGTTGCCTAGGACTCTGTTAGTGATACGGCTGCCTAACATACTTATCTTAAACACATGCCTTATTTGGAATGGAAAGGGTAGTCTCACTCTGGCTCTGCCTCTACAACAAGTCTGATACAGCCCCCACAGTTACTCATACAGGTTGTTACCTTTACTTTTGCTACTGTTTTTGGTTTCCTGGTTATTTAAGGTACCTGACCTATTTGGTCTTTTTGTTTTTTGTGTATGATGGAGGTCATGGAGGTGGAAGATAGCTTCCAAGGTGGGGAAGCATTAAAGGGGATAGATTACCATGACCGTTTGTTGTGTGTGGAAGGACAGCTTACACAGCTCATTTCACTGTTAACTGGAGGCACACAAGGAGTTGTGGGAAATACCACCCCTGACTTGAACAATTAATTTGGGCAAATTACCTCTAGTAATGTTCCCATACCAGCTTGCAATCAGGGCGATGATCAGTGCAACAAGGAAGTGACGACATTGCATAATGGAAAACCACAGAGGGAGCTTAGATCGGAGATTTCAAAGGGGAACAGAGCTATTCCTAAGCTCCGTAACACCAATAAAGCATTTACCAACAGTTCCAATGGCGTGTACAGGCAGGGTCAAAGACAAGAGGGAGGTTGTACTTACTGCTCACGTCGAGAAGGAACAGTTGTTAATAACAAACTGAAAGCTAAAGGCATGGACGAATGGACAGACTCGAAAGCGTTGGTTTCCTGACTTGCTACTTGTAATTCATTTTCGAATCACAAAGGTACTGTTAAGCCTTCTATTGTTGTTGATGAACACCAGGGGACTGATGCAGATATTACTTATGACAAAAGTGTTAAAAAACTTTCAGATTTAATTTTCAAACATAAAGCGTTGGGCATGGACAATAGTTATTTGAGGGATTGCATTTCCAGGGGCATTGTACTGAAGGAGTTGAGGATATACAAGTTCCCTAACAATGTAGTGGAAGGATCTTCCTTTCATCAAGAAGTGTTACAGATTTTTGACTGTAGTGGTCACGATGTTATGAGAGTACTAATTAAGGAAAATGAGAGACTTATGCATGATTTATTTGACAAAATTAATTATTTTAACAAGGTGTTGACCAATGACCTGATGTTTAATATGGAGAGTAAGAAAAGAAAATATCTTATGATCAAACATTATGTGGAGGACAAATCTGATGCAATTTTTAAAAGAAAATGTGGAAAAATTGATAGGGACTTAAGGGAATATCAGTTGAAAAAAGCATACCCATTCCCTAAAAAAGATGTGTTTAATCTCAGGAACTTTAAAGAGAATTATGGGCAAAATAGGACCTTGCTTACACAGCAAAATGGAGTCCCTTATGGTTGGGATACATTGCCCAGTAAGGCTAATTATAGGACCAATGGAAGAATGGAATAGGACAGTATAGATCACAGGGATTTTCCGGAACTCAGGAGGTCAGATAGGCTAAAGGAAAAATCATTGGTTCAATATTTTCAGAGGGGTCCCCCGAATGGCAGGAGACATTAATGGAAGGAAGCAGTGTAGGGGGACAGGAACATTTAGGAGTTAATGGGAATATTGTAGTGGAAGGTCCATGTCATAGTTTGAATGCCTTTAGTATCTACAATTATAGTGGGGAGATTACCTTAAATAATTTTTTGTTATTCTCTAAAGGATTTAAATTCATTCCTACAATCAAGAGTAATATTGTGGATACATTAACAGATTTGAAGCTATTCTTAAGAAAGAAAAAATTAGTAATTTTATTTCAGGGGCAACAGAAAGTGAATAAAGGTCCAGAAGTTAAGAGACTTAGTACTTTTAATCCACCTATACAATCCCGGCTAAGGAATTTTGAGTTGCAGGTAGAAAAGGAGGTTAGAAGTAACGTCAAATACAATGGGAGAGGAAAATACAATCTTAACAAAGCTGAAGTTGAGATTCTTAGAACATTACAGGAAAATAGATATATTAGGGTGATGCAACTGGATAAAGGGGGTGGGGTGGTATTTATGGATAGTATTTTATACTCCAGTAAGATGATGAATATGTTGAATGACACTACAAGATATATCAGAGTGTCAAGGAATTAAATAAATTTGGTCTACCGGAAAATAGATTTTCCACTAAAAGATATGTTGGAAGAAGAATTAATCAATCAGGAAATCTACAAATACCTTAGTGTAGAAAGACCTAGGATTCCTGCCTTATTTGGGATCCCTAAAGTGCAGAAAAATATAGAGGATCCCCCCTTGAGACCCATAGTGAACGTGAATGGATCAAAAACATATCCCTTTGTGAAGTTTTTAGACTTAAGGTTAAAAAAAATCTGGGTAAATTCCAGTGGCGTACTTAAGGATTCATGGGATTTCTTAAAGAGTATAGGCAAGAATATGTATTCTGATTCTATTATTTTTGTTACCTTGGACATACAAGATTTATTTAATGTAATTCCCCATGGTTTAGGCTCTGAATGGTTCCAGGAACCTATTAACCAATATGGTAATTTAGACCACAACACCTTCCTGCTATATACTATACTAATGGACCTGGTCTTGGAGCAGAATTTTTTATTCTTTGAAGGTGAATTTTTTTAAGCAGAGACAAGGAGTGGCAATGGGGGCATGTTGTGCCCCCACCTATGCTAACATAGTTCTGACGATATGGGAATAAAAGTTTGTCCTTCAGTCAGAATATACACAATACTGGGTATATTACAAGCATTACCTTGACGATATTTGTATTTTCTGGAGGGGGATTGAGGCCAAACTAATGAAATTCATCCAATATTTGAATCAGACCACAGTATTTTTGAGATTCACTCATCATATCTTTCATGATGAGATGAATTTCTTGGACGTCACTATTAAAAAGGATCCTTTAAAGCAGGAATTTACCTCAGGGATATACAGGAAAGATACCTTTTCGAATTCCTACCTGTACTTTACCAGCTCATACCCCTTTAAACAAAAAAGGAGTATTGTTAAGGGTCAATTTACTCATAGTTGCAGGATGACGTCCATCATGATGAGTATGAACAGGAAAGCCAGAAGGTTAAGGACATGTTTCTGGCTAGAAAATATCCCATTGCTTTAATAGAAGAGGTTATGGCAGAAGTGAAATATGGAAGAAGTTCTAGATTTGCCCCCATCTTAGATGTAGATGGAATGGAGAGACAGCAAGGGCAAGCCATACCAATAATTAGCCAAGAAGATGGTAAAGGAGATGGGACAGGGTTGGTCTTGAATAATGGAGAGACTTTTACGAGTAATTATGTGATGTTTTATAACCAGAATAGTTACAAGGTTAGAAACATTATAATACAACACTGGGGTAGGTTTAGTAGTTATTCAGAACTAAAGACCTTGTTTAAAAATCCACTGAAATTTAACTATAAAAAGGTAAGAATCTCAAGGAGTTGTTGGAGAGTAATTACAAGGGGCAGAAAGGAAGAAAACCAGGGACATATAGGTGTGGATCTTGTGCTCAATGTTCATTTATTCTTAGACAGGATTCAGTATATATTAAGGACAGGCACTATTTGGTTAAACATAGTAGTTTTTCTAATTGCAACAGTGAAGGGCTTGTTTATTTAGGTCTTTGTAAGGAATGTAGTGCGTTCTATATTGGCAAAACTATATGAAAACTAAAAAGGAGAATTTACGAACATTTACATGCCATAAGAGCAGAGGATGGTAACAATGCACTATATAAACATACCTTATTATGTCCCAATGCTAAGTGGGGCTTTTTCATGCATCAGGATACTAGGGGAGGCCCATGGGAGAATAGGATAGAAATAAGAGAAGTATATTGGCAATTATTTTTAGAAGCCAACAGATTCCCTGGGCTTAATGAACACATTTCCATTGCCCCTATATTGAGAATGAGGGCCGCTAAATTGTAAATGTGTTCTTGTGGTTTATTTGTTCGTTCTTCTGTAATGCAATATATATATTATCAATGTTTCTGCATATAAAATAAAGGTTATTTTTAATTTTTTAATTTATTACTTTTTTAGGAACATTTCACATTTCTATTTTTTTATGTAAGCATCTACATGTAACACCAGTATAAGTATAGTTTTTAAAGGGTCACCTATTATATGGAGTTTGATTTGATTAATACGAAGTCTCCTATTTGATTATTTTTTAACATGCATTGTTTGTATACTTGTTTATTCACACACAAGCACTTTG
The DNA here is from genome assembly GCF_019279795.1 of Protopterus annectens. NCBI lineage: Eukaryota > Metazoa > Chordata > Ceratodontiformes > Protopteridae > Protopterus > Protopterus annectens. The sequence goes on from NC_056735.1 coordinate 581,533,212, forward strand.
CAATGTTTTTAACTAACATTTATGACTTTTAATGGTAGATGTTGAGTGGTACTAATTAGATAGTTATTTTAATAAATTATTCAATTACCTCAAAGTAAATTTGGAAGGGAGGGTATAAAAGCTGCTTCAATTTATTGTTTGTTGTTACATCTGATGAAGTCTAGTGGATGAAAATGCTTTGGAGATTGTTGGCATTTATGCATTAAACTTATTGTGCTTCGTGGTTATTCTGACACCTCCAATTGGTACCTTTTGCTACTGTTTTTTGTTTCATACAGGTTGTTGTCCTCCAAAGTGTTTACACTCTCTGTCAATGTCTATTACCCGCAACAGCAGCTGCAGCCTGTAGCACACAGATATCTATGTAAAGGTTTCTGCTACAGACCTACCCTCTGATGATGTAGTCTCCTCTCCCCAGTAATGTCCAGCACAACATATCAGAAAGGACCCCTAACCTACATGAAGGCCTTATATATTGTACAGTGGTTGCATGCCATTGGCTGATGATAGTGCAAAAAAGCTGTGTTAGCTGCAATTAGAATTTCAGACCCACATATTACTTTAGAGGCAATCACCTGCTGATGAGGTGCATGTTTAAAATACAAGCAGATGGCTATAAGGAACCAATCTGTATGAGAGTTTCCTCACACAGAGGACGCCTTTGTGAAAACTGTACTATCACCACATATTAATAAAGGAGTATTGCACTCCATCAGGTATGTAACTGATTTTGTGCACAAAAGGATGCTTACAGGTGAACAGACATATGGGGAATAGGGATTACAGCATTAAGCCTGTCGTAGACCTGTGATAATGACATGTCATTGACCTCCTGCTGTCTTACACCTACACAGGATGTAAAATACATCAAGGGTGCATTGTCTGTTGTCATTGTGGTACACTGGTCTCACTGCACTGTGCCTTTGTAGTGGTTGTAATAGCACACTGCTAATTATGTGGCACTGTTCCTATGATGTATTATTGGAGGTTTCCCATAGGGAATACACCCCAGTAGACTTGAGTGTTGGGTGTATGATCATACAACAGTATTTGTCATGGCACACACGGGAATACCTGACTATTGCTACTATCTCAGTTGTATCCACACACTTAGTATGTTTGCACACTGAGGAGTATGACATGTGTGAGCAAGCAGTGTTTAGTACCGGCCATTTTGTCCTTGCTGTATCTCTACTTATTGCACTTCCACATATGAGATCCTGTAATGTCTTCCCCTTTTGTTGTCTTTCAGGAATCATGTATCCTAGATGGTATGCACCCTTCTCTGATGCGGAAAATGGAATTATACTGGAAGGACTAAGGCAACATCATTACACCCTACTGTCCAGGGGGAGACAAAACAGGGAACAGCGGGCTGCATTGTGGGCAGACCTTGTCTATGATGTGAATGCCATGAGTCATCAGGGCAGGACATATGACCAGGTTCAACACCATGCGATGGACATAATCAATGCTACATGAAGAACAGCAGCAGATATAGCCAGGGATTGTGCCATCACTGGTGGAGGGCCTGTAGTGGAACAACCACTCTCGGCTACCGAGGAATTGCTGACAAACCTAGGCACACACAACAGCTCCCAGGCATTCATCACACCATACATTATGGACATGGGTGCCACAGTTTCCACAGCAGAGGAGTGTGCAGGTAGGCTTACTGTGATCAGCACTGTAATACTGTAGCAGTCAGTGTGTCAGGCTGTACATACTTTTACGTGGGTATCAGGTCTTTGTTCTTTGGGGGGAGGATTTTTTAAGGAACATTTATATTCTGTTAAAGTTAAGGGCCAGAATAATACCCTATTTAAACACTATTACATGTGTAAACAGTGTAGAATGTTTTTATTTTCCATTCTGGAACAAGTACAGAAGGACCTTAGAAAGGGTAATCACAGAAGTGTAGTTGAACAAATGGAAACACTTTGGGAGTGATAGTTAAGAAACAGTAAGCCTCCTGGTTTAAATGAGGAAATTACTCCAAAATGCCTTTAAAAAAACACAAGGGTGAATGGACATTAAATTAGGCAGTGAAACGTGTATTTTAATATATTTGTTTAGATAGTGGTACTGGGTTTTTATGTGTTGTTTTACCAAGTAAGTGTCATATTGCTTAGTTGAAAGGTATACTGGTCATGTTTTACTTGATTTACTTGAAGTGACTGTTATAAAGGTCTTGAGCTGAATGTGTATTTTGTTTTGAGGAAGTCTATTTTGGACGAAAGCGGAGAAGAAAAAAGTTTGACTGATAATCCAGTTATGGGTCTTTGTTATTATGAGTATTGCCTGATTTTCCTTACATAATGGTACAGGTACTCATTTACCACGTGTTTCTTTCTTATCAAAGGTGACCAGGTGGGTGGGTTGGTCTATGTACTCTACACAACCTGTCAGTGTCTCTTCAGATTCTGATGATGATGGTGGCTACAGAGAGGCACAGATGGGGGGTGTTGGGGGCTAAATCTGTCCCAGAGATAGACATTCCTCTTCTGCCTCCATTGACACTGCACACAGTCAGTATGCCCACACATACCCAGTCCCTGCACACCACAGATATTGGACAGTCAGAGGGTGGGGACATTGAACCGGAAAGTGTGGCAACTGTGGCTTCAATGAGTGTAGACATTGGCCATAGCCAAAGAGCTGGCAAGATCCCACACAGAGGGATTGACAGGGGTGCTTTTAGGAGGCCTGCTGTCTGTCTACCACCTGTTTCAGGTGTCACATCACGGGTCACTCAATGCATGTATTGGGCCATCATGGAAGCACAGGCATGTTCTGAACAGAACACCAGTTGACTGATGTAGTGGACAGAAGGTGGGCTGAGACAGTGTCTGTCTTGGACCACAGATTGTCTGTGCTGGAATGTGTGGTAAAATTTGAATGTCAGATTTTAGATGTAGGTCAGCAACCCCATCTGCTGAGAGTCCACATGGCCATGCACAATCACACTCCTGTAGTTGGCAGTACATCCAGGGTTACAGAGGGGGAGTGTGCTGTCCACACCATGACATGGCAGGTCATAGCCTCGTGGTCCTGGGCATTCTCATGGGGGACATGGTCCCAGCAGACAGTAGTCACCATTAAGTACTAGCACCGCTTCTGACCTTGGGTGTGGAAGTGCCAGTGCAACTCCTGGTAGAGCCGGCTCCCATGATTGGGCCTGGAGACCGTGAACTGTCAACTCTACCATGTACGGTACAACATACATACATGTAGGGCTGGCACTGAGCTTGACTGTGTACATGTACAGGTGACTTGTGAGCTATTGTTTCAAAGCAATCTACTGATTATGTTTCATTGCTATCTACTGCAACTCATTACTGTTGAAATTCATTTTACTGCATTTCCTTGCTGTTTAACTGTTTTTTCATACTGCAAGTGCTATTCTTTTGACTGAAAGTGATTAATCTGTGCTTCATTGTGAGTTTTTCTTACTGAGTTCTTAACCTTAACATTGAGTAGCATAGTTTAAATACAGGTCTGCAGCATCCAGAGCTTCAGCAGTAACAGCACTAGTACTTATTAGTTATGACCACCCCTCCTGGTATGATTTTAGGTCAATTTCCTGTGCTTTCTCCTGCTAACCTGGTGCACTTAGGCATTCTGAGACAGTGTGGCAACTGTCTAATGTACACAGACAACCTTCTCCTCTTACCTCCCAACACTGATACATGTGAGAGATGCACTTATATCACCAAACTCGAAGCAGTGGACACTCCAATGAACACCGTACTCGCTGGTCAAGAGGAGAAGGTCAACACCTGCATCTCACTATATAGAACAAAGCCCTCCAAAACACCAGCCATCACAACCCACACATAGAAACACAAACTATACACCCACCCTCATGAGAGCTCTCAATAAAAACTTTCCCAAGCAACAGAGACCCCTGAGATAGAAACGCACTCCACCACCAAAACACAACACCAACCCCAGAACACATAGCTCACCACCACATTGTGCAACTCAACCTAAGCCCTTAAGGCAAAACACTTTTCCCAATGTACTAATCATAGGAGACATAATTGTGAGGCACATTGATGTCTCACTCACTAGTTTGAACAAGGAGAATGCGACAGTCAGTTCTCTATGTGGCGCTAGGATCCACCACATAACACATGCACTCAGGTCACTCCACAACAAGTATAAATATGACTCAGTCATTGTCCATGTGGGTGTGACCTGAGATATACCTCCCTGGACTACATAAAAAGAGATGGAACTCTTTGATTATGTGGCTCAGGCAGGTATGACCCTAGCACTGAGCAGTATTCTACCATCATCCAGAATGATACCACAATATGAGCAGAAAATGATTGACTTCAACAATTGACTAAGTTTCTGGTGTCATTCTAAGGGAATCCAGTATATGTCTGCCTGGGATGACATGATCAACAGACCTCAATGCTTTGCCAGAGACGGCCCGCATCTGTCACCACTGGGATTCTGGGTATTGGCTAAGGCTTTTGCCACCCCTATAGTGCCTTTTTTTAGGCAGTGTTCCAAAGACCAAATATTCCATCATAACAGCTATAAACAAATGCAATCTGTGGGTCATGCTGCTCAGTGCTAGAAGTCTAAATCTCAAGATGCACTCACTTGAAGCTATCCTTAAAATGGGGAATGTTGACATCTGTGCTATAACGGAGACCAGGTTTAAAGAGGCAGAAGGCACCCTTGTGATCCCAGGTACAACTCATTCCATACCTTCTGGCCCCAGAATACGTCCAGAAGCTCCAAAGGTGGTGATGCCTCCATATTCTTAAAGGATATGCACACCTCTAGACTGATAGCCCAGTATAATGCATATGAGATACTTCAGGTACAACTAACACTGGGAAAGACGGCGATATAAGTCATAACCTGCTACAGAACCCCAAACATGTCCCTAGACTCTTACTCTAAGTTCCTAAGCACCCTGGAGTCTATCAAGGTCCAACCCAATACTCTCATACTGGGTAACTTCAACTACCCATCCATCAACTGGGAAAACTATTCAAGTACCAATATACAGGCCCAACACTTTTTGGAATTTATCAATTCCAATGCCCTGGACCAGCTCATTTTGACCCCCACTAGAGCAAGCAACATCCTCGTCCTGGTTGTCACTAACATGGGAGACCGTTGATCCACACCTACAGTCAATTCCACCCTGGTTAAATCTGACCACAAATTGATCACCATGGAAATCTCCATCTCACCTACAGCCCCTGCTAAGGTGACCACCCAGAAAAACTTCTCTAAAGCCGAATTTGGGCTCCTAAAAACAGAGGTGGCTAACTTCTTGGTACCCATGCCAATGGAAAAGAACTGCATGACTTCAGAAACATACACCAATGCACTGTACAAGCACGCACACAAATACATGCACTTTGCCATACCAAATACAACTAAGATGCTCTTCTCCAAAAAAAGAAGCCAATCTGGTGGTCCTCAGCCATCAATAAACTCTACAACAAGAGGAAGAAACTATTGCAGAAAAATTAAAGTCACAAGACTGGAAAATCTCCTTATCAGTCTCAACAAAAAGCTGAGATCCCTTATCAACTCCTCTAAAGCAAGCTATGAATGCAGAATTGCAGCTGACACCAAAAACAACCACAAAGCCTTCTATAGCTATATCAATAAACTCCAAGGAGGTACCCAGATTTGCTCTGAGTTATTGCACAATGGCACTTCTTATACTGAGCCAACAGATATAGCCAACTTTACCCCCCACTCTCCCACCCAGGGCCCTATCAAAATATCAGAAGAAAACATGGTACTCACCATTTCTGCAGCACAGGTAAAAGCTGTATTGTCCAAAGCCAAGAATACAGCATCCATGGGACCTGATAATATCCTTAGTTGCATCCTACATGAGATACAAAAAGAACTGGCACCACATCTCTGTGCCCTGTTCAATCACAGCCTTACCTCAGGCTATGTCCCTAATGAATGGTGCACTGCTGCAGTCATCCTGCTCCATAAAGGGGGGGGGGAAACTACAGACCCTGGAAACTATTACCCCGTTAGCCTGACAAGTCTGTTATGCAAAGCTGTGGAGTGCATCATAATGGACCTGCTTAACAAAGATAAAGGCAATCTCCAAAGTCTTAGCCCCACACAATTTTGCTTTGTCAAGGGGAGATCCTGCCTGCTGAACCTGGTTGACTTCTTTGAGGCAGTCACCAAGGCTGGGGATGAGGGCAAGGCAGTGCATACAGCCTACTTCAACCTGGCTACTGCCTTTGATAACATTCCCCATTCAGGTATCATTGATAAACTCAGCAAGCTAGGCATCAACCCTTACATCACTAGGTGGGTTGCAAACTGGCTCACAGACAGGACCCGCAGAGTGAAAGTTGAGGATCCAAGTCAGACTGTTGAACAGCCATGAGTGGAGTCCAAAAGGGTTCGGTTCTAGGCCCTCTCCTGTTTGGCATCTACTTCTCAGAAGTCCAGGCCAACACAGAAGGACTCTGGCTGACCAAGTTTGCTGATGACTGCAAGCTAGGAGTCATTATCAAATCCCCAAGTGATGCAGACATCCTACAAAAGGTCCACTCTGAGATCAATGACTGGTGTCAGAACCATGGCCTGAAGCTTAACACCAATAAATGCATTATCATCCCCTTTGGAAAAAACTCAGTTCCCACAAATTACCACATTGATGGGAACCCACTGAACACTGAAGGGACCATAAGAGATCTGGGCACACAGGTCAACAGCCACCTCACCTTCGACCACCACATTGCCACTGTGGTTAGAAAGTCCTTCTACATGACACATCCTATAACCAATGGTTTCGCATCCAGGAAGAAAGAGGTCATCATCCCTCTCTACTCATCCCTCATTAGACCAGTCATCGAATATAATGCCCTATTTCACATGTACCTGACCAGACACCTACAACAGCTGGAGAAGCCGCAACAGTACCTCACAAAAAAGATCCTAGGGCTTAAAACATGTCCTACATGGACAGACTCAAGAAACATCAGCTGTTCTCAGTCTCTTATCATCAACGTAGAGGTGATCTCTGCATGACTTACAAAGCCATGTTCGATCCATCCCTACTTGGAACGCTACACCTAAAGAAATCCCAATCCTCCATGCCACATGCTCCAGTGATCACAACCTCATTACCACAATTAACAGAACATGCTGGACGGACAGGTTCATTTCCCAAAGACTGCCCATACTCTGGAATAAGCTTCCCATTCATGTCAAGCAGAGCACCTCGCTGGCCCTCTTCAAGAGAAATCTTGATGAGTGGATGGGTATCAGAAAGTTCACCCCAGGGATCACTCCAGTTGCCCTACTGGTTAGGGCACTGTGAACTAACATCAGGTGTCACAGTGCCTGTGCAATTTATTTGGGATAGGCTTGAAAATCTCCAGGGCCACTAGCCTAGTATACACCTATGAACCTATGCAAACACTCACACACCACTGTCAAATGCAAATCACCTACAGACACACATGACACCTTTCCATGGTCCATCATATCTGCTTCCCTTCTTTACTCACACACATGCTGTCAACCATTTGGGTCAGCACAGGCATTCTGGAGCCCCTCACAACACCTCGTTAAAGTAATGATATCTGTGTCACATCCCTGTCATCCTCACCATAGATGCAGGGAAATGAAGCTATGTGTCTGATGCACAGTGTGACTATATTAGTTAACATGTACTTGTGCAATGCAGTGTTGTTTTGTCATGTCACTTGTAATGGTTAACAACAGATACTGTATTCTCGCATTTGTCATGAGTATGCTACATACTTCTGGGTACCTTATGTTGTATGATGTTGTACTGGCTGTGTAGCTACATGACAGGTGTTTCACAGACCTGTTTCTGTGTCTGTTTGAGGAGTCTGTTGGGGTAACCTATGGATACACAATGGCAATAAAGCAGGACAGGATGGCATGTCAGCACAGCAGAAATATGTTTTTAGCACCATAAGTGCATGGCTCCATAGGTTCATATGTGTATAACAGCCTAACAAGGACAATGGCAGCAGTCAACAAACTAGTGCATCCCTAATATGTGAACAGGTTTGCTATCCTTAATAAGTGTCATCAGGGTTTTGGCAACTCAAGCATCTACAAGCTGTGGTGACGGAGATGACCCGTATACAAATAGCCTGTGTCCAGTGCAGACAGTTGCCTGACACCCGCTATGATCATCGTGTTCTGCATCCCATTTTGTAACCTGTACATGCTGTGTCACAACAAATGTGTGCTTCCCATACATAGGGAACCTGTTTCATGTACGGTGTACTGTCTGTGTTACATAACTGTCTCTGCAGTATGTACTATGGATACAACAGTGATGTTGTAGGCATGTATAACAGGTGAGACATGTGTTAGTCCTGTCATCGATAAGCAGGAGGTACACAATGGGATCTGAGGTGTGAGGTTGGCATAATGGTTAAGGTGTTTACCTTATAAACACAAGGCGTTCAGGGGTCCAGGGAAGTAAATAGTGTATGAAGAAATAGCCAGGGAATTGTTATGGCTAGGCTTGTATAGGCACTTGGGCTGATAGCCTAGTACCAACCTATGATACCTCCCTGTATGGAGCCATATATATACACTCTAAAGCATTTAGGAGACAGACTACAATTGCACGGTCGTGACATGGACTCCATAGTATGTGTTATCTATGCTGTGTATTGGTGTACCATGGAACTTGTGTAGCTGCTGCAGTTGTACAATATGTCTGTGTAGTGACATAGCAAGGGTGCCATTGCACACATTGATAGCTGTGATGACTGCCACATTCAGTATAGCAGTGACAGTCTTTGAGTTACATCCAAAACCTGTCAGCGTAGGTTGTACAACAGTGAATGCATTCCTACATCTTACCAATCAGAGAGAGTCAAAGGCTACATTACTCTCTGTGTCCATAACTCCATGTGTAATGGCTCAAATGTATGTGATGTGCAGAAACTACAATATATTGCAGGAGTGGATGATTTCCCACAGGATAGTATTGTGCAGTCACTGACTGTTAGTCTTTATCAGTGGCTCAAAGTACAACTGATGGTTTCTTAGGCCATCCCGGATAACTTTTGGTTCTATGTGGGAGTCTGTGGCAGCTACCAGTATGCAATCACCTAATGTACTCAGTCAGAGGTCACTGACAGTGGCTGCGATTGCAGAGAGGGAATAGGTAGACGGGGATGCGAATAATGGAGGATGTTGAACCCCACTGGTGACTGGCATCATTGCAGCGCAGATCTCCCAATGCTATCTTCCCAGAGTATGATGGTTAAACACTTGCCTATCCACCAGCTGACATAACACTCTGTACATGATGTACACAGATTCCAGCAGGGCCTACTGGCCTAATATTGTCATATACCTTGTCAGACCATGGTTGGTGGAGTGAGATATATGTCCGACATCCATTGTATAGTGTAACAGTCAATAGGCTCTGCCAGTTATAGTCGGTAGGCATGATCTGGCCTTGAGCAAAAGTAACAGTGTTTGGTGCAGTGTCAGTAGGTGTACAACAGTATCAGTACTCATATCCATGCTAACCCCCTATCATGGCATTTCAGGTGACATAACTCAGGGATTTGGGGACACATACAAATACTGTCATTGTAGGAGTCACTAAGTGGCCCATTGATGTCACACATACACAACATAGGGATATCCACTTCTGATAGCTGATCTGTCAGCAGCAGTGCTCAACAGGGTGCATTCCTGGGTTCTCTACTACTTGGAATCCATTCAATGACAATACATGTGACTACTGACTGGCTGATGGCTGCAAATTGTGAGCACTCACATCGTCTCTGTGGTATGTCACTATCGTGCAAGAGGGTATTGTGAACACATGCCTGTTGACATAGTAATGGCCATAAACTCCATGCAAATATATATATGTATATATATATATATATATATATATATATATATATATATATATATATAGGGTCATAGGTTCATACTAGGCTATCTGCCCTAGGGCATTTATAAGCCTAGCCAGAGTGTGTTTGGCTTTCGCCACCCATTTTAAATTACTTTTGCTATGCCCTTTTTCGAGGTTAGTATACTGTGCCTCTGTCTAACAGTGACACAGAAGTGATACCCGGGGTAAACCTATGATCTCCTATCCACTCATCAAGATTCCTCTTGAAGAGAGTCAATGAGGGACTCTGCCTAACCTGGACTGGGATTTTATTCCAGAGTGAAGGGAGCCTCTGGGTTATGAATCTGTCCCTCCAGCATGTCCTATTTAATTCAGTGCTGAGGTTCAAGTCTCTCTAGTGCGTAGCTCGATGGGATTTGGATTTTCTGAGGTGCAGCATGTCCATTAATTCTGGGTTGGACATGGCTTTATACGTAAGGCACAGATCGCCTCTGAGCAGGCGGTATGCCACTGAGTAGAGCTGGAGTTTCTTTAACCGGGCAGCATATGGCATATGTTTGTGCCCTATTATCCTCTTGCTGAGGTACATTTGGGGTCTTTCCAGTTGCTGCAGGTGTCTGGTAAGGTACATCCCAAAAGGGGCATTGTACTCAATTATGGGCCTGATGAGGGATGAGTAAAGAGGCACGATGACCTCCCCTGATCTAGATGTGAATCCCTTCATGATTACGTGGGCTATATAAAATGTTTTTCTAACCACTGTGGCCACGTGGTTGTCAAATGAGAGATTGCTATCAACTTGGGTCCCCAGGTCCCTAATTACTTCTTCTGTACTTAATGGATTACCACCTATGTGGTAATTTGTGGGCACTTTGTTTTTGCCAAACAGAATGACTATACACTTTTTGGCATTTAGCTTGAGGCCATGGCTCTGGCACCAGTTGTCTGTTTCTATGAGGCCCTTTTGGAGGATGCTTGTGTTGGTTGTAGAGTCAATTATGACACCCAGTTTGCAATCATCTGCGAACTTAGTCAGCCACAGTCCTTCCGTGTTGGCCTGTACCTCCGAGAAATATATACTGAACATGAGAGTTCCCAGGACTGAGCCTTGTGGGACGTCACTTGTAACTGGTTTGGAGTCTGACATGGCTCCAGCAATTCTAACCATGTGGGTTCTGTCCTTGAGCCAGTTTGCAACCCATCTAGTGACATAGGGGTTTATATTTAAGCTGGTGAGCTTATCTATAATGCCCGAGTGGGGTATTGTATCGAAGGCTTTTGCGAGGTCCAGGTAGGCTATGTGGACCACCTTCCCCTCGTCAATGGCCTTGGTGACTGTTTCAAAGAAATCAACCAGGTTTAAGAGGCAGGATCTGCCCTTAACAAAGCCAAATTGGGTAGGATCCAGTGTCTGTAGGTCCCCAATATCTTTATTTATGAGGTCCATGATGATTCTTTCCATAGCTTTGCAGACCAAGCTAGTCAGGCTTATGGGGCGATAGTTTCCAGGATCCATTGAGGCACCAACTTTGTGGAGAGGGACCACTGTTGCTGTACGCCACTCTTTGGGTACATATCTTGTAGTAAGGCTGAGATTGAATAGTAGTTTTATGTTTGGGTTTAGCTCTTCTTGGAGTTCATGTAGGACGCAGCCCGGGACACCGTCTGGTCCCATTGATGCTGTGTTTTTTGCTTTGGAGAGGGCAGCTCTTACCTGAGCATCTGAGATGTCAGGGGGGCAGCACTCTGCTGGGATAAATATCTGCCCTTTTGGTGGGGAGGGGGCGAGAAGATTGCGCTGAACCTGTCAGCTAGGATGTTGGCAATGTCTGTGGGTTCGGTGTATTTTTTTCATTTTGGACTAATTCTGAGCATATCTGGGAATTCCCACCCAGGTTCCTAACATAACTAAAGAAAGCCTTGTGATTATCCTTAGTGTCCTGTGCAATTTTTCTCTCAAAGCTGGCCTTAGACGATTTTATGAGTGCCCGTAGTTTTTTGTTAATACTGATCGGAAATGCCTTCCCTTTTTGGGATTTTGCTCTATCATGTAGTAGCTTCCTCCTTCTATTGTATAGTTTGTTTATGGCTGGGGTCCACCAGACAGGACGTCTGCCTTTGGAGGATTGGGTCTTGGTTTTATTTGGGATTGCATGATCCATGCATTTCTGAAGGTGTTCATAGAATGCGTTTATAAAGGATTCTGCAGTCTGGGCCATATTTTCCACAGGCCTGGGGGCTTTGAAGGATTCCACCTCGGTTTTGAGGAGTGTGAAATTTGCTTTAGAGAAGTTTTTCACTGTGGTTTTCAGGGCAGGGGGTGGAGTCGGGATGTGAATATCCAGTGAGATTAGTTTATGGTCTGATCTTACTAATGAGGGATACACTTCTGGTCTGGAGCATAGAGTCCCCATGCTGGTGATGATCAGGTCCAGTATGTTTTCCCCTCTTGTGGGAGTGGTAACAAGTTGTTCCATAGCATTTGAGTTTATAAATTCTAGGAAACTTTGGGCTAGGGTGTTGGAGCTAGAGTAATGCTCCCAGTCTATGTTTGGGTAGTTGAAGTCACCCAATATAATGGTGTTTGGAGAGACTTTCATATTTTCCAGTGTTCTCAGGAAGGCCGAGTGGGGTTCCTGGGTTTGGGAGGGTGGTCTGTAGCAGGCTATAAACTGGAAGGCAGTTTTACCCACTGTTAGTTGCACATGGATAGTCTCTGATGCTTTGTGCTGTGCCACCAACCTGGAGGTGTGGGTATCTTTGATGAATATTGATACTCCCCCTCCTTTTGTGGTACGGTCCAAGTTTTGGGGCTGAAAAGCATGGTATGAGGTATAACCTGGTAGTGCTGGGGTGCTCTCGGGAGCCTTGAACCAGGTTTCTGTTACTGCACAGATATCGATGTTCTCCATGCTAAGGAGAGTTTCGAGTGCGTGCATCTTGAGGTTTAGACTTCTGGCATTGAGTAGCATTACTCTTAGTTTCTTATCCCTAGTGATACCTATGGAGGTGGGTTTGTCTTTTGAGCCTTGCCTAAAAAAGGCAATATGGGGGTAGCAAGAGCCTTTGCCAATATCCGAAAGTCCAGGGGGTGACAGGTGCAAGCTGTCCCTAGCGAAGCATCGTGGCTTGCCGAGCATGTCATCCCAGGCTGACAGGCATTGGATCCCCGTTGAATGACACTAATACTTAAGCCAATTGCTGAAATTGATCATCTTGTCTTCATATTGTGGCATCATTCTTGGTGAGGGTAAGATGCTACTCAAGGTCAGGGTCATACCGGCCTGGGTACATGCTCAGAGAGCTCCTCTATGTCTCTTTTCATGTAGTCCAGGGAGGTACGTCTCAGGTCATTCACACCAGCATGGACAATGACTGAGTCATATTTGTACTTGCCTTGGAGTGACCTGAGTGCTTGTGTTATGTATATATCTATATCTATCTATATCTATATATATCTATATATATATATATATATATATATATATATATATATATATATATAGCATCAGTTCCATCAGTTAGAACTATGTACCTGGTAAGTAGCACATCAGTTGCAACAAGTGATGTACATATTCAGGGGTGTACGAAACAAGCACACAGACCTGGCCACACAGGTTTACACCTAATGTGTCTCAGATCACCATGCCTCTACTGTGGTATGTCAGGAATCATATGGCATAACTGAAGCCACAGTCACCTGTAAGTGACATACTCATAACCTCCAAGTACTCTTCCCTCAGCATGCCAATATCAGAGTGCAATGGGCATTTGGTGATGTACCTTTCCAAGCAGTACTTGCAATTGCACACAACAGTATGGTCCCTCACAAGGTTGCATCACATCTTCAGTATGTGTTCAATGGGGACAGTCTGCAGTGAGTGTCATTGTCACCGGTGCATATAGACTACTCAGAGGTGTGTGACTGTGCTTGATTGCATATGTTGCCTATCTGTAGGAGGCATAGTAGATGGATAACCCACTGTAAAGACAGTAACCTCACATGTGGCTTTGGTACTACATGCTTCTGGGAGAGATGTGTCTAGCAGACTTAACCACACCCTTGAACCCTGCCTAATGGCACATAGAGCACCTTGGTGCACCTCACCACATGCCATCTGTATGATCGTCTGGGTGACTGTTAACACAAGGCATCTGCCTGTGTCCTTCTTGGACTGGGGCAATATGTGGTGATCCTGTAATTACAGGTATAAATATGTCTATGATTGTGAGGGCTGCATGGCCATTATGCCAGTGAAGTTGAAATGCCCTATGGTTCCATAACATGATGTAAAATCCTCTAACAGGCTCACACACAGCCATTGCTACAATGTGGCTAGTGCTACATCCAATCACGGTGTACAGAACACGCCAAGGCAAACACATAGTGCAAGTTGGCTGTATGTAGATGGCAACACTTACCTATGTCATGGTACACACTACAGATGACAGTATGTGATGCACTCAAGACACCTCATGTCTGATAGTACTATCAGTTCAGGACATATTATGCTTGATAACATCAGCAGGCCTTGTTGTGGTCAGTCCTTTTTGGGCCCACATCACATACTACAAATAAAATACTGCAAATTCCTACCTAATTCTATGTTATCAAGATGGCCATATTTATGCCATCGGGGCACACCTGCACACCAAGTAGCCTGGAGTGAGATTAGAACCTTACCTATCAAGTCTTACACACTACAGACCACTGTACTTATTGCTCGTGCCATGGGTTAAGTCTAGGTATTACCTTGTCACCTGGTAATCTTAAGGTGGATAACATTATCATGCCTTGAATATGAGGGCAGTGTGGAAGCCAGCAGCAAGCTACAAGGTGAAAATGTGCATAACCATTGCAGGTGGATAGCCCATGAGGACATGGCAGCTGTTTTGCAGGGGTATACACACACGCACACCAAGTAGCCTGGATTGAGATTAGAACCCCTACCTATCTAGTCTTATTCACTATAAATCACAGCACTTATTGCACACACCACATGTTGAGTCTGGTGTGTATGTAACTGCAGGCGCAGTACTTGTGCATTACACAAACTAGGCTTGTGTTAAACAGCATATGTGGTGTGCCAAGTGAAATTGCTTCATACTGTTATCTGTATCTCATATCCTAGCAGTGGGATAACTATTATCCTAGCTATGTGTGTACATTTACCAATATGGCCGTATGTTGCTGCTTGCAGTTAGATAGGCAAACCTGTGGGCAGGAACAATGTACTCTGTCCATGCATGTGTTGACAACATTATACATTACACCACCTGCTCACCTGCATCTCTCTCTGTTATGACAGCCAACAGACACAGGGGTCTGTAGGTAATTTAATTGTGTACTGCTGAGCCCTTATTTTGGATCCTTTGAGCAACAGTATGGATGTGTGATAGTGCAGCTGTACTCACCATTATTAGGGTATGTAGGACAATACAGACATCCTCACACATTTATGTAATTAACAGGGATGTATATATAAATGTAGCTCTGTGTATGATATGTATATGTGTTATGTAGATATATGAGTAGAGTCTATGTATCATTGTGATATATATATATATATATATATATATATATATATATATATATATATATATATATATATATATATATATATATATATATATATATATATAGCTATATATATATATATATATATATATATATATATATATATATATATTGGTATATATCTATTTGACAATACATAGTGATAGATATACTATGTATCTGAGAGAAAGATAGCAACAGACGGATATGCATACATATATGTCTGTATGTATAGACATATCTATACATAACAGGTCAGTCTGATGAGAGGGCAACAGAATTGCGCTCATTTTAACTAAGTATTTGGGCATGATGAGGCCAAACCTACCTCTACCCCAGTCTGGGATTTTGTGTGCTACAGACTATACCTCTTAACTATCCATAGTTTTGCAGAATTTCCAGAGTTTTGGATCACAATTTTGGTCTTTTCTTCATCTTCATAAAATTTGTGGTTTTCTGGCAAATCATCTGGATGAATGTAGGACTGATGTTACTAAGTAGTGACATACATTTCAGTTTCTGACTTCAAATCCTTCAGGAAAAATGTCTGTTGAAACAAACCTTGTTATTTTAGCAACTGTTTAAGTTTATGAGAGCAGTATTTAACATATGCCCCTATTTATGGGCTTTTGTCCCCCCATTTTGTCAGGCTTTGAACTGATTGCTTGTACTAAGAGGTTGAAAGGTATGTTACAGACACTGACATCTGTCCCTGTTTCTGCAGTACTGCATGTCACTCAATATGTCCATGGCACTACCCAGCTGTCTGCTGTACTTAATATGTGACTGAGGTTCATAATGATACACCACACACAGCCTGACAGTCTGTAAAAACACCAACATAATAGTACCTCACATGCAAAGAATCTGCCTACTTGCAGATTATAAGCATCAACACCATCATCGATGCTACTTTCTTAGTCCATTGAGCCACATAGGCTGCCAGGCAAAATGGAGACATTTATCAGAAAATCAACAGCATAAATATATAAGTTGTTATTCCTGCGTTATGTGTGACATACAACATATAATCAAGTTCTCTCTTGCAGCCCTGAGATCACCTGGTCTGCTGACATACCATTACTGACTTATTGCTAAAGCAGTTATATGGGAACACTGCTGTCTTGGGAGTTGGAGAACAACATCACATGATCTGCTGGGATAGACAGTAGTCCAAATATCATGATACCCTACTGTTTAAGATTTCCCTTGACTGAGGTAGTAAATATTCACACCATGAGGCCTAGTGATTATTAGGGAACACCTACTACTGGATTGCGTATCTGTAGTCCCATGTGGCTGTTACTTCTGTCCACATAGCCCACTATATTTCCATGCATAAATGCAGCAGATCCATACATATGATAGCATATAATAGTAATCCTTACAAGTAGTGTGTAGGTTAGAGACATATTTTGAGAATGCAGCAGTTGTCAGAACTGTAGTTCAGGGTGGACTAGGTGTGGTGTAAGCAGTACACAGCCAATACATGGATAGGTACAGCTTGTTTGGGTTGTCTAACATCAACAATTTTACTATATTTATGGGAGTAGGAGTAAGGTGTCAGTCCCTAGGGCCCTAGATTGTCAGTGAATGTGCAATATGTTGTCTCTTAGCCACAACCAGGGCATACTAGGCATGCCTACATCTGCCTACAGGGACATCATCAGGGGGTTCCTCCTCCAAGTTCTCCTGTGACTGTGGCTATGGTGAAGTAGGCACTAGTTGGGGGTTGTGTATCCCTTCCCTTTGCTGATCCTGCAGCAGCTGTTTCCACAGAATCATATTCCATAGCATGGCACATACTGTGAACATATGTGCACATGTGGCAGGAGAGTACTGCAGGCCTCCACCAGATATATTGAGATATCAAAACCGTGACTTCAGAAGCCCAAACACATGCTCTATGATGTTCCTAGTTTGTGTGTTTGCCTCATTATGGCATTCTTCAGTTGGTGTGTGTGTGTGTGTGTGTGTGTGTGTGTGTGTGTGTGTGTGTGTGTGTGTGTGTGTGTGTGTGTGTGTGTGTGTGTATGTGCATTTCTGATGGGTGTCATTATCCACAGTTCCAGTGTGTAGCCAACATCCCCCAGTAAATGGGCATGTGGGATGTCCCCCCTAGCAAACATCTGGTACATCTGTGATGCATGCCAGATATGGGAGTCATTATAACTGCCCAGGCTGCCAGCACACACATTCATGATAATCCCCTGGGCATTGCACATAACCGGGCAGTTGATTGAGTGGTACCCCTTGCAGTTGATGTACATTCTTCCTTCCTCACCAGGTGGTAACTTCATGTGTAGATGAGTGCAATCTATGGTGCCCATTACCTCAGGGTAGTGTGCTACATGGTAGAAGTGTTGCATATTGCTGGCCCTCACCTTAGGGGTGAGGAGAAAGGAAATGTGGTCACTGGCATGTATTAGCATGGCATCCAGGAACTGGTGAACTACCCTGGAAGCAGAGCCTGTGAGACCCCTATCATATCTCTAGTTGATCTTTGTAAAGTATCTGTAGCCAGTATCCTAAGAACTACACATACCTTTGTTTCCACTGGGATGGGTTCCTCTGTGTTGGCTCTGGGTCTGATTTGAGGGAGGCAGAGCTCAGTGAGTTCTTGTAGTATGTCCCTGTCCACCATGTAGCACTCTGCAATCTACAGCTCATGTAGCTCCTGGAAGGTTACCCTGAGCCTGAACATTCGTCTCCTTCTCTGTCTAGGCCTGTTGTCAGCAACAGCAGCATTGACTTCAGCATCTAGCAGACCTGCAGCAGCCCCTAGCATTCTCTCAGTTTAAATTACCAAGTCTGTACTCTAATGGTGCATAATATGGGGAAAATCAGATTGTAGGGTGTATGCATACTTTATATTGCTTTGCTGTAGGTGCTAACTGTACGATTGGCTACCTATGATGCAATCTACCTGCCTAGTATATCATTAACATCATTTAATGCTTAAGCTAAACAGAGGTCAAAACTAATTACTATGTCACTGGCTTTTAGATGCAATCAGCACTATGATGCACCACTCAAAAGCGAGCCCCGTAGGTAAACAAAGCTTAGCAGCCAGTGTACATACCTCCCCCAGTCTTCCATGCCCAGCATGGTGGTGCACCATGCAAACATGCTGAACATGCTCCCCTTAGCTAAACAAAGCTTAGAAGTGAGTGCACACACTCCCCTGTAAGGATGTGTTCGGCATGGTGGTGTGCAGCGTAAACAGGCCGTAATAAGTTTAGAAGTCATTGAACATGCCCTCCACTGATGTCAGCTACCTCCTCTGTAAACAACATGGTTCTCTGCCTACATAAAAGGGATATGCGGACACGATTACCCCTTTGTGCTATTCAGTAACTCCACCTCATTTGCATAGGGATCCATGCTCACAGCCTGCAAACTGCATTCTTCAAAGCCCTACCATGTTAGCAACAGCACTAATGCACCATTGCTGATGCTCTACACAGGGTCCTGTAATACATTTCTGTCACATAATGTGAATTTTGTTTTTTTCCAGTTTTTTTTTTTTTTTATAAAGCATGTTCGCCCACTATGGCATGTCATGCAAACAGGCTCAGATTATTAAAAAAAAATTAAATTAACTTATTTTCTTTAATTTGTCTGACACACAGAGAATAGTTTCACTCATATCTGATCATGGTATGCCATTTCTGTCCATCTATCTACAGTTTTACAGCCCCTTTTGTCTGTCTATATTTCTGTACACATAATTTTTCCATGTACACTATGCACAGTGACATGGGGTCTGCAGAGCTGCCTATCTGCTTGCAGAATCACTCTGCCTGCCTCACTTGCATCAGATTCACCTGCTTTTGAGGTGATTTGCATGCCACAGAAGTTTACATGTTGGCATGCTCATGCACACCTCTCAGCAGGGTTTACTGAATCTAAAAATGTTCATGGCCATGTTAGCAGTGTGGTGCGATGCCTACGAAGAAAAAAAAAACATGCAGACTTTATTAAATTCTCACCATATTGTAAGTGCTACCTCAGCATTAGCTGCTAATGGATTGCCACTGTGCATGATTAGTGGAAGAGAGATAGAAGGCACAACAGCAATTCAGATTACCTTACCTGCAGTGGGTATGTCACTCAGGATTCTTACAAAGCGTAAAAGTAACTGTAACAAACTTTTAAATTCAAGTGAAGAGCACACATTTCTAATTTTTGTTCACTGAAAGCCAAACTCTCCTGCCTTTGCTGAAAACATTTTGTATTTTACTGTCATGTAATTTTTATCATAGATTTCAGTGACAGTGATACAAAATGCCCTATAGAGTGCATGTATGAGAGTACAGCACAGATAAGGGAAGAATGAACAAAATACAAAGAGAAGACAGAACTTCATTTGTGCAAACAATATTTATAACTGCTTGTGTGATCACTCATTGCACTAAATATGTAAGCAACACATATACAAGCAAGTGATATTGTACAAGTGTATATGTTTTTTAATGCTGTGGAGGAATGAGACTTGCTTGTATGCACAATGATTTGTATTCCTGCTGCAAAGTTGTTTCTGGGCAAAGACAGATAAGACACTCCAGGGTGTTTTGTAGTTTCTTTAGTCTGACATTTCAAATCCAGACTTATATAAAAAATCTAACAGGTGTATTGTAAAGTATTCTTGATGTTGCACTTCAATGCCTAAATGTGGCAGTGATGCTGAAAGACATTAAGATGATCTCAATGTCCATACAATTTGCTATTATAGTTAGCATAGCTGGAAGGCAGAGCACATTGCTACATGTATATACAGTTTGGTTTGAAGACTTACCTATGCAGTCAGCTGCAAACAATACTTTGTACTCTGTTTCTGCAGTCAAAGCGAAGCTGTGTTCTGGTCTGGAACACATCAGGTCATACTGGATTTGATTTTTCTTTCCTTTTTCTGGAAACACAAACGGGACCATTTCAAGTATCTCAAGCAAATACAGTATTCACTGTTTCTGAAGATCATATTGCTAAAGCATGTGTAGGTTATTTTGAAGACTTACATAAGCAGTTTGCTGCAAATAGTACTTCATACTCTGTGTCTGCATCCAAAGAAAAACTATGGTCTGGTCTGGAATACATAAAGTCATACTGGAATTTTTTTTCTTTGGACACACAAAAGGCACCCAGGTATCAAATAACTAGTTGTAGTATTGTACCAAATAAATGCCTCCATTGTTTTCCTCTGGGTATTTCTCAGGTTTCTTACTTGCAGACAAAGTCTACTCATCGCTGTTTATTTTGTGCAGTCAAATCAGTAATTCTTTGGTTGAAGTTTGCTATACTCCATGTTAACTCCTTTCCTATGGAAATCATACCCAATGCTTTCATTCTATACTGCCCCATTGTAATATGAACAAACATTTTAATTCTTTACATTGTTGAGAAACACTTTTCTGCCTCAGCAAATGACATTGGTTGTGGTGGGTGTAAACAACAACACATTGTAAATCTCTGAAAACACAACAGTTAATGAGTTGTCCACCAAGAATTTTAACATCTTAACTGCACTGCTACTTGTGGCAAAGTCTTCATGGTGATACACCACTCCTAGTTCCATTCTAAGTTGTCCCTGTGATGAAGGATTTGCTGCCAGCACAGCTATCTGGAATTTTGTAAACAATTATATGTCAGTGGTGAATATCTAAGTGATTTATATAAGATGATTGTGTTACAAATGTATTTAGAAATGTACGTCATGTATATATCAAACTGCTTGTACAGATGTGCATATTGAAAAGGTATTTGCAAAGTGCTGTTTGAAATGTAACCACAGTGTGCCCTACTGGAAGAGAACATAAATGTACCTACACTATTGTAACTGTTTAAATGTAAATATTTTAACAGTGGAAACTGGGATACAGGAGGTTAACCTCAGTCAAGTAACTTTAGAAAAAATACCTGAAATTAAATAACTTTATAGGATGCAATAAAGAGGCTACCTCTCAAGTTTTCAATGCAGCTACAGACACATAGTCTGTGCTAGGAAGCTTTCTGTATTGTCCTTGGAGTAAACTAATTGCAACTTTTGTTGCATGAAGGAATGCAAGTGTTTTATGACTTCCAGCATCTGCCAAAGATCTGAGGAAAAGCCCTTGTCTATATATTTTTACAGGTAGATGCTAAATGCTGCCAGCTTCTAGCAATGGGGGTTTTGACCTGGGAACTAGATGTCAGATAACCAGAAATGATATCATTCTACAAGCTATCCCAGCACTAATATTTTAGATATTAATTTGAGAAGACTCTTAGAAAGAGATGGAGCATTCTGCATTATGTCTTGGACCTGACAACAACAAGGTCCATTCACCATATCTGCCTTGCTCTAATGAATTAAATTTCTAGGTAACAGCATAACTCTCTTAGATACAGTCAGGAATATAGTGAAGCTTAGTTTAGATAATTTTCTTTATTCATTTGAGACTGTCCTGCAGTTTTGAACTCTGACGTCACTGTGAGTATATATTTAGTATTATCTTGTTCTTTTATTATTTATTATTAAATATATTTAAACCTTTCATTGTGGCTGAGAGATATTTATGTTTTGAGAGTACTTGCATATTTATTTGGTGACACTGTGTGGATCATTCCTAATAGCCTTGCTATTGGTCAAACTACCATCTGTATTAGTATTAATATTACACAGTAAAATTGGAAAACCTTTGTTAAGGGCCCTAAAGTAGCTGATAAGGAGTTATTGCTGGCAGTGAAAACTACCTTATAGTCTGGGCAGAAAGGACGTAGCTAGTAAACCTGGATAAGCTTTTCCCTGGTGTTTATGTGTGGTAATCAAACCTCAAAGAGTGTGTGTGACAGCTACTTGGGCAGGGACACGAAGCACTGGTTGGACAGATAGGGTGCTGGAGATCTTGGATTGGTCACTCAGCTGAGATCTCAACCCTATAGTTGCACCAGTGAGGAGTCTTACTGGGGATCTGGAGAAAGAGGGAGAAACCAGCCCTGGACTGACTGTGGTCTCTGTGTGCTCTTAAGGGAAATTGCACTTGATGCAGAGAGCTGTATCTGGAAATACTATGTGTGTACTTGTCATCCTCACAGTGAATGTCCCCCATTGTTGCCTGTTGCCAGTGGTAAGGATTGAGGCTCCTTGATACTGGTTCAGTGGAGGGATGTTACAGTCCCCTCAACAGAAATGGAGAGTTTTCTATTGTTGCTGTGAAAAGATTTTCTGGAAACTGTTTTATGCATGTTGAAAAGTTTTCAGGCAATAGCAGCTGAGAAACCTGAAGATGCCCAGTTTGTTCTAATTGTGATTTTGCCTGGAATACACTTCCTTTGCAGCAATTGACAGTGTGTCATGCAATGATTGTCCTCATCTACATCTTGCCAGGATGTTCTCTGTCTGTAGGTACTGTTCTGCAGTGGTGTTGATATGTGATCTGAAACTGTCAACTGCATTCAAAAATATATGTACTTCCTTTTCAATTGTGGTTACATCTGTGGTAAGACACTGAAGTTGCCTGTACAGAATGTCATTATACGATGAAAAACTATCAGTCAAAACTTAAATTCATCATCTTCATGTGTTCGCAGTAGTTTGCTTCTTGTACAATTGCTGCAGCAGATGTAGGACACATGTACAAATAATAAAATCACTCTGACAGCAAGTCCAAGTTTTCATACAATGCATTTACAGTATGGATGGGTCTGTATTTGAAGAGCAAAGTGACTTAAGAGCGAATGCTCTTTCATCGACATGTAAAACCCGAAGTCTGAAAAGAGTGAAGTTACGGAACAGCAATTTTTTTCCCAGGGAAAAAAAATTGCTGTTCCAAAAAAAAAAAAAATTATAAAGATAAAATAAAGTGGGGGTCTTTGCCCCCATACCCCTCTACTTAAATATACCAACTCCAAGATCGCACCACAGTGAAGAAAACAGCAAAGACCTGAGAACGACCCAGTGATTTTCTTTTCCCTGGGAAAAAAATCGTTGTTCCATAACTTTGCTGTTTTCAGACTTTGAGCTTTACGTGTCAACAAAAGAGCATTCACTCTTAAGTTGCTTCACTTTTCTAATATAGACCTGTATGGATATTAAAATTTCACCATGTTCTAGACATTTGTGGCATGCATTATGCTACTATATTGCTCAGAACAGATTGTCTTTGAACTGAACATGAGAAAAAGGTTGGAATTCTACCAAAAGTAAAAAAAAAAATGCCCTTACTTCAGTATTATGAAGTGTGGCTCTTTGCATTACCAGATTCAGTTGGTGGGCATAGCAGTGTACATAACAAGCATATTTAAAATCCTGTCTTTTAATGGCCTGGACTCCATGCTGAAATCCACTCATAACAGATGCACCATCATAACTCTGAGCAACCCCTTTTTCATGCTGTTCTCCAACTACTTCCTTCAGCTGTTCACTTATCACACCAGCAATATGCTCTGCAGTCTGTCCAGGTAGTACAAAATATCCACAAAAATGTTCTAGCACCTAGCTATTGATAACATAATAGAACACAATGGCAATTTGCATAGCCCTGCATCATCAGTGGTTTCACCTGCAATTACTGCTACAGATTTTGCAGTACAAATCTCTTTTTATTTCTTCTCTGCATGTTGTTAGCATGCAGTCAAGGAATTCATTATGAATGTTTTTTTATGTTTCTTTAAAACAGTTGAAGCTTATATGTGTTTGGAAAACTTCTGATCAATCCTGCATGTGAAGTCTACTAGTCTGCAGAACATTTCAGCACTCGGTGATTCTTTTGATTCATCATGGCCTCTTAAAGCTACTTCTTCTTCAGCACACAGTTTGATGCAGTCAATTATAAGTGCTAGAGCATGACGGTTTTCTTCCACTTTCTTGTTGCCTTTTCACTGATAATTGGTATCCAGTACTTAACTGAGATGTAATATCCATAGCTCCCAACATTGCTAGACTCATTTGGTTGTCAAAATGTTTAGCAGACCGTTCATGTTTTCTAGACATTGTTACCATTCTTTTCAGGTCATCCACTCCCTTTGATGTCTAGGCATCTTCATCGCCAAACAGTAAGTGTGGGAAGCAGGACAAACTGTTTGTTTCTTCACACCCACAGAATCAGGTGTGCTTATCATAGACTGAGCTTCTGAAGCTGTGTGTCTATGTTCTTGACCTGCTTATACCTTGAGACTCCATCTTGAGATCAACTGAGGGTCTAAAGGGCCTCTGGATTCATAACTTCTCATCAAAAGTCAAGTCTCTAATATTAATAGATTTTAAATAGGCCACTGTAACAGTCTGCTCACTCATTTTGGTATTGTGGTAGTCGTAACTCTGAAGTAAACATACTACAGAAATTATTAAGTGCCACTGCTGTTTACACTTTAAGTGTAGCTTCAAGTATGAGACTCATTTCATTAACAGTACCCCATGCCCATGACTTACCTAAAGTATCTGGCTTGGCCTTGCCAGGATAAAACAAATGCGTTTATTAATGTATTTTTGATACACACACTGTCACAGCTTGTATTCCATTTTGTTTCTCCCAGATACACATTAGTCCTGCAAAGCCAGAACTAAAAGAATAAAAATGGGCCAGTCATTTCATTGCCCACTACAGTTTTTGCTCTGATCCTTCCAGGGTTAAAATAATAATAGATTTGTGTTAGTTTAATTTTGCTACATGGAGATAGAAAGAGATAGTAGTCAAAGCCTGTATGCTTGCCCCCTGATACACATTAGTCTTGCAAAGCAAGAATTACAACAGTAAATGGCCAGTCATTTCATTTTCACACTCACATAGCCTCCCATCACAATTACCTACCCAAACTACCTGATTTATGCCTAGAAAGTTTAAAAAAATGAAAAAAAAGACAATAGTTACTGTATTGCTTTCACATAAACATTAATCAAAGGTCAGCACTTGTACTCACGCCATCTAACTAAACTCAAATGCACAACAGTCTTGCAAAGGCAGAATTACAACAGAAAATATTAGGACCACTCATTTCATTTACAAACAGCCACTCCCATCCCATTACCTACCTAACATATGTGGTTTGGCCTTGTCAGCATTAGTAATGTTTTCATTACTGAATTGATGCATGCAAATAGTCAGAGTTTGCATTCTCTCTTGTTTTGCCCAAATACATATTCGTACAACAAAGCAAACATTATTACATCAAAGCTACAATGCCAAATATTTCATCCAAAAACAGACATTGCATTAATTTACTCTTTTGTACAGGAACAGTAGTCGCAGGCTTGTATGACAGCTGACTTTATCCAAATACCCATTAAAGTTGCAAAGCCACAATTACAACAGTAAACACTAAGGCCTGTCAACTCATTTCATTCACAAACACACACCCTTGTCTAACTAAATATCTGCTTTTTACCCTGTCACAATTAAAAAAGTAGAAATAATAGTAAAAACTCGGTTGCATTCTTGAATTACTTTCATTTTGTTGAAAGAAACATTAGTCACAGCATGTGTGTGCCAGCATGTGTGTGCCAGCCATTTCATTTTATTTATTTTACCTTTGTTTACCTGGGTTTCTGCAACTGACTTTAGTTGGAAAAAAAAACCCTTTCCAGCATATGTCCAGTGTGAAAAGCTTCAAATTATTATAACCATTTTTTAAACAAACATTTAGTATATACATGAACAGATATGAAATAATACATTAAGAATTATTCATAAACTTCCTAATTATTTTACATTCTTCTTAAAGTACAGACAGAAAAGTATTAACAGTTTAGTAAAGCTGGAATTACAACACCATTAAACAACAGGGCCAGTTTTTCCATTCACACATAGCCCCGATCTCCATTGCCTACCCCACCCACAGTATCTGATTTGATCTTGTGAGGTTGAGAAGAAAAGCAAAAACAACAACAAAAAAGATGACACTGTCATTAAGGTAAGTATTCTTTTTTTTTCTCACATACACAATACTCAGAGTTCGGAGATTGTGATTAGTCTTACTTCACTCAAGAACACATTACTCTTGCAAAGCAAGCCAGAACTCCAGTCATTCCATTTGCACATAGGCATTGTCTGTATCCCATCTGCCTACTCAGAGAATCAGCTTTGACCCTAAAAGGTTTAAAATAATGAAAATAGAAGACCACATTTATATTACTGTATTTCTTTCACATCACATAGCCAAGAACTTGCACATGATTTTGCTTTGGATCACCAATACACACATTACTCATGCAGGAATAGAGTTTGTTTGAACAAAAAACATTGAAAAACCATCTTAATGTATCTTGACTAACCCTGCAAAAAGATATTAGGATAAAAAAATAAAACGTCATCCACAAACAGTCCCCCAGAACACAGTTCATACATACTATCTCTTTGTCTCCTGCCAGGATTTTATAATAAAAAAAAAAAAGTCATCAATACGTAGACCACAAGTATCTGGTTGAGCCTGCCAGCGTATTATATTATAAAAAGAAAATCATCAGAAGTACTCAAAACTCATTGCTTCTCTAGCATCTGGTTAACCCTGCCAGGATATTATATTAAAAACGTCATCATCAGCTTCTAAAACACATGGACCACCTATGATTATTATTGTATTAGAAGTTGAATATTCTTCAGAGCTGGCCAGCAAAGATATTCTTCTAACTGGAGAGTCAGTTATTAGAGGAACTGATACCTATATTTGCAGAGAAGATAATGAACATTGAATAGTGTTATGCTTGTCATGAGCAAAAATAGAAAATGTGACACAAGTCTTGGAATGCCTTAATGTAAGGAAGTACGCATCCATTTGTATTCATGTTGGTATAAATGTTGTTATCTGCAAATACTGGTGTTAGGACATATTTTTCACAAATCACCTATATAAAGGATAGTTAGGTCACTGTGAATGAAAAGATTTTTTGGGTAAATACCTACATGGAAAAAAATATTGTTTGTGAAACATGGTTAAATAACAATGACTGGAAACCAGTTCTGTTAGAGTATAAATGCTTTTACTGTAACAAACATTCTAACAAAAAATCAGGTGGAGGTGTTATGATAGGGATTAAAGATAATTATCAGACTCGTGATTATTACATGTTCAGTGATAACACCAATACTATAGACTGTGAAACTGCGGCAATAAAGATGCTTCACGCTCACCAAATGATTTATAAAATTCAGTGCATACCAAGATTATATATTCCCCGTTCTGAAGGAGGGATGGGCCTCCTTGAAATTGATTATATGTATAGATCTGCAGTTGTCCATACATATCTGCTGACCTCACAAGGCCCAAATGTAGTGAAAGTTTTGAAACATGAGAATAAAAATAAGATGACTTCTCTGTTTAATCTAGCAGAAGATTATCGGAGTCACGCAGGAATGGAAATCAAACCAGAAGTACATAAAAATCAGGCAGCAACTGAATGTGCAAAAAAACTAAAGAAAGAATATAAGGTGAAGGATCAGATGAGAAGGCAAGAAATATGGAAAAAGCATAAATATAGTTGCAAGTATAGAAAACTTCGGGAAGATCATCATGTTGATCGGGAATGAACACAGGAATGGTTAAGGAGAGGCGATTTCAAACCAAGAGATGAAAGGTTAATATTGGTGGCCCAAGATAATGCGCTGCATACACATTGGTTTATAAAGTCCATTGAACATGTGGGAGAAACAGACAAATGTAGGTTTTGTAAAACCGAATTGGAAACAGTTGCACACCTCATTGCTGGTTGTGACATGCTAAAGGCAGAAGGACTGCATACTGAAAGGCATAATAATGTGGCGAGACTGTTGCACTGGGCATTGTGCAAACATTATGGTATTGAAGTGGCCAAAACACACTGGATGAGCCCCAAAGCATTATAGAAAATGAAGAAGTCTGCATCACATGGGATCATCCATTACCAACAGTTCAAAAGATAGATGCTAGAAAACCAGATATAGTGGGCCAAGAAAAGAAGACAAAAGCAGCATGGATCATTGAAATTTCCACACCCAGTGACTACAGTGTCTTGTGTACAAGGAGACACAAAGTCATAAAATATCAGGATCTACAGGCAGAAACAACAGCAATGTGGAAGAAAGATACCCATACAGTTCCAATAGTAGTAGGCGCAACGAGTCAAATAAAAAAGAACTTACAACCGTATTTAAATATGTTACCAATACATGTAACTCCATACGGACTGCCGAAGGAGTCATTATTGGGCACATTGCAGGTGCTGCGAAGAGCACTACTGGCTGACATCAAAGAGTGAAACAATACTAATTTCATGAACTTTAATTATACTTTGACTTAGGAATGGGGTCCATTCCTGTCATGGTATTAGAAACCCAAAAGACTTGGAGAAATTAAAAAAAAAGATTCTATAGGAATTAGAAGTGTACTAATTGGTTCTCTGACAGAGTAGCTGATGCATGTAACAGACTACCAAATTACACTAAAGCAAGTACTATTTTAGGTACTTTTAAGTGTTTTGATATATTGGCAATCTAGAAGGGATTTTAATGCCCGTGCTTGAAATATTTGCATATATGTGTTAGTACCTGGTTGACCATGCCATGTTTTATATTAAGAAAAAAAATCAGCAGCAGTCCACAAAACACATTGCCTCCCTAGTATCAGATTAACCTTGCCAGGATATTATATTATATTGAAAAAAGAAAGTATGAACAGCTCCCAAAACACAACACATAGGAACCCTTAAATTTGTATGTAGCATGTGGAAGCACTGCTATTGACCTTGCAAACCAGCTGCTCGGCAGTGCACTATGGAAAGTGCTTATTAGTATGTATTACTTATGTTTACTTCCCAGTTAGTCTTCATGCCATTAAAATTGATATAAAAAAATACAACCAAAGGGAAGGCACTAATGACTGAACACACATTTACACTCATTCGTGTGTTACCAGCACCCATGCACGTGAAATGTGATATGTCAGTACTAGTTCACAAATGTCAAATACACTACAGACATAAATAGCAAAACTGCATGGTTGCCTACCATATACACCTTTATAATGACAATAGACATTCAGATTGTCTTAGACATGTATTAATGTGGACAGCAATTCTTCACAGATATGAGCACATGTACATAAACAGTTGCATCCATGCTGATCACAAAAAAATGTGTGTGTCTGTATGTGACAGTAAGTGTGTAATGCAGACAACATACTAGGAAACAGCTGCATATGTCTCATTTGTGCTGCATGCCTTCCTGGCAGCTTTTTGCATCTAGTTTGACAAGCTGTCTATTAAAAGTATACATGCAGACTGGAAACACAACAGGAAATAATACATCCAGACTTTGCACACAATTCTCATAACAATATATATTAACAATATTATATAATTATGATAGCATCATCTATAAAGACCACTATGACAAGGCAAAACATACATCAGGGATGTTGCAATCATTAAATCCTGTGTTTTGCAGAGGGGAACAAAATATTTGCATGCATGTTAAATTAACACAACAGCCATTTTATGTGTGTGTCTCTTTGTATTTGTAAGTGCGTATGCATAGTCAGAGGACGATCAGTCTGTATCCTACTATCATCGATCTAGTACCATGCATAACTAATATCTTGACAATTGTACATGGCTACCCAGCCATGTCATGCAGGCCTTATAACATATCATCCACCAGAAATTGTCCAGCAACATTATAAAAGTCAGACTTGTACAGTGATGCCTGTGTTACGAGGTGAATTATCTAGCTTGCTGGTGTATCTAGTTATATAGGGGTCCTAATCTCACTACAGTCAATTAGTGTGTGTGTGTGTGTGTGTGTGTGTGTGTGTGTGTGTGTGTGTGTGTGTGTGTGTGTGTGTGTGTGTGTGTGTGTGTGTGTGTATCTACTCAGAAAATTAAGTGTGTATCCTACTGTCAGTAATGCAGTTTTGTGGAATGCAAATATTCTGACAGTTGTACATGGCTATCCATCCATTTCATACAGGCCTCCCAACATTGTTGCTCAAATGGACATAGATGATGTCTTCCAGTATAAATTGTCAAGCAGGATTTCAAAATTTAGACTTGTGCCAGGGCGCTTGTGTTAATTACTGAGTTCTGTAGCTGGTGTACCTAGTTAGGTAGTGGTTCTAATCTCACATAAAGTTTGACTGCAGAATCTTACACTAAAGCACTGTACAAGCATATCCACTCGTGCATGAATCGTGCCATCCCAAATAGAACCAAAATGCTCTCCTCCAATAAAAGGAAGCCAATCTGGTGGTCCCCTGTCATAAACAAAATATACAACAAAAGGAAGAAACTGTTGCAAAAAAGAGGAAAATCCCAGAATGCAAAACTCTTCCTTACAAGCCTCAGTAAGAAGCTGAGATCCCTCATAAAATCCTTCAAAGCTAGTTACGAAAATAAAATTGCCAAAGATTTCAAAGACAACCACAAGGCATTCTATAGCTATGTCAAGAATCTAAATGGCAATGCTCAGATCTGCCCTGAGCTACAACAGAATAACATTAAATATACTGACCCCAAGGACATTGCCAGTATCCTGGCAGATCGATTCAGTGCCAACATCACCCCCCTCTCACACCCTAAAGTGTCCATCTCAATACCAAAAGTTTGCCAAATTCTGGTAATCACAGCCACACAGGTAAAAATCGCACTCTTCAAAGCTAAGAATACAGCATCCATAGGACCAGACAACATCCCTGGCAGTGTACTACATGAACTACAAAATGAACTGGCACCTCACCTAAGTGTCATGTTTAATCATAGCCTAACCTCAGGCTTTGTGCCCACTGAGTGGCGCACAGCTACAGTTATCCCACTCCACAAGGGGGGAACCACCTTGGATCCTATGAACTACCGTCCCATCAGTCTGATGAGCCGGATCTGCAAGGCCATGGAAAGTATTATCATGGAACTTATAAATGAAGACATTGGCAACCTTCAAACACTGGATTCCACCCTGTTTGGGTTCGTGAAGGGCCAATCATGTCTGCTGAACCTGATTGACTTCTTCGAATCAGTCTCCAGAGCCATGGACGAGGGTAAAGCAGTCCAGTCCACACAGCCTATCTGGACCTCGCCAAGGCCTTCGACACCATCCCCCACTCTGGAATCATAGACACACTTACTAAGCTGGACATAAATCCCTATGTCACTCGATGGGTTGCCAAGTGACTTACTGACAGAACCCACAGTGTAAAAGTAGCCAACTCCAAATACTGCTCCAGACAAGTGACAATTGGAGTACCTCAAGGTTCAGTCCTGGAACTGCTCTTGTTTGACATCTACTTCTCTGAAGTACAGGCCAACACTAAGGGACTCTGGCTAACAAAGTTCACAGATGACTGCAAACTCAGAGCCATTATTGAATCCCCAAATTATGTGGATATCCTACAAAAGGGCCTTACAGAAACAGATGCTTGGTGCCAGAGCCATGGGCTCAAGCTCAATGCCAAGAAGTGTATAGTTATCCCCTTTGGAAAAAAACATGCACCCATGAATTACCACATAGGTGGCAGTACACTAAACACTGAAAGTGTGATAAGAGACTTAGAAACACAGGTGGACAGTGGTCTCATCTTTGATAACCACATCGCCACAACAGTCAGGAAATCCTTCTATGTAGCACACCTCATCACTAAGGGCTATTCATCCAGAAAAAAGGAGGTCATTGTCCCACTGTACTCATCCCTCATTAGACTCATCATAGAGTACAACGCCCCATTTGGTATGTACCTCATAAGACATCTGCAACAACTGGAAAGGCTGCAGAAACACCTCACTAAAAGAATCACAGGACTAAAGCAGATGCCCTAAGCTGACTGACTAAAAAAACTCCAGCTATTCTCTGTCACATAGGTTCATAGGTTCATAGGTTCATAGGTTGGTACTAGGCTATCAGCCCTAGGGCCTATACAAGCCTAGCCATAACAATTCCCTGGCTATTTCTTCCCACATTATTTACTTTCCTGGACCCCTGTCTAGCAGGGCGACTGACATGATCCCTGGGGTGAATTTCCTTTCTCCCATCCAATCATCAAGGTTCCTCTTGAAGAGGTCCAAAGAGGCACTCTGCTTGACATGTATGGGCAATCTATTCCAGAGTCTGGGGAGTCCCTGGGTCAGGAACCTATCCCTCCAGCATGTTTTGTTTATTGTGATGACAAGGTTTAGATCCCTGGAGCGTGTAGCTCTGAGGGATTGGGATTTCTTTAAGTGTAGCATGTCCAACAGCTCTGGGTTTGACATGGCCTTGTATGTTAAGCAGAGATCGCCTCTGAGTAGACGATATGCGACAGAGTATAGCTGGAGTTTTTTAAGGCGGTCAGCATAGGGCATCTGCTTTAGGCCTGTGATTCTTTTAGTGAGGTATTTCTGAGGCCTTTCCAGTTGTTGCAGATGTCTTGAGAGGTACATACCAAATGGGGCGTTGCATTCTATAATGGGTCTAATGAGGGATGAGTACAGTGGGACAATGACCTCCTTTTTCTGGATGAAAAGCCCTTTGTGATGAGGTGTGCCACATAGAAGGATTTCCTGACTGTTGTGGTGATGTGGTTATCGAAGGTGAGACCACTGTCCACCTG
Source organism: Protopterus annectens (assembly GCF_019279795.1). Lineage (NCBI taxonomy): Eukaryota > Metazoa > Chordata > Ceratodontiformes > Protopteridae > Protopterus > Protopterus annectens. Next base: position 581,566,175 of record NC_056735.1, read on the forward strand.
TGTCCCTAAGTCTCTTATCACACTTTCTGTGTTTAGTGTACTGCCACCTATATGGTAATTCATGGATACATGTTTTTCCCAAAGGGGATAACAATACATTTCTTGGCATTGAGCTTGAGCCCATGGCTCTGGCACCAAGCATCTGTTTCTGTAAGGCCCTTTTGTAGAGTATCCACATCATTTGGGGATTCAATAATGGCTCCCAGTTTGCAGTCATCTGCAAACTTTGTTAGCCAGAGACCCTTAGTGTTGACCTGTACTTCAGAGAAGTAGATGCCAAACAAGAGCGGCCCCAGGACTGAACCCTGAGGTACTCCACTTGTCACTTGTCTGGAGCTGGATTTGGAGTCGGCTACTTTTACATTGTGGGTTCTATCAGTAAGCCATTTAGCAACCCATTGGGTGACATAGGGATTAATGCCCAACTTAGTAAGTTTATCTATGATTCCAGAGTTGGGGATGGTGTCAAAGGCCTTGGCAAGGTCTAGATAGGCTGTGTGGACCACCTTACCCTTGTCCATGGCTCTGGAGACTGATTCAAAGAAGTCAATCAGGTTCAGGAGAAAAGATCGGCCCGTCACAAACCCAAACTGGGTGGGGTCCAGTGTGTGTCTGAAGGTTGCCAATGTCTTTGTTTATAAGTTCCATGATAATACGCTCCATGGCCTTGCAGATAAGGCTTGTCAGACTGATGGGACGGTAGTTTCCAGGATCCAAGGTGGATCCCCCCTTGTGGATTGGGATAACTGTAGCTCTGCGCCACTCAGTGGACACGAAACCTGAGGTGAGGCTATGATTAAACATGACACTTAGGTGAGGTGCCAGTTCATATTGTAGTTCATGTAGTACACAGCCCGGGATGTCATCTGGTCCCATGGATGCTGTATTCTTGGCTTTAGAGAGTGCGTTTTGTACCTGTGTGGCCGTTATTACTGTAATTTGGCAATCTTCCGGTATTGAGATGGGCCATTTAGGGGGTGAGAGGGGTGAAGTTGGCACTGAATCGATCTGCCAGGATATTGGCAATATACTTTGGATCAGTATATTTAATGCCATTCTGTTTTAGCTCAGAGCAGATATGAGCATTGCCATTTAGATTCTTGACATAGTTATAGAATGCTTTGTGGTTGTCTTTGGAATCTTTGGCAATTTTATTTTCGTAACTAGCTTTGGAGGATTTTATGAGGCATCTCAGTTTCTTACTGAGGCTAGTAAGGGAGTTTTTTGCATCCTGGGATTTTCCTCTTTTCTGCAAAAGTTTCTTCCTTTTGTTGTAAAGTTTGTTTATGGCAGGGGACCACCAGATTGGCTTCCTTTTTTTGGATGAGAGCATTTTGGTTCTATTTGGGATGGCTCGATTCATGCATGAGTGGATGTGCTCGTACAGTGCCTTAGTGTAGGATTCAGCAGTTGAACTTTCAGTTCCCGTCTGCATGGGTGTTATGAAGTTTGTCACTTCTGACTTGTGTAGCATGAAGTTGGCTTTGGAGAAGTTTTTTATGGTGGTTTCTTTACTGGGGGGTGGGGGTGGGATGTGGATGTTAAGGGTGATTAGCTTATGGTCAGACCTGACTAACGAGGGGGTGACCATAGGTATGGAGTATTGATTTCCCATGTTGGTAATGACCAGATCTAGGATATTGGAGCCCCTGGTGGGACTATGGATTAGTTGATCCAGGGCATTGGAATTTATGAATTCCAAGAACCGTTGCGCAAAGGTGTTGGGACATGAGTAGTTTTCCCAGTTAATGGCAGGGTAGTTAAAATCACCCAGTATTAGGCTTTACCAGAAAGGCTCATCCAGACTCTGCTACACTTTGCTGTGAAGGAAAGGTTAGTTTGCTGTTATTTTTTGTATTTCTGTATTGCCTTTCTATATTTTGAATACTGTAGTTTGTTTTCTTTACCTTGTGTTTTGCTTGCATTCTGTTTTAACAGCATATTAAAACTTCAAAAGAGACCACAGCTCTCTCTCTTCTGAGTCAGGCAGAATTTTTTCCCTCCCTTCCACCCATTTAAGTTGTCTTGTTAAATACCACTGTCTTTCTAGTTGCCCGCCTCTTATGTTAATCTGACCATATATCTCATTTCTCTCTACTTTCACTGGCTTATGTGAGTAATCACAAAACCATCACTTTTGAAATCCCACCCTTCAATTATTTAAATTTATTGGCCATCCTACAGTATTTCATAGTACCAAAATACAAAAGTAACCACCCCTTTCAGTCCATCTTGCTGTTTTAAAATAGTAACTCTCCACTAAACCTTAACTTTTTAAACAGGTAAAACTCAAGTTACCTACTTTCATATCTAACTTCTCTAGTGCACACTGCAGAGTGCGTTCTTTTCAATCTTACCTTTAAGCATCCCTGTTACTAGCACTTTCTCTAATACCTAAAAAGATCATCTCTACTTGACTCCAAGTAGACTTTTCTCTATCTGTTAAACTTAGCACTTGCTCCTACAGTACTTATTACCTTGATACGGCACTCTTATAGATAGCACCCCAAAAAAGCAAACCCCCATTTCTCGGTCACCCACGTCCCCGGCATCTCTTTTAAAGTTTTTGTCTAGTCCTTCTAGCATGTCGAGGGATCAGTTGCTAGTGTCCTCTCCTGCTCAGCTGGTGAACCTGGGAATATTGAGGCAATGTTACAATTGCCTCATGTACACAGACAACCCTCTCCTCCTCCCACAAAACACAAATACATGCGAGAGATGCAACTATACGGCCAAACTGGAGGCTGAGCTCTCTCAACATAGGACTGGCAAGACCAGTCAGGAGGAGAAGGTTACCACACACACTATAGACCCAGTCTCACATAGTACCATCACAACCTCAAATCATACACATAAACACACAAAGACATACTCGGCTCTGATCAAAATCTACCAAAACAGCAGAGGCCACCAAAGCAGACACCCAAACAACCACCACCTCAGAACACAACACCTGCAACACATAGACCTCACAGTCAGAGTGTCAAACAGTCACAGCCCTTAAGGCCAAACACAATGCCAGACACACTAGTCATTGGTGACTCCATAGTCAGACACACTGACGTCCCGCTCACCAGACTGAGTAAGGAGAAGGTCACAGTAAGCTGCCTGTCGGGCGCTAGAATCCTACACATAACGCAAGCACTCAGGTCTCTCAACAGCAGGTACAAATATGACTCAGTCATTGTCCACGCTGGTGTAAACGACCTGAGACATACCTCCTTGGACTACATGAAAAGAGACATTGAGGAGCTCTCTGATTATGTAGCCCAGGCAGGTATGACCCTGACCTTGAGCAGTATCCTACCTTCACCAAGAATGATGCCACAATACAGAGATAAAATGATCAGCTTTAACAATTGGCTTAAACTCTGGTGTCATTCAAAGGGGATCCAATGTCTGTCTGCCTGGATGACATGCTGGACAAGCCACGCTGCTTCGCAAGGGACGGCTTGCACCTGTCACCCCTGGGATTCCGGATATTGGCAAAGGCTCTTGCCACCCCATAGTGCCTTTTTAGGCAAGGCTCAAATTCTAAACCTACCACCCTAGAACACAAAAAAGGAAAAAACTAAGGGTAATGCTGCTCAATGCCAGAAGTCTAAATCTCAAAATGCACGCACTCGAGGCCCTTCTCAGTATGGAGAACATCGATGTCTGTGCAGTGACAGAAACCTGGTTCAAGGCTCCTGAGAGCACCCCAGCACTATCAGGTTTTACCTCTTATCATGCGTTCCGGCCCAAAATCCGGACAATACCAAGAAAGGAGGGGGGTATCCATATTCATCAAAGACACCCACACCTCAAGACTGGTGGCAACGCACGATGCATCGGAGACCATCCAGGTGCAATTAACCATAGGCAAGACTGCTCTGCAAATTGTAGCATGTTACAGGCCACCCTCACAAACTCAGGAACCTCACATGGCCTTCCTGAAAACACTAGAGGGATAAATGTATCACCAAACACCATCATACTAGGTGACTTCAATTACCCTAATATAGACTGGGAACACTACTCAAGCCCAAACACCCTAGCCCAAAAGTTCCTGGAATTCATAAACTCAAATGCCATGGAACAACTAGTCACCATCCCCACAAGAGGAGAAAACATACTTGATCTCATCATCATGAACATGGGAGCACAATGTTCAACACCGGAAGTATACCCCTCACTGGTGAGATCAGATCACAAACTAATCTCGCTGGAGGTCCTCATCCCACCCCACCTGAAATAAAAAGACCACAGTAAAGAACTACTCGAAAGCCGACTACACACTACTAAAGACTAGTGTGGTCTCCTTTAAGGCCTCCGAGCTGGCGGAAAACAGTACTCAAGCCGCTGAATCACTTACAAATGCCTTCTACCAGCACCTGCAGGACTGCATGGATAAGGCAATCCCAAGCAAAACAAAGACTCTTTGTACCAAAGGCAAGCGTCCACTCTGGTGGACCCCAGCCATAAACAAACTCTACAACAAAAGGAGGAAGCTACTACAAGATAGAGCAAAATCCTTAAAAGGTAAGACCCTTGATCACTATAAGTAAAAAACTAAGAGCTCTCATAAAATCATCCAAAGCAAATTTTGAGAGAAAAATAGCTAAAGACTCAAAAGACAATCATAAGGCCTTCTTTAGCTATAAGTTAGAAACCTGGGAGGAAACTCCCAGATATGCTCAGAACTAGTTCAAAATGATGTGAAGATTACTGATCCTACAGACATTGCCAACATACTGGCTGACAGGTTCAGTGCAAACTTCTCCCCCCCCTCCTCCCCAAAAGGAGAGATATCTATACCAAGCGATTGCAGCCCCCCAAACATCTCCAACGCCCAAGTGAGAACTGCTCTCTCCAAAGCAAAAAACACAGCATCCATGGGACCTGATGGTGTCCCCGGCTGTGTGCTCCACGAACTCAACGAGGAATTAAACCCACAGCTAGGACAGCTGTTTAATCATAGTCTTACCTCTGGATACGTACCCAGGGAGTGGCGCATTGCAACTGTGGTCCCACTTCACAAAGGCGGTGCCTCCACCGACCCTGGAAATTACCGGCCCATTAGCTTGACAAGCCTTATCTGCAAAGCCATGGAGAGGATCATAATGGACCTCATAAATAAAGACATAGGGAATTTGCAGACTTTGGATCCATCCCAGTTTGGCTTTGTCAAAGGCAGATCATGCCTTCTAAACTTGGTTGACTTTTTCGAAACAGTCACCAAAGCCATTGATGAGGGAAAGGCAGTCCATACAGCCTACCTCGATCTGGCGAAGGCCTTCGATACAATACCCCACTCGGGTATCATTGAAAAACTCATCAGCTTAAATGTTAACCCATACATCACAAGATGGGTTGCAAACTGGCTGAGTGACAGAACCCACAGGGTCAGAGTTGCTGGCGCCATGTCAGACTCAAAGCCTGTCACAAGTGGTGTACCACAGGGCTCAGTCCTGGGCCCACTCTTGTTTGGCATCTACTTTTCCGAAGTACAAGCAAACACAGGAGGGTTATGGCTGACAAAGTTTGCAGATGACTGCAAACTGGGCCATAGTAGAAAACACATCTGACACAGATATCCTTCAGAAGGGTCTCACAGAAATGGATAACTGGTGCCAGAGCCATAGCCTAAAGTTAAATGACAAAAAATGCATAGTCATACCCTTCGGGAAAAACAAGGTTACCCCTAGCTACCAAATAGGTGGCAATCCACTGAGCACAGAAGAAGTTATCAGGGACCTGGGGACCAAGGTTGATAGTAGTCTGTCATTCGACACCCATGTAGCTAAAGTAGTTAGGAAGACCTTCTACATTGCCCACCTTATCATGAAGGGATTCTCATCTAGATCAAGGGAGGTCATAGTCTCCCTATACTCATCATTCATCAGACCAATGATTGAGTACAATGCCCCATTCAGAATGTATCTGACCCGACACTTGCAGCAGCTGGAGAGGCCACAAAAGTTCCTCACCAAAAGGATAAAGGGTCTCAAACATCTGTCCTATGCTGCCCGACTGAAAGAACTCCAGCTCTATTCAGTCGCTTACCGCTTGCTCAGAGGTGACCTTTGCCTAACATACAAGGCCATGTCAAACCCAGATTTGATGAATATGCTTCACCTCAAAAAATCTAGATCCGTCAGAGCCACAAGGGCGGGAGACTTAAACCTCGATACGGCTATTAATAGGACGTGCTGGAGGGATAGATTCATCACCCAAAGACTCCCTATGCTGTGGAATAAAATCCCGGTATATGTGAGGCAGAGCACCTCGCTGGCCTTGTTCAAGAGAAATCTTGACCAATGGATGGGAGATCGCAGATATAACCCAGGGATTACCTCAGTGTCACTGCTCAACAGAGGCACAGCAAAATAATGGGTATAGTTCCCCATACTAAAGGGGTGGCGTAAGCCACAAAACTATGGGCTAGGCTTGTAAATGCCCTCGGGCAGATAGCCTAGTATGAACCTATGAACCTATGAATCTGTTAGGGTGTTTGGTTCTATCTTAATATTTTCCAGTATGTTTAGAAAGGTGTAGTGAGAATCTTGGGGTATGGTGGGGGATCTGTAGCAAGCTACAATTTGGATTGCAGTCTTACCTAGTGTTAGTTGCACTTGGAGAATTTCAGACACATTGTGTTGGCCAACTAGCCTGGTGGTGTGAATATCCTTGGTGAATATTGACACTCCTCCACCTTTAGTATTTCGGTCCTGGTTTGGTGGCCAAAAAGTGTGGTAAGAGATGATCTCTGCTTAACATACAAGGCCATGTCAAACCCAGAGCTGTTGGACATGCTACACTTAAAGAAATCCCAATCCATCAGAGCCACACTCTCCAGGGACCTAAACCTTGTCATCACAATGAACAAAACATGCTGGAGGGATAGGTTTCTGACCCAGAGACTCTCCATACTCTGGAATAGACTGCCCTTACATGTCTCGCAGAGTGCCTCCTTGGTCCTCTAAGAAACCTTGATGACTGGATGGGAGATAGGAAATTTACCCCTGGGATAATGTCAGTCACCCTGCAAGACAGGGGTCCAGGGAAGTAAATATTGTGGGAAGAAATAGCCAGGGAATTGTTATGGCTAGGCTTGTATAGGCCCTAGGGCCGATAACCTAGTACCAACCTATGAACATATGAACCTATTGGTGTGTGTGTGTGTGTGTGTGTGTGTGTGTGTGTGTGTGTGTGTGTGTGTGTGTGTGTGTATACATGTGTGTGTAGTCTGAAAAGTACAACTGTGCATTCTACTGTCAGCACTATAGTCCCGTGTGCTTTTAATATTTTGACATTTGTACATGCTTACACATTCATGTCATACAGGCCTCCCGATATCTTCTCTCAAGCATCCACTGATGATGTTGTCTACTATAAATTGTCCAGCACCATTATAAAAGCCAGATTTGTGCCATGGTGCGTGTTTTAAATACTTAGTTCTTTAACTTGTGTACCTAGCTATGATGGAGATCTAATCTCATTGCAGTTAACTGATATATGTATGTATTTGTGTTCAGTTGGTTCAAATTCAAGAGACCACTTTAGAACAGCATGTGAGGCACATGTCTTGTCATCAGCTTTAAACTGTTGACTGCAGTATAAAAGCCAGACTTGTGCTATGGTGTTGGGATGAAGTACTGTGCTCTGTACATAGATAAGCGTTCTACTCTCACTGCAGTCTGGTTTGTGTGTGAATTTAACCCACAGCTACCTCAGACATTCCTCAGAACATCTTCTTGCAACATACTCTGATGATGTCACCCTGTATAACATGCTCTCTGACAGCATTCAAGATACACTTGTGCTGTGGCAGTAGCATTAAGTACTGTGTTCTCAAACTTCTTTACCTACATATAGGGGTTTTAACCTGAGGCAACTTGAGTGTGTATACATCCAGATGTTACGTTTGAGACAATTTTACACAGAGATGTGGCTCTACTTCCATGTCGGACACTCCTCCAAATATGTTCTTCTCAGCATACAATGATGCTATCATAGTTCATAAAGTGCAACATGACAGTGTTAAAATTGGACATGCATGGGGTGCTAGTGTTACATTGTATGGCATTCATCTTCTGTACCTACACAGGTGTAATGTTCAAATCAGACCCAGTCTACTGCATTGTGTGTGGTTGCTGGTACATTAGGGCCATTGTATGATCTTTCCAATCGCTCTTCATTTTACTACCATTTAGGAGAACCATTAATGTACCCCATGCATCCACCATCTTCTTTTTTCCTCTGTCCACATTATATCCTTCCTCAGAGGAATAGAGGATGTCCTCATGTCAAATATGAATAGACACATCATGAAGCAGAGTCCTTCCATGAGCCTAAACAAGTCATCTACAGACCACGGCATGTGTGATTGCTAATTTTGTCATGGTTTGGTGTACATGTGCCATATAGACAGTGGTAGTATGTGATGCAATCCAATAAATACACACATATGCACAATACTCTTACAATCTTCCATCATATAAATATAAAGAGTTTATTTTAATTGGTATAATAATAGCTAGGATTTTATGTAATGTTGGCCACTAACATAAAAATGCCCTATGATCCTATAGACATTTGACATGTCAATGTTGCTGTCATTGACATGTGCTATGTTGAGGTTTAGATGTACAGTATGCCTACAATAGTGTCTTACAGTCTGTGATGTGAGCTAAAGTATTGATGGTCATTGCTGCCATTTCATTACATGCTCCTTCTATAACAGCTTTAGTAATATACCTCCTGAGAACTGTTGACATGGTATGATTAACAAAACATGTATGTATATTGTTGACTTAGTAATGCATTTATTTTTGTAGTGGAGTATATCAACATTCGACACAGTTCTCTTTACACCATCACAGAGACACTTGCAGTATGGCACAGGTGTGTATGTGTCTACCTACCATCATTAAATGGTCTGTGACAGACAGCAGTATAAATCCATACTGATTAAAGGGGCACATACATCTTGTTTCATCCACATCTTGTAATGTGGTAATATAAATAGAAATATCACATGTTTTAATTCAATTACAACCTTGTGGAATGCACTGCATGTGCAATTTTGTTGCTGTCCCCAAGAATTACTGATGTGTTCAGCAGCACCATTGTGTGACTAGTGGCATTTGTGTCAGGAAATGTTCTGCATGATCCACAAACAATTGATTTATAATGTGTTCTAAATGGCATCAGGCTGCTCAAACACAGCTTTCCTATGAAACACATATAGGCATATGTCGTGCAACATCATGTAATTACGTGACACTGGTACACTTGTAAGACTGTGTGAACAGTACCAGTGTGTGGCATATGATGCATGACCAAGGCTATATTTGGAGTCATTTTTACAATTCATGTATTTCAATTAATGTGACATATTAGGGAGAATACACAATTAAGCACAGAGCCGTTTGTGTATGGTGCCAGCCATACTCACATACAGAAAATAGATAATCTTCTAGCTAACAGTTTGTCTCACACTTCTCACCCCTGTCACCACTGGCCATCAGCTAAAGCATACATGCAAACATTACTCAGTTTTTCTCCTCAGGAGAGCAGCTCGTCTGTGCAATCTCTATGGTTATTAACACAGAATCAGTGGGGCCCTGGCAACATACCTGTTTGCCTATATAATGACTTAAAGGCTGACCAAGCAGATACAGTTGTATCCCTACTTCAACACAGCCTCCAGACAGCCAATGTTCTCCTAGAAAGGTGTACAGCAACAGTCATCCATCTGACCAGAGGGAGAACATCACCTGATGGATGGCATACTCCTGACTCTCCTCATCTATGAGGCAGAAACAAGAGTTATCATGGACTTTATCAAAAAGGACACATGCAATCTCCTGACTATGTACCACACCCATATTTGGTTTGTTAAGGCTACATTATGTCTGTTACATCTGATTTATGTCCTCAAAAAGGTCACTAAATGCAAGCATGAGGAAAACACTCTTATCCTGTTTAACTTGAACTATCCAAGGCATTTGACAGACATCCACAATCATGTATTACAGAAAAACTGCCTCAAATTGGCATAAACACCTACATCACCAAGTGGGTAGACACACATACATGGCAGATAATGTCAAAGTGTGTGATGTCACCTCTATCTGGAGTTCAGTGACCAGGACCATATCTGAGGATTCTATGCTAGGCCCTTTTCTGCTCATTATTTAAGTCTAAGAAGTCAAGACTAACCGACTCATCCTTTGCGTAAGAAACTTTGTGGAGGACTGCAAATTGTGGATAATCATTGAATCCAATATTCATGTTTGTATAATGCAGACAGTAGTAACACACAAAGAATTGTTGCCAGAGCCATGGTGACACAATAGATGACCAAAAAGCAAGGGGGTATTAGTTGCATTATGACAGCAAAGACACAAGCTAATTCGAATATAGACAGCACTCCCCTATGAGCAGACTAAGTGGTATGTGACCTGTGTACTCACATAGATGGTATCTGGAACATCCACCAACATATTCCCGCAGTGATGACTAATACTTTGTATGTATAGGGCATCCACGTCAAAGGGCATTATAGCCCCACTGATTGCAGCCCACATCACTCCAATAATTGTGTACAATGCACCCTTTTGCATGTACCTCCTGACACATCTTCCAGGGGTTATTTACTCAAGTGTATCATTTTTGCCACAATGAGCTCCCATAACTCTTATGGGCCATACCCAACTATTCTTTTTCAATGCAATAAACATTAGGAGTTTACAGTGCAGAACTCTCTTGAAGGTGCTATGCATGTGTGATACATGTTCCTGGGATGTACTCAGTAAATACATAGCTCATTGTCCACATTTCTGGCATGGGTTACATTCATGCAAGTGTGGACTGTGGAATATATACATATCATGTAAACCCGTCAACCAGTCAGGATTGATTGTAATTTAAACTGCAAGTGTGTCAGTGTTCCTCTTAACACCTCCAAAGGGTATTATTTTTTCAGGAAGGTCTGCTTGATTCGTCTTATAGATTACTGGAAAATCATTATGGTTGTACAACTTTGTTCATGCAGAACATATCTACTAACTCACAATCACAAATTTAATGTCGGTGACACAGATGAGTGGTGGTATTATTCAGATATTGTCCATGACTGTACATGCTTTTGTCTAATGTTGTCCATGAGCCTGTTTTTGTGTGTGCCACTTGGTTGAGACCTATGCTGACATTACATTCACATTCAATCAAATAATTTTGCACATCTTCACAATATTAACATGCCTCTTAGTGCAGGGGACTCAAACACGTGACCCTCCCTCCCCCACACGTCCACATGTAGCCCACGGCAGACCTGCTTTTCCAGTCCCACAGTCAGCCTGCCCTGCAGTAGACAGAAGGGCCACTAGCCCAGCAGGTGTTACACAAGTATTCACACTTCGAAGTGTGATGAATATAGTGGAAAGATATGTGAAGAAAAAGTTAGGGAGTTCGAAAAATCACTCAAAAAGCTGCAGTTACTGTTTAAATATGTTCATCAAGCCAATGATGCTGTAGTTCGGGCAAGTTATAGGATTGTACAAGATGTAGCTGTGTCATTGAAGACTTTTTCATTGGGGGACTTTATAAAGAAATGTATGTTGGTGGCTGTGTAAGATATTTGCCCTGAAAAACATCAAACATTTGCAAACATAAGCCTTTCAAGAAATACAGTTGCAGATAGAATTAATGAATTATCAGAAAATATTAAGATTAAGTTTAAAGAAAAAGGTGCTAAATTTGTAGCATTTTCTGTAATAATTGAAAGTACAGAAGTAAAGGACACAGCACAATTTGCACTTTATATGTGTGGTGTAGATGACAATGTGCAGGTAACTGAAGAATTTGGGGTGGTTCCAATGAAGGGAACAACAACAGGTGATGATATTTTTCTGAGTTTGGTAGGAGCACGCGATAAAATAGGTGAATACTGGAAGAAAACTGTGAGCCTGGCTACAGATGGAGAATCTCAAATGGTTGCTAGAAAAGCTGGTGTGGCAACAAAGTTAAAGGAAAAGCTACTATCTATGAATTCAGAACATCAGATTCACAATGTCCATTGTATAATTCACAGAGAAGTGCTATGTAGTAAAATATTAAAGATGGATCATGTCATGGATGTTGTTATTAAGGCAGTGAACTACATAAGCATGCAATGTCTGAACCACAGACAGTTCAACAGCTTACTGGAGGAAATTCACAGTCATGGTCTGCCATATCAAACTAATGTTCATTGATTAAGCTGAGAAGTTGTGCTGAAGCACTTTTATGAATTAAGAAGTGAAATACAGAGGTTTATGTATGAGAAAGGAAGGTATGTGCAGGAACTGAAAGACAGTGAATAGTTTCAAGATCTAGCTTTCATGGTAGGTATAACAGAACACTTGCATTACCTGAATACAAGGCTGCAAGGTCTCAATACATTTACAGATTTATATGGCTATATTCGTACCTTTGAGTTGAAGCTTAAATTTTTTGAATGCCAACTAGCAGCAAGTAATACTGTGCACTTTTCAACTCTGAAGTCCCTGCAAGATGCACGTAGGTTTCATGGTGAGCACAGCTATAGGGTTAAGATCTTGTTATTTGAGAAGATGCTCTCGATGGTCCCCCTGTAGAAGGCTTTGAGGATGGACTGAGACAGGTTTGCCTTCCTCGATTTTATAGGAAGTGTAGACGTTGTTGTACCTTCTTCACTGTGTGGCTAATATATGTCGACCAAGATAGGGAATGTTACACAAATATGTGTTGGTTTAATATTTATACATATATACGTTTTTTTTTAGATTTTTTGGACCTTTTTAGATGTTTTTAGACATTCTACACAGCTATGACAGGCATTCCTCTGAACATCTTCTTGTAACATATACTGATGATTTCATCTGTATAAAATGCACTCTGACAGTGTTCAGGGCAAACCTGTGCTATGGCAGTAACATAAGTACTTTGTTCTCAAACTACTTTACCTAGATATATAGGGTTTCTAGTCTGATAGTAGGCAACCTGAGTGTGTATACATCTGTCTGTCACTTTTAACACAATTTTACACAGAGATGTGACTCCACATCCATGTCAGACACCTGTCAACATGTTCTTTGCAGCATACAACGATGCTATCATACTTCATAAAGTGCAAAGTGACAGTGTTAAAATCAGACATACATGGCAGTGCTAGTGTTACATTGCACTGCATTCATCTCCTATACCTACACAGGTGTAATGCTCAACTAAGACCCAGTCTACTGCTGCATGTGTAGTTGGTTGCACATTATAGACATCGTATGATCTTTTCAATCACTCTCTATTTCACTACCACTTAGGAGATCCTTTAAAGTAGCCCCATGCATCCACCGTCCTCTTTTTTCATCTGGCCACATGACATCCTTCCTACAGATGAGGGAAGGATGTCCTTGTGTCAAATATGCATAGACACATCATGAAGGAGAGTTCGTCAATGAGCCTCTGCAAGCCGTCTCCAGACCATTGTATGTGTGATTGCTAATTCTGTCATGGTGTGATGCACATGTCCCATATGGACAATGGCAGTATGTAATGTAATCCAAAAAAAATATACATATGTTGGCCATTAGCTTAAAAATGGCCTATGATCCTATGAACATTTAACCTGTCATTGACACATGCTATGTTGAGGTGTGGATGTACAGTATACCAACAAGAGGGTATTGCAATCTGTGATGTGAGCTAATGTATTGCTGACAACTGCTGCCATTTCACTTCCTGCTGCTTCTATAACAGCTGTAGTAATAGGCCTTCTGAGAACTGTTGATGTGGTATGATAAACTTTTATGAATATTGTTGGCTTATTAAGAAAAGTGCTGTAGTATTGGAGCAGATCAACATTCTACACAGTTCTCATTCTACCACCAGAGAGACACTTGCAGTATGGCACAGGTATGCATTTATTTACCTACCATCATTAAATGCTGTATGATAGACATCAATATAAATTCATACCGATTACATGGGCACATAAGTCTTGTTTCGAAATATCATATGTTTTGATTCAATTACAATGTTGTGGAATTTATTGTATGTGCAGTTGTATTGTTATTCCCAAGGATTATTGATGTGATAAGTCACACCATTGTGTGAATAGTAGCATTTGTGTCAGGAAATGTTCTGCCTGAGTCATAAACAACTGATGTGTAATGTGTCTTTATATTGAATCAGGCCGCTCAAACAGAGCTTTCCCATGAAACACATATAGACATATGTTGTACAACTGATGTAATTATATGACATTGGTACAGTTGTATGATTATATGAACAGTACAATGTGTGTCATGTGATGCATGACCAAGACTGTAGTTGGAGGTGTTTTCACAATTCATGTTTTTCAATAAATGTGCCATGTTAAAGGGAAGGCACAGCTAAGCACAGAGCTGTTTGTGGATGCCAGCAGCCATACTCACCTGGTTGAAATAGACAATCTGCTAACTGGCAGTTTTTCTCACACTTCCCCCTCCTGTCACCATTAACCATCAGCTAAAGTATACATGCAAATATTATACATTTTGTTTTCTCAGGAGAACAGCTCATCTGTGTGCCATCTATAGCTAATAACACAGAAACAATGGGCACTGAAAACATCCCAAGTTGTCTTTAGTGTGACCTATCAGACACAGTTGGTTCCCTACGTCAACACAGCCTACAGACAGCCTATGTAGTGGTTGACTGTGCCAGAAGGCTCTACAAGACTATGTGAAGGGTATACCTTGGGATCAGGCCACATGACAATGGTCTGCAGTGTGGCTCAGGGGTATAGTTTCTGGATTGGCCCATGCAGGTGGGTATTGTATTCACCATCCAGTCACCTGGGTTACTATTGCGTGTGGCCAGTGCTGTGCAATGCTTGTCAGGGAGGGTGGCCTAATGGTTATGGTGTTTGCCTTACAAACACAAGGTGCAGGGTTTGAGTCTCACAAGGGATAATTGGCTAGGCTTACAATGGCTTGCAAGGGCAGTTAGCCTAGTACTAACCTATGAACCTATGAACCTACATATGTGTTCTATAGTCTATGACATGGATGGTGTCTGGGATGTGCACACATCCCACATGCATGTACAATGACATGTGGAACTGTACCTGAGATGTCTGGCCCATGTTGTGAACACAGATTGTTATCATCAGATGTGCCAGTCCTGCCCTCATGTGGCGGGAACTGGTAATGGCAGCAGGTTGACCCTGCACCTACATTGATAGCATGATACAGGTATTCCCTGGTGTTCTTATAAAAGTGTGTGCAGCAACAGCCATACATCTGACCAGGGGGAGATGGAGTTTTAGACCCATACACCTGACTGTCCTCATCTGTGAGGCAGACCAATGAGTCATCATGGACCTTAGCAAAGAGGATACGGGTGCCACACAAGTTTGTTTTGTTAAGGCTATATCATGTCTTTTACATCTGTTTGATGTCTTCAAGATGGTAACCAAGGGCATGTATGAGGACAAAACTTTCATCCTGCATAACTTGAAGGCATTTGACAAAAATCCACTCTCTGGTGTTACACAGAAACTGTTTCAAGTGAGCATAAACACCTACATCACCAAATGGGTACACAAATAGATCACATACATGACAGATAATGTCAAATTGTGTGAAGTCACCCCTATCTAGAGTCCAGTTTACAATATGAACACCATACCTCTTTAAGCAGACCAAGTGCTATGTGATCTGTCTACTCAGGTAGATGATATGTGGAAACAGCATGTGTCCACAGTGGTGACTAATCCCATGTATGTAGCACAACTCCTGGGTATGTTCAAGACATCCACATGAAATGGCATTGTAGTACCATTGTTCTCAGCCCTCATCACACCAATAATTGAGTAAAATGCACCCTTTTGCATGTATCTCCCAACACATCTTCCAGAGATGCTTTACTCAGGTGCAGCACATTTGCCATAATGAACTCCCATTCATCTTATTGACCATACTTAATTATTTTTGTATAACCATTTGGAGTTGATGGTGCAGAACTCCCTTTGAGGTGTTATACAGTATGCATGTATGATAAGTATCCCTGTGATGTACAGAGTAAATACATAGCTGAATGGCAACATGGGTCACTTTTGTGTAAGTGTGGATTATGGTATATATATGTCATGCATAATCTGTGAACTACCCAGAATTGCTCATATTTTAAACTACAGGTGTAACAATGTACCTCATATCACCTCTAAAAGCTGTTAATTTTTGAGGCAGATGTGCTTGGTTCCCCTTATAGATTACTGATTACAAGTGTCATCATGTAGAACCATGTATAATAACTCACAATCATATATTTTATGTCAGTGACACACATTAATGGTTGCATTATTCTAATATTGTCCATGATTGCGTGTGCATCTGTGGGCGGACACAGTGGTGCAGTGGTTAGCATTGTCACCTCACAGCAAGAGGTTCTCCAGTTTGATCCTCGGCTGGGGTGCCTTCTGTGCGGAGTCTGCATGTCCTCCCTGTGGTCGCATGGGTTTCCTCCGGGTGCTCCGGTTTCCTCCCACATCCCAAAGACATGCAGTAGGTGGATTTGACACTCTAAATTGGCCCTAGGTGTGTGTGTGTGTGTGTGTGTGTGTGTGTGTGTGTGTGTGTGTGTGTGTGTGTGTGTGTGTGTGTGTGTGGAAGGTTGGGCGCCGGGCTGGCAACTCGACACTGTAAAACTCCACTGCCAATCATGAGCGCACAGGTGATCCACTGTGACGACCCCTAACCGGGAAAAAGCCGAAAGAAGAAGAAGAAGATTGCGCATGCATCTGTCTACTGTTGTCTATGTGTCCCGCTTGGTTAAGACCTGTGCTGACATTACATTCATATTCAAGCAACTCATTTTGCACATCTTCACAGTATGCACCTACCCCCTATTGTATATACCAATCTTGCTAAATATTCTCTCCAGTGATCCTATTATGGTGCTTATATCACAGCTGCTCATCTCTATTGATATGTGACCTTGTGCAACTGTCACACATGTGATGATATGACTTATACCCATACAGGAGGTGTAAACAGCAGTATGTACTGTATCATGTTCATATGTGATTACTGTTCATGCTGCAACTGTCTTGTCTTTGTGGTGTATATACATTGACATGCCCTTATCTGCTGTATATTATCTTGCTTCACTTGTCCTCCTCCCCTGTCTTCATTCCTACCATTCTTGTGTTTGGCCCTTTTCAATACACACACTTCCCCAGAATAATTATTTATAGTGCAGTCTTTGACCCCTTGATGATCACCACCATAACTTTTATTCTGAATGCCTAAAACAGGTTTCACAGTACTTTGTATTACTTAAACTTTTCTATAATATGGTGGACCTTTATGCATTGCCTTATACTAAACCATTGTAGTCAGTGTGACTGTCCGCTCAATTGTGCAGAGCTAGCTTGCCCATAGTTGAACATGTATGGATGTCTGCAGGTGCTTGTGCTGCTTTACATGGTTTCCTGATCCGCACTGCTGTTGCTGGCCATGAAACCATGCTTGTTTACATTTAAGCAGGATGAGTGACATGCATATTCAAATAGCACTGCTGTTCATCATGCAAAAATATAAACTCTGTGTGGGTTTAATGTTATGCCTACACAGAGTTTATTGAATCCCCAGGATTTATTATTAAAGCTCCTAGCATTAACAACCATCAGAGATGGTTCAAATGTTGCTATCTTTGAACTGTTAAATTTCTGCCCTGGCAAAAATCTTGCCTTGTGTTTGACAAATGTTGCAAAATATCTGCTTCAAAAATTCTCTTCCCAGATCTTGACAAGTGTATGTCATCCTTTCTAAAAACATGTGCTCAAATTTAGACTCAGATGCTCTACAGATTTTCATTTTTAAAACAGGATATTTTTTCATGTAAGTGTTTAGATAAGATATCTTTTCATTCACATTGACTTGACTTTCTATATGTGATTTATGAAAAATAAATCCTAATACCT
This sequence comes from Protopterus annectens, assembly GCF_019279795.1. NCBI lineage: Eukaryota > Metazoa > Chordata > Ceratodontiformes > Protopteridae > Protopterus > Protopterus annectens. The sequence goes on from NC_056735.1 coordinate 581,584,146, forward strand.
GTACAGGCTATGCTATCTAAGAAAGATGTAAGTTCCCTAGTTAAAGTCATAGAGTCCTTCTGGATGAGTTTGTTTATACCAACATGAATAAAAATAGATCCATACTTCCTAACAATAAGGCATTCTAAGGCCTTTCTCACAACAACTATTGTTCTCCTTGCAAGCATAACTCTAATTAATATTCATTATCTTCTCTGCAAATGTAAGCATCAGTTCTTCTAATCACTGAATCTCCAATTAGAAGAATATCTTTTTTGAACAGATCTGAAGAATCTTCAGCTTTTAATTCAATAATATATGCTTTATCAATTGTTATGAGGGAATGATCTTCATTACTATTAGTCTTATTTATCCCACTGCTTTCATTGCTTATTGTATGTGCAACCATGCATTTCTCATCCATATGGTGTTGTGCATCCACAGCTTGAGCCATGCTGTTAACTTCTACCTTTTTCCTCTTTTTTCTTACATTAATTTTTTTCAGTCCTCCCATGCTCAATTTTGAGTTTTCCTTTTCACTTGCCCTTTACCTGTTTTTTTCTGCATTCTCTTTGGAAAAAAATATGACTTTTTATGTAGACTGAAGGTTTTCTGATAGAAGAATGTTACCATTCCATGTAATCTATGTGTTACATAACAAAGCAGTCCTTTTTGTATGTATTTCTTTGCTTTATAGACATTAATCAGTTTCTTTTTCTTCATTGTTATTTGTTGTGAACTTCATCTTTTCTCTCTTTTTTATTTTCTTCTCTATACTCTGAATCTTCAGACTGATGAATAATAGAATCCAGAAATCCAAAGTTGTCAGTGGTATTATCTTGTTCAATAAAGGTTGAGTGCTGTTTACAAACGACAGCCATTTTGTTTCCTAAATGTGGTCAATTTGCCCTTTGCCTAACATTATTTATCTCATCAGTCCTGACATTAACATATGTAACCAGTTATCCAAGCTGTGCCAATTTTACAAGTAGATTTGTCATCAGTAAATCTGGATTTATTGCTAATAATGGTAAGCAAATCATCCATTTCATGAGTAGGGCCCACAGTTTTTCGAGGAAAATTTTGTCAAATTCCGTGGGGTCATTTATAAAATTCCGCAGTTCACCATGGCAAAATAAACAAAGTTCTGTGACATTCACAGTTGTCAATCATTGTGTTATTTTTAAGCAAAGTTACCACCTCAGGAGTAGGCCTCTATTGCCTTTCATCTGTTATTAACTTATTATTTAGTATAAACACAGTTAAGAGAATGTGATACTAATAGGAATGAAAATGAAATGATATGAAAAATGATTATGAAACAAATGTTTTAATGTAGGCCTGCAACGTCACAAAAAAAATTCTAATGAAAATAAAAACTTAGTTATTAATTATTTATTATCATCAATCAGACAATCACTGAGTCAGTTGGCTGAGTTGTTGTAGAAAACCAAACAGTAGTCTCGCAGACTGTCAGTTGAGAAACTCTGGCGCAGTGGCGAAAGGACTCATCTGTACTTGGAAAATGACCATTCGACATCAACTGAGGCTACAGGAAAAGAAATGTAAGCCTTTGCTAGCATTGCCAGTTTTGGTAGCCTGTCTTTCACTGCACACCAGAACTTGACGACGTCCCTCGGTAAGCCTGCTCAGTTGCCAGATTGAGATAAATCTGCCATTCATCCACTGCATTTATGATGTTTGGCACCGCACCAAAATCTGCAATGGCCTTTGGCAAAATAGACAGCTGCCGTGGGTCAAATAGTCGAAAAGCCTTGAACAACTCGCGAGCAGGCTGCTTGTCTCCTTCAACGTATTCTGCCAATTTAGCTGCAGCATTTGTCATTGCTGCTTCACAAGCTGCAGTTACATATGGAAAACCTGGGTTACACAGCCATGACAAAAGATCAAAAACAGTATTAAAGATGCTTACAGCATGCAGTTCATGACCTTCAAGACATTTCAAAGAGTTTATCAAATGCTTGCAGTGTACAGCCAAGAATTCCAACTCTGCTTGCAATACTCCACCCAGAATATCCAGTAATTTGCGTAGCTGCACTGTAGCTCCTACCTGGGCAATTTCATTTTCAATGAATGCCTGATAATACTGAACATGTTCCCCATGGTAAAGTGCTGCACTGAACCAGGTATTCCAGGGAGTGACAATGGGAGTTGGTGGCATTGTTATGTCACTGGCTGAACATACACGAAGGTGAGTCAGATACCGCGCTCGTCTGCCAGGTGCTTTTGAAAATATTGTCTTCATACTTGCAACAAAGTTGTCAGTCAATTCCAGTGCAAGACGAAACTCCTCACCCACCAACGATAAAATATGGACCCAAGTGGTCAGTGATTGTCTGTCTCCGAACATGATTGACAGTTGCATTGCACATTTTGCACATTAGTTGTCCACCTTCCACTGCAAAAACTCATGATCCAAATTCAGAAACGTGACTAGCAGGTGTCACATGCTTTGCACTTTTTGAATGCTTATTCATTTTTACTGAAGTAACACTTAGACAGTACACTAAATATAAACTATAGTACGCCAATGTCAGCACAAATCCAAACTGAGTGACTAGGAACTGATTTTCTTCTCTCCTATGCGCCAACCACCGACAGCTTTCTGTTGCTACTCTGTTTTGCAAGTTCATTCAATTTCCCGCGTAAAAGTAAAAATTCAGCAGCTTAGGACAAATTCCGCGGCTAGGTTCGAAATTTTGCAGCCCACGGAAAACTGTGGACCTTAGTCATGAGGAACACAGATCACCAGTGTTATCAGGTGCTGCCTTTAAACATGCATAGAATTTAATACACTGTACAAGATACTTGTGGTTTAGTGAATCAGTAATGGCATGCTCATTTAAGGAATCCATTTTCAGCCTCAAATGAATAAGTAATTCTAAAAGGAAACGATAATCAAAATCAGTATGAATTCAAAGAGATTTCAAATCAACCTCTAGAAGAAAAATTATACAAAAAATATACAACTAAATAATAAATTAAGGAGAATAAAATTGTTGCTCTGACCGTACCAGTTGTGAAAGTCGAAAAAAGCTGGAATTCCTTTATATTGTGCACAAATGTGTGCAGTAGATTTTCCTCACTATCGCTCACAATTGCACTTCTTTTTAACAGTAAAGATCAATAAATTACAAACCACACAAGTTATTTCAGTAGGAGTTCCTTAATGATGTACTGAGATAATGCTGAGATATATAGTCTGAATTTTGTATACTTTCAAGTGTTCTGAATCAGATAAATGCAAAGTTCATTTGACTGTATTTGTACACAGTTTTATGTTTAGCTGTTGCCTGCAAATTGTTTTGACCCACAATGGTACCTGCTTCCCTCTCCCCTGTATATGTCTGTTCTCTCTTCTGTGTCATCAGTCTGTCTCCTCAGCGTTTGCACAATGCCTGGCACTTGTAACAGAGGGAACAGAAGTACACAGCTTATGACAAAATCTTATGAGCTTTTGCCTTTGGCAGCATTATTGTGGTGTCCTTCACCCTACTGCGCTTAGCCTCACCACGCTATGTACAATCAAGCTAATCTTTACATGAATAGGCTGAAGAGTTGAATGTACACCACACAGGATGTTATAGTTGCACATATTTTTAAGAAGTATGCTACCCAAAAATTACTGGCTTCCTGACAAATGTTTAAATCATAACACACCTTAAGATAAAACATCTCTGTCCTGCACTGGATCATTCGTTATGCTGCTGGCTGTAATATATACCTTATGTAATGTTGATATTGTCATTACTGTAATGAAGCCTAATGGCTGTATTCCCCCTTGCCATTCAAATCCAGCTATTACTACTTACTTGTGTCAGTATATCTGTGAATGTGCATGTAGGTAACAATATTGTCTCCCAGCTATTTGCTGTGTACAAGTATAGCTGGGGATTCCTATTACAAGAATTTCTGCTCACTTTTCACATAGAAATGCTTTATTGGATAATGATCATGCCTCTAGATGAAATTTGGCTTTACTAAGTACACTACTAAGGCTTTTACTGTGGCATGAGGGAATAAGACAATGCTCTATATAATGTTGCCTTATGAAGGCATGTGATCACATCTGAGATTATTCAGATTTTGTGCATGATTGCCATTCTATTGTCATAGAGATGACTACATTATGTGTCACGTGTTTCAGTATGCTGAGCATCAGGCAATATTGTGTGTTGACAAGACATACTGCAATGGTCTTTTAAAGAAATTACAGGTGCACAATATCCCTTGCAGGAATAACACAACAGCATAGCTTCAGATACCGAAATATTTCACAATATTAGTAACACTTCCTCTGCAGCACATTCATTCTTCACAATATCATGTGCTTCTTTCATCACATAGTCAGCTGCTCAAAAACCAACAATGACGGACAGCAAGCATTTTGTGTACTTACATTGTTATGCATGAATGATATCCACAACTGTTATAATGTATACAGTTACAGTAGGAGAAACCTCCCTCATCCCTGTTATCTCATACAAATTGTTTGCAGCATGATCATACGATGTAATGACATGACATAGAATTGAAATCAGAGCTGTGATAAGACTTTAGCTCTTGTGCATGTGATTCATTATTCTCATTTATTTACTTTGCAAACAAACTAAAAACATATATATGTATATATATATATATATATATATATATATATATATATATATATATATATATATATATATATATATATATATATACATATATATATATATATATATATATATATATATATATATATATATATATATATATATATATATGGGATCAGTACAGATGCTCGACTGCATCTTTCAATGAATCCCAATTTGGTTAGCATACTTGCGTGAAAGTGCCTTTCAGCGAAGCAGCACTTTCACGTAAGTATGTTTGTTGTTCCGGTCATACTATGGTGCGGTAAGGGAAAATTCCCCATTCCCCATTGTAGTGCGACCACAGAGTCAGAATATTAAAGTAGGGGGGTGAGGTTGCAGCCTCCCACATCGAGGAGTGCAGGGGGGTTTGCCCCCTGCATTCAAGTAGATTTTGTGTTTTTTTTTAACATACTTTAACAAAAGAGCTTTTTTTGATGAAAGCACTTTCTTTAAAGTGTGTTCGGTAGTAATAGATTCGGGCCTTTGATCTTTTGATCAAAAGTACTAGATCCATATATATATATATATATATATATATTTATACACATTTATATATATATATATATATATATATATATATATATATATATATATATATATAATCTATATGTATGGTTTCACTTCATAAATGCGAATGAAGCTAAAACCTCTAAATAACGAAAGTGCATAATTGCAAATAGGACTTTGTCGAATTCGTGCTTAAGAATTTTCATTATCATACGTATATGTTTGGCTGGGGATGGTGTCTGCAGTTTAAGGTGAGTGTGCATGAGTGTTTTTGTAACTTGTATGAGTGAGTCAGGGTAGGGAGGTGGGGGTATAAGTGTGTGTGTTGGCTGCGTGTGATTTTTTTAAATTTTTTTTACTGTTTGTGTCATCACAGAGTTAGTACATATAAGTAGGGGGTGTGGGGGATGCAGGGTGTGTGTCTGTGTGGTGTGTTGTTTTTCAGTGTTTTGTGGTGTGGGTATTATGGTTTGTGTGTTGTATGCTGTATGGTATGTGTTCGATGTTGTGATTTTGGGGTTGTGAGGTGTCGGTGTTTTAATGGTTTCGACTTTAAACTGTCGAAATGCTGAAATTCGATATTTCAGCATTTCTGCAATATGAAGTGAAACCACATATATATATATATATATATATATATATATATATATATATATATATATATATATATATACATACATATATATATATATATATATATATATATATATATATATATATATATAGATATATGGATCCCTATCAGATTATCAAAGTTTTAAAACTTCAAAAGTCATATGATTGGGACCATATGATCAAAGTTTTGAAACTTTTAATATTTTGAATGGAGATCGTGATACAGCACAGAATGGGAAATTTACCCTTTCTGCAATGTAGTGCGATCTCGGAGTTGGTATATTTAATTAGCAGGGGGTGTGAGGGGTGCAGGGGGGCTTGCCCCCTTGCAAAAAACATTAAAAATAGAATTGTTTTGCTTTTTATTTTTTTTAACGTTTGAAGATGTGAAACTTCAATCATATGGTCTCACCATATGAATTTCGAAGTTCCGGAGCTTCAATAATCCGATATATATATATATATATATATATATATATATATATATATATATATATATATAATATATGTTTATAAGCACATTTGGAGTTTGCTGGCAGTGAAACAGTGTGGTTCAGTTCTAGGACAATGTATGTACAAAACAACAGAAACACCTTCCTTTACCAAGGAACATTGATATTACACTGTTTACAGTTGTGTGAGCATTAACATAATTACCTCATCATCATCATTCTGACATAATAACATTATTGCATATATTATCATCAAATGTCCTTTCTTATTTCACACAATAATTTCAGTTACTTGTGACAAGCTCCATTGCTATGACTTGTTGTTGACACAGTCAGTAAGCAGCTCATCAGAGTATGTGGTATAATGGGCAGGGGTTTGAATTTTGTTACATCTGTCTGTCAGAAAAGTGTGTCCACAGGAGTGGCTTATGCAAGGAAGGTGTTTTTGGCACAGTCAGATGGCCACATCTTTAAGGCATCACCTTCTAAGGTAGGGGATTCATACACATTACAATAGGAAATCGCTATAAGCTCTTCAAGTGTGTTTGTCATTAAACACAGTATTCCTATTTCTGTGGCATTAGAGGTTGATACAGAGTTTTCTCATGTCTATTTTAGTATGTGTTTAAGTCTGGTGAGATGTATATTTTGAATATTTCATTGAATGCTCACAGGCATTACTTAATTTCCAAATAATACTCTGTATCGCATAGCTTCATCCCAACATGTATGTATTACTGTAATTATTTTCCTTACACTGTAGAGCTTTATAAGACATGACTACTTACATAACATTTATTACTGTGTGGCATGAATTAAGCTCATCATAAAGTGTAAACTGGGCCTGAGTATGGACACTTTGTGTGGTGTACATGCTGTTATGGTAGTATTTGCTGTAATTTCTTGAGATCATACCCAGTGTAATCATGTAGAAGATGCACTCCATTTATGAATGGATACTTTGAAATACTGAAATATCATCAGATCTGCATTGTCATTTGTCACTTGTGTATGTTGAATGTTATATAACTGCTTAGGATGTACATTGTCTAATACATTTTTCAAGGTAGTATACCCCCTGTCTATAGTTGCCAAATGACAACAAATAGCATATGCATGATACAACGGCTGTAGGGTTCATTTCTTTTTATTTATTGATGATGGGGGAATACAGCAGTACTCCGTTATCCCACATATATTACCAGTATATACATATCAGATTCAATAAATGCAGTCTAAGAAAATAGCCTCTAGTGTATCTACTGTCTTTACTAAATGCTTATCTGAACTTGGCATGTTATCAACATATTTATAAAAACCAAAAAATACCAAACCGCTGTAAAAAACCAAACAGTCCACGGACTCTTTGCACCAGCAAGCAAACAAATAGTCGTTATCTAAACGCAAATTTGTTATATTTAACAAGCGTTTTTGCCACTGAATAACGTGGCTTCCTCAGAGAAAAACATTAACAATGATGACGTTCGCACACTCTATTTATATAAAATACTAAAAGGAAATGACATCACATTAATTAAAAACTCATTCTATACACATTCGCATTGAATTAATGTGGTGTAAAAATCTTAATACAAAATTTGTGTAGTTTTAACTAATTCAGCAATGGAACAACAAACCAGTTCTGTAGCTCTAATTTCAAAACAATAATATTTAATAAATAAATGATTGTTTTGAAATTAGAGCTACAGAACTGGTTTGTTGTTCCATTGCTGAATTAGTTAAAACTGTTTATATATATATATGATTACATATTTTTATTTTTTGGTTATTGAATTTGATTTGTGGTAACATGACAGCACTTGTTTTACACAAATTTTGTATTAAGATTTTTACACCACATTAATTCAATGCGAATGTGTATAGAATGAGTTTTTAATTAATGTGATGTCATTTCCTTTTAGTATTTTATATAAATAGAGTGTGCAAACGTCATCATTGTTAATGTTTTTCTCTGAGGAAGCCACGTTATTCAGTGGCGAAAACGCTTGTTAAATATAATAAATTTGCGTTTAGATAACGACTATTTGTTTGCTTGCTGGTGCAAGGAGTCCGTGGACTGTTTGGTTTTTTACATCAACATATTTATCACATTTACTCTCCTTAGTTACAATGCTGCATGTCCATTTTTAGTTATGTGCATGGTTGAGAATTACAAACAGGATTAATTATTATTACATCGATATGGAAGTATTTATTTTTAAAATGTGGATTTGGGACATAATCACATTTACCTGCATTATCTGACTACATTTTCTCTGTTTAACCTCTCCATCTGCACTACTACCATTGCATTCTGTGTACATGCTCCAGATTCAATGTCCCCTGAATCTTAATTCTTGTAATCAACTTGCCCTTACTTCATATAAGCTGCCCTTGTGAGCTCGCATAATAGAATTGATTACAGTCAAGTTGCTTTGTTTATATTGTGTGCTTCTGATTCCCTGTACCTTTTCATGGTCACTGACACTGCCGCTGGCTATGAAAAAGTGCTTGTAAATGTGTAAGCTTTATTGTGTAGGCTTCTCACAAAGCCTACAAGATTGTTAATGAATCCCAGGGATTAACTATACAGAAATTTTCTTCCCAGGCTTCTGATGAAAATGTGTTTTTTTTTTTTTTTTCTAGACCAAATGGACATTCCTGGTCAAGAAAAGTGAAGAAATACACACACACATATATCTATATCTATATATCTGTATCTATATCTATCTATATCTATAGCAGTACTATGTCACATCAGCAAAGGCCCTTTGTTGTTATTGCTGCATCATGACAGTTGTGAAATACTAAAATGGCATAATTTTCTGCCCCAGTGATTTGAAAAGCTATTCTTAATAAAAGTTCCTTATTCTGATAATTTGGCAGTTTAAATATAATCTGCCAATGTTTATTATTGCCTATTCACATAGTCATTTGCATTCAATATGCCTTCTCAATAACTAACAGAAGAGACATCTAAATGTCCGGTGTTTCTGCAAGCATTTTTATATAAACAGGTTCAGAGGTTTTCACTAAACAGTTGATCAGGTAAATCATTTTTAGCCAACTATTGCAATTCCCACAAATTGCTATCTCTTTCCACAGGGGATTGCAGAACCATACATGGGATCTATTTAGGATTGCCTATTCATTTACATATGTACCTTTGAAGATCATTATGCAGGTATTCTTTTTAATACAAAATCTATTTTAGAGGAGAGCAATTCTTCTGGAAAGGTACGCATTCCGCCAGCAGGTTCTATTTATGTCGTAGCAGAAGTTTAAGTTGCTTGTTCATGTATTTTTGGTATTACTAGTTTTATGAACCTGTAAAAGATCATACAGGACAGGTAATTTAGAGACCTTGTAGATAAAGCAGAGGTCAACCCTTAAAAGATGGCACGAGGCAGGATAGAGAGATAGAGCTTTAATGTGTTCTGCACAGTACATGGAACTCGTTTTCATAGTAAGGAAACACTGGGGTATCTGAAACGGGGCAAGTGCATACTTGAGAGAGAATTATATTTTATTAAGGCTCTAATGAGGGAGGAATAGAGAAGGAGGCTAACATGTTGCTCCTTGAAGATATCCCAGTGTTGATCAGCTGAGACAGGCAGAAGGATTTTCTACTAATGCTAGATATATGATGGTGGAATGAGAAGTTTGTTTTCTACAAAAGTGCCTAGGTCTTTGACAACTTTGTCAGTTTTGATCAGAGGTGTCACTAATGATGTAGGCACATGGATTGCCCTGTTTATGAAAGCATATGATTCTACACTTTTTGGCTTTCAGCTTTAGACTATGGTCGAGGCACATTTTTTTTCACTGATCACTTATGATTTCCATAAAATGCATTCCATTATCATACGGAATAATGTGCTAAGTTTTGCTGGTCTATAGTTAATAGGATCAGGGGTAAGGCCTTCCTTGTGTATGGGAACACCCATAGCTGTTCTCCACACTTGTGACTCAAAAACCAGTTGAGAGTCTAATGTTGAACAGACTCAGAAGCTGGTTAATGAGACTGTGATTCATACTGATGAGAAAGCTAACTGATTAATCACTGTCAGAAAAATATATCATGTTGTAATGGAACACATAAAGTATGAAGGATCAGTTGCCCCATCACAGCAATGCTGTCTGCTTTAAGCATTGTGCCTAAATGCCTTCTTTGGACTGGTGTCATTTACAGTCATGTATCTTTATGTTAATTCAGCATTTTAGGAAACATATATCTAATCATTCAGCTTAACTGCATATGATTAGGTCTGACTGTACATCTGTTTTAAATTTTGTTAGACTACAGTTCACACACGTTCACAATTTCCAGAATGTATTTGCATAAAATATGTTAGGTACAGAGACTGATTCATTTTTGACAGCAGATATATTGGTAGCACCTTTATGAAGTTCAGTCAGAATGCCATCCACTTCATTTCTGAATATTAAAATTTCACACATTTTAATTTGATATACCAACTCAGCCACATAAATAATATTTTGCATGCTTAACATTCATAATGTCTACTTGTCTGATTTGTTTTCTTGGATGACATGTTATAACAGATATTAAAACATTACTAGAGTCTATTACAAAGTGCAGTGCTATGACCTCCAGTTTTCATTATCCCTTTATCACCCACAGAATATATTTTTTCTTTTTTTGATTTCAGTCTTATTTGTATTTTTGGTTAGCTTGCAATGATGAAACCTGATTTTTCTTCATATTTAGAATATCGTTTACACATTTGTGCCATTAAATGTGACACTTATTACACACTTTTCTGGTCTGTTTAATATAAAAATAAAGATAATATTTCTTCCCATCTCCTCACTTCAGTTGTGGAATAATTACAGGATATTAAGTAAAAGCTTATGTAGTTGTAAAATATCTTTGCACATAACAAAATGTTTGTCAGCCATGTATTACTAAAATGCCTTGGTGAATGCTTTACAAATGTATGCAGCTTTGTGTTGCATGATTTAAATCCTCCTTAACTTCAAACATTATTGTGTTATTACTGTAAGAGTATATTTTCTACAATTTATTAACTTTTATATACAATGCAAGTCAAAAACAAAGGATAAATTACCTCACTATTCAATTAATGATAAACTAGTCTTTAGTAAACGTCTTCTCCACAGTGACATTGTTTTCACTGCACAGCTGTTGTAGTTTACATCACTGTTTCTGGGAACTGAAACCTAATAGGCTTCATTAACAGGTGCTAATGTTAGGATCTGCAAATATATTTGCAAGGCTGTCTTCAAACCGAGTGCACAGGTGTTAAGGTATCATTACTGTTACCTCAAAGACTTGTAGTTTTAAATCATTCCCTTTCTCTTTTTCACCCTTTGAAGCTAACAGCTGTGTTGTATATTTAAGGCTCTGCCAAAGGCAGAATGTTTTATTTAGTTATTAATGTATTTATTTCAAATAATATTTCAACACTAGTCTAAAGGAACTAGATTCTTTAAAGTGTCATTTCAAGAAACTTCAAATCAAAAGTGTATACAGATAACATTTCAATAATAGCTGACAATTTTAATTGCCACTGCCTTAGTTCCTGATTTTTTTTTAATCCTTGCTTTTACGAGTCTATGAAAATTGGACAGATGCTAACATTATACAGTGCCAATTAAAATAAGCATTCCTATTACCACATGGTCTGCAGATTTTATACAATGCTATTCAGATAACTTAGAAAATTGGTGTACTATAAATATATTACTCTACTGGAAAATAATAACATTTCCAACATGGTGGTAATGTATGAAAGGAGCCTAGCAGCAATTCAGTAGCTTCATATTAGCATATTAAATCACTGTGAAGCATGGATAGAAAAAGGAAATGGCCAGCATCTTGCTTTGAATTTGCTAAATATGAGTATTTAGACAGCATCATTTTATTTATTTATTTATTTTATATTTGGTTACCTGGAAAGTCTGACTGGACACAAGTCCTTTATCAGCAGAGGCCTGGGGAGAAAAGCTGCACAATAGTTGTAGAATAACACTATACATTTTACATCAAAGAAAACTATGATAATAACACTTAAGACTGTACATCAACCAAAAAAAAAGATGAAAAATGATGCACTCTACAGGAACAAAGATGAAACACTTTAAACTGTACTATCCAAAAAACATTCAGTATGATATAGTATTGTAATATTAAATATACACCAAGTGTCTAGACTTAAAGAAACGGTATCTGATGAGAGGAGGAGAGGAGTATGACAAGAGACTTACAAGATGAAGAGAAGTCTACTGCCTGAAAATGAGGGAGGAGTGCTAACCCTGGGTGAACAGAAGGAAATGGAAATAGACTAACCTTGGGAGTCACGGTTACAGATCCAATTTGCTTGTAGGTGCTTTTTTTGAGATTTTTTTTTTAAACTGAGCTACAGATGATGTGGCTGTTACATTAGTGGGCAGAGTGTTCCATTTTTAGCTATAACATTTGAATAGAGGGAGAGTCCTACAGAGTTGTTGGCTTTAGTGACGTGAAGGAGAGGTTTGTTGTTGGAGCATAGGACCCTGGTAGTGGAGAAAGGATGTATTAGGTTTTGTAATGCAGGGGTTTTATGAGGGTAGAAAAGAATTTTATGGATTAGTATGAGCTGGTTGTAAAGGAGAAGATGGGGAAGTTCAAGCCAATTGAGTTGTTTAAGGGCTGGACAGTGGTGTGTTTGATGTGGGCTATTGGTGGATAACTTTGCAATTTTGTTATAGCAGGCATAAAGTTTAGTTATATCGGATTTTCTAAGATTGGTGAGGATAGGGGAGTCATATGGAAGTGTAGAGATGAGATGTGTTTGTGCTATTTTAGCCCTGGTGTTGTTTGTGAGGAATCATTTATTTTTTATAGTCCTCCAATGTTTCACATACTTTCTTTATCGTGAGTGAAATGTGAGTGTCAAATTTCATGTTGCAGTCTTTCTCAACCCCTAGAAGTTTGGTGTGAGTCACAGGAGAGACAGTTGTTTTATTATTAGACCTGATAGTAAATGTGGGTATGGGAGTGGTGTGATTAGTAGGTTGGAATATGAGAAGTTTGGTTTTATTGGGGCTTAGTATTAGTTGAGAGTTGTTAAACCATTCTTCTACAGAGAAGAAAGAGGCTTGTGTTTGTAATAGCAGTTCTTGGAGGGAAGGAGAGAAACAGATTAGTGTTGAGTCATCCACATATTGGATGACTGGGACATTTAGAGTAAAGGAATGGAGGTTATTAGTGAAGACAGAGAAAAGTAAAGGACCAGGGATGGAACTTTTGGGAACACCCAACGTGATTGGTAATAAAGGAGAGAGTTCTTGCCTCCACTGTACAGCTTTTGTCTACCTGTTAAGTAACTTTAAAACCAGGTTATGCTGGGTTTGCTAAGATTCAGTTCTGAGAGGGAATTGATGAGTTTGATGTGGTTAACCATCTCAAATGCCCTAGAGAGGTCAAGAAAGATAGCAGAGACATAGTTGCTATTATTTCTGTAGTTATTTACTATATGAGTGAAAGATATAAGGGCTGTTGTGGTGCTGTGATGGGGCCTGAAGCCATGCTGAGTGTTTGTAAGATGGTTGTGGGTGCTGAGGTAGCCCATGATTTGTGAGTTTATACACCTCTTCTGTATTTTGGACAGAGGTGATAGTATTGCTATAGACCAATAGTTGTTTAACTCTTTAGAGTTACCCGCTTTGTGGAGTGGAATAATGTGAGAAATCTTCTAGATCTTAGAGACTAGGTTTTCAGATATCAAATGGTTGATAAGAATGAAAACAGGGTATGCAATGGCATCAGCAGCCTTTTTCAAAAATTCAGCTGGGAGTTTATCAGCGGCTAAAGTGGTAGGTTTTAGTTTCTCAAGAAGTTTCTTAATAGTATCAGTAGAAACAGGATGGAAGGTAAAGCCATTGTTTGCAGCATGATCATTCAGTGGGTGTTTGGAGGATGAACAGTTCTGAGAGTTAGCTAGGGGCAGAATGAACTCAGTGAAAAATTTGTTGAAAAGGGTGGCATCAAAAGAAACAAATAAATAAGTAAATAAAATAAGAAAAAAATAAAAGGAACAATGGTGCTTACATGGAACTGACCTGTCATTTTAGTTTCCCCTTGTTAACCGTGGCACTTAAAAAAATCATGTTTAGTAAAAGTGGGAAAATAAATAAAACAAAAGTGATGCAATTAACTGCAATAGAAGGAAATGTGTGTGTGTGTGTGTGTGTGTGTGTGTGTGTGTGTGTGTGTGTGTGTGTGTGTGTGTGTACATGTAACAGAAACTGGTAGAGAGGGACAGCATGCATGTATTTATACATCTCTACTGCTTAGCTCAAGAATTATGGACAAATCCAACAGTTATGGGGTGACATAGACCCACAATCAGGGATTTTTTTTGTTTTAAAATATTGCCCCAGTTTACTAAAAAAAATAATAGAAAAAGAAGATTTGCATCAACATGTTTTTTTTTTTCTGAAAAACAAGAAGTATGAAACTATAATGGCTAGTTTATTGACTAAATGAAATTCTCAGAGATTTAAAAGAAAAAACAAAAATGTTTTTGAATGGACAGAGCAAAAACATGAGCAAAAAACAGAAGCATTCTACAAAATCAGGGACAGTTGAAAGGCATGTGTGTGTATGTGTGTGTGTGTGTGTGTCTGTGTGTGTGTGTGTGTGTGTGTGTGTGTGTGTGTGTGTGTGTGTGTGTGTGTGTGTGTGTGTGTGTGTGTGTGTGTGTGGAGAGGGATTCATTGCTTTGCCCTGTATGCAATTTTTATTTCATTTGGTAGAGATCAGAAATCTGAGCTGTAGACAAGAAGTAGCTGTAACTGCTGTACACATTTATATGTGTTTGCATTTGTGAAGACAGTAAATATTTTCATAAGGTAAATATGTATTTTTAGATGTAAAATTTTCATCCAACAGCAATTACATACCATAAAGCAACAACGGAATATGAAGTGGAGGAACTAAAATATAAATATATATGTATATGTATAAATATATATATGTATGTATATATATATATATATATATATATATATATATATATATGTGTGTGTGTGTGTGTGTGTGTGTATTCTAATAAAGCAAATACAAACCATTTTAACAGCTAGCCCATTTTTTAACTGCAATAATGCCCTCCAGGTTTGATATTATAGGAAAATAATGGACCTTCCAGTGGGGATGTTGCACTCCACTTGCAGTGTTAGATCTATCAATGCCAACTGGTGTTATCTTTCACTATAAGATGTATGAGGCAGTATAGTTTCTGCAGGGTATCGTTCATTCAGAAGCTGCTCCATGAATTCCTTCCATCTGCCCATGATGTCATGTGGATTTCTGTGCAGGTTATTGGTGACATTCTTTATGAATGGTGTTTGATAACTATCTTTTTATCTTTCAGTCTTTGCTTTGCAATGATTTTGAGTGTATTTGTGCTATTTGTTGAGTTCCTTTCCAAAACATGGTACAGTGACTCTGATGCCTCTTTCTTTGCTAATGCAACTGTTTTTAGTCTCCTTGGAAGCAAACCAGTTTTCCTTCTTAGCCTTATTTTCTATCTTTTACTTTTTTTCCCTGTACTTCTATTTTCTTTTGATAACTGCCTGGACGTATGCACTCTGCCACCAGCTTTACATACATACTCTAGCTGCATAATTGGCTCCACCACAAGTCTGTTCTATTGTCTTCAAATGTTATGTTTTGAGATGCTGCTATTCTTCTTCACTTCCACCTATTTCCTCTTTAATGTGAGGTACTGGAGCCATTACTATTTCCATTACTGTTTCCTTGAACTCTTATAATTTCCCGCAAGTAAATTTAAAGGACTTAAATCTAGTCTGTGTTGCCCTTAGAGCCTTCAATGGTCACTGTTTCCAGCTGACTGTGGCCACCAGTGGTTTATGCTGTGGCTGACTGTATCACTGGAAATGACTTTGCAGTCTCTGATTCTACTCCCAGTGCACTTTCCTTTCTAGGCAGATGTCTTTCTGAGTTGTATGCTGGCCACTGTTTTATGCAATCATGTGAGCATCCCTCTTGCTGAAGCATGCATTGGCTACCATCAAGCCATTTTCTATACAAAAGTCGAGAATGTTTTTTCTTCTTTATTCCTGTTGCCCCACCCATGTGGACTCAGTCAGTCCTCATATCCTGTTCTTTCTCTCCTGATATGAGCATTTAGGTTCTCCATCAAAACCACATGTTGTCTTGCTTTATATAGTATATCCTGCAACTGCTAACTGAATACATTATTTTCCTTGCCATCACAACCCTGCTGTGTGGCATATGTTGAGAGTGTAAATATTGCCCTATCTTTACACTGATGTCTGATTGCCATGAATCTTCCAACAATTTTGACAAAATCCTTTACTGTCTTCAGAAGGCTCTCCCTTACAACAATTATCATACCATTTGTAGTCTGTCCACCCCCTGAGTAGTAGACTCTGAATCACAAACCACGTGGCTTTGCCGCATTGTCCTTCCAGCTAGTCTTCTGGGTACACAGGATGTCCAGTCACCTCATTACCACCAAGGCATTCACTTCCAAGCTGCATCCAGTCAGTGAACCAATAATCAGTGTGACAATCCCTACTTCATGTTTGTTAGGTTGATTAGTTTTATGTACAGCTTTCACTCAGCAGAGCTAAAACAGGTAACCCTTGATGGGCAGCGAGACATCAGACATCCAGTAGCTTATTACCTCAGGGATAATGTATTTTGGTTGGGCACACACTGGTCAATTTAGGTACATCAACCCCTATGACCATTAGCAGTTATGTTCCTTGTGGTAGACCAAAGTGGGTGGAGTCCTTATTCTGCTTATTACCGGTAAATACCAACACTAATTTTTATGACATTAGTCAATATGACCATCTCATCTTCAGCCAGTATTTACACCATCAAATGGATTGTCCTTTCTAAAGTGAATGCTTACTCAAAAATCCCAAGCTTTAAGATACCAATTCTTCAAACCCTATTATCTCCTTCTGTTTAGTCAAGCCGTGATAATCACCCTAGACCTAAAGGATGCCTGTGTTTGCATTGCATTGCATTGCACAGAAACCAAAGGTGTTTCATCAGAGATTAAGCAGGGTGATCGTATTATTAGTTTACTTCACTGTCCTTTGATTTGGGTATTGCTCCCTGTGTATTTACAAAATACCTGGCTCCAGTTATTGCTTGTTGAAGAATCAAGGGAATTCATATTTTCCCTTGCCTGGATGACTGTACCATCAAAACATCATTTCAACAACAGGTGAATAGGACACTGGCTCAAGTCAGGAAACTTTTCCTGACTTGCATTCACTATCATCTTCCAGAAATCCAGCATCAGTCCTTCCCAGACATTGATTTGTTTTGGCACCCTGTTAAAATTTAAAACTCAGAGGATCTTCCTTTCACTTGACATAGAGAAACATTTCATCATTTAGTAAAGCAGAATCAGGTTTTAGGCAGTGCATGCCTCAGGGCCCTATTATATATGGTCTCTACTATAGTGATGATTCCACAAATCAGACTACATTTGAGAGTTCATCACTGGAATATCAATTTCACCTGGATCTGAAAAGAGTCACTGAAACAACTGATACCCATTCTAACATGTATTGCCAATGATATGGAGTCATGGGTCAAGCAGTACAGCTTGAATGTTGGGTTTCTATTCTGAACTGCCAGCTTAAATGTGGAAGGAACCCTTTGAAGTCTTCCATAGGGACAGGATGATCCTGACAAGAAATCCATTCTTCACGCCTAAAGTTGTTTCAGAACTCTCTTTTAATCAGACTATGCAGTTGCTAGTTTTCTTTCCAAAAACCACAAAATAGGGATAAAAGATCTTATATACCCTTGATGTGCAAAAACAGCTAATGTGCTATATACACAGATCTAGGAATAATCAAAACTACAGTCATTTGATTGCCTTTTTTAATTCCAAGAAAGAATGTCCAAGCAGACTATATCTAACTGGCTGGCACAATGTAAACATTTTTTTATTCTTGCTCACAAGGCAAACACCTGAAAAACAGAGTTAATATTCACAGTATAAGAAGCACAATCACAATGATGGCATTCTTTAAGGGGCTTAATACCCAAGGTATTCTGAAAGCAGCAACTTCGCTATCTATTCAAATTTTTTCCAAACATTACAGATTTGGTATTGATTCAAAGGCAAGATGAGGATCAGGTACATGCATCCTACAATGCATGGTGCTACCCAGTCAAACTTTTTAGGCTATTTTCCTATCCTAAAAAATATTGAGAATTATCTCACTTATCAAACCTACTGTACAAGTGATCTAAATGAAGGAGATCACACAGTTGTGTAGGAAGGTATCATTATAGTATGGATTGAGCTGTTCACTGTTTCAGTATTATCTGTCTCCCAGCTGCCATTCTCTTTGGCTTTAATCCAACTATAAGCATCCTGGACTGGGGTTAGATACCATTACTCAAACTTCCCTTCTCCTTCCCCTTTGTCTAAGACCTTCGCTTGGGTGAGGTCTGAGTAGGTGTCAGGGTCTATTTCTTCTCTTCATTCCTCCTGAGTAGATTACAATTTCCCTTTTCTTCTCTTTATTTTCCTATGTATTCTCCATTACATTTGCCATTCTGAACAATAGTTTTGCTTTCATTTATTTGTAAGAAAGTATTAAAGTAGCATATGTAGCATGTCTACTTGCCATTGGGAAAGTATTCTGAGCTCAAAAAGTTGGCCAGACCTATGAGGACACCTGCACCCAAATCTCCATAATCAAGACTACATTTTCTTCATCTCCCATGTTACACTCCAAGTGTATTATCCCTATGTCCTATTGACTATGCTGCATCATCACTAAAGATCATGTAATATAGGTGTTCTCCCAGATGATAAACACTTCCTTCATGAGTACTGTTAATACACCTGGTTAATACACAGTGCTAAACAAGACTAGGCACAGCCATTCCTTAAACTATTTAACCTGAGATTAGCAAATAGTTTTCTTCCCTGAGGTTTGTCACACAGCAGTAGCAGTAGTGTTGCTACTACTAGGGTCCAAAGTGGTGCAAATATTAACATTATTGCCTCACAGCAAGAGGATTACCATAGGTTCATAGGTAGGCACTAGGCTATTGGCCCTAGGGCCTATATAAGTCTAGCCAAAAGGTACCCTGGCTTTCGCCACCTAAGAAAATTATTTTTCTGTGCCACTGTCGAGCAGAGCCACAGAAGTGATCCCCAGGGTGAATTTCCTATCTCCAATTGAATCAAGATTTTTCTTGAAAAGTGCTAATGAGGAGCTTTGTTTGATATAGATAGGTAGTTTTTTCCAGAGTATGAGAAGTCTCTGGGACAGGAATCTATCCCACCAGCATGTTCTGTTTATTGTGGTAACAAGGTTTAAGTCCCTAGATCATGTAGCTCGTAGGGATTGGGATTTCTTTAAATGGAGCATGTCTAAAAGCTCTGGGTTTGACATAGCATTGTGTAACCAAAATTAGAAAAAACGGACAAAGCAGCTACAGCACGGACTGTTTAATGTTAGCGCTTTCGGTTAAGGATATTCCTCCACCTTCTTCAGACATATACAATACAAAACACACTGCAGCACTTTTTATACATAATGAGCAACTAATTAAAAGCAATTGAAATAATTAATTAGATTAAATGCTACATTACTACAACGCAACACTTTAAAGAACTAATACCTTTAACCACATACATAGCGTTGTGTGTTAGGCAGAGGTCGCCTCTGAGTAGGCGATATGCGACGAAGTAAAGCTGCAGTTTTTTGAGACGGTCTGCGTAGGGCATCTGTTTGATGCTGGTAATCCTCTTTATGAGGTATTTCTGCAGCCTTTCCAGTTGTTGTAGATATCTTGTGAGGTACATACCAAAAGGGGCATTGTACTCTATAATGGGTCTAATGAGTGACGAGTAGAGGGGAACAATGACTTCTTTTTTCCTGGATGAGAAACCTTTTATGATGAAGGGTGCCACATAGAAGGATTCCCTGACTACTGTGGCAATGTCATTATCAAAGGAGAGACTACTGTCCACCTGTGTCCCAAGGTCTCTTACCACACTTTCGGTGTTAAATAGACTACAGCCTATGTGGTAGTTCATGGGTACAGAGTTTTTACCAAAAGGGATGACAATGCACTTTTTGGCATTGAGCTTGAGGCCATGGATTTCAGACCAGGCATCTGTCTCAGCGAGGCCCTTTTGTAGGATGTCCACATCTTATGGAGTTTTGATTATGGCTCCTAGTTTGTAGTCATCTGCGAACCTCAATAGCCAAAGACCTTCTGTGTTAGCCTGTACTTCAGAGCAGTAGATACCAAACAGGTGAGGACCCAGGACCAAACCCTGTGGTACTCTACTTGTCACTGGTCTGAAGTTGGAATTGGGTCTGCTACTTTCACAGTGTGGGTTCTGTCAGTGAGCCAGTTGGAAACCCATCTTGTGACAGGGATTTATACCTAGTTTAGTGAGTTTATCTATAATTCCAGAGTGGGGGATGGTGTCAATAGTCTTGGCGAGATCTAGATAGGCTGTGTGAACCACCTTACCCTCAACTACAGCTTTGGCGACTGCTTCAAAGAAGTCTGTCAGGTTTAGGAGACATGATCTGCCTTTTACAAATCCGAACTGGGTGGGGTCCTGCATTTGGAGATTACCAATGTCATTGTTTATAGGTTCCATGATGATACATTCCATAGCCTTGCAGACCAGGCTCATTAGACTAATGGGGCGGCAGTTTCCGGGGTCCATTGTGGCTCCCCCTTTGTGGAGTGGGATAACCGTCGCTGTGTGCCATTCAGTGGGCACATAGCCTGAGGTGAGGCTATGATTGAACATGGTGCTTAGGTGGGGTGCCAGTTTGTTCTGTAGTTCATGTAGAACACAGCCTGGGATGTTGACAGGTCCAATGGATGCTGTGTTCTTGGCTTTGGATAGTGTGTGTTTTACCTGTGCAGCTGTGATTACAGGAACTTTGCATTCTTCTGGTATAGAGATTGGCCCTTTAGAGGATGACAGGGCGGTAAAGTTAGCACTGAACCTATCTGCCAGGATGTTGGCAATATCAGTTGGTTCTGTATATTTAGTGCCATTGTGTTGTAACTCAGAGCAGATCTGAGTATTGCCATTGAGATTTTTGACATAGCTATAGAATGCTTTGTGGTTGCCTTTGGAGTCAGTGGCAATTTTGTTTTCGTAACTAGCTTTGGAGGATTTTATGAGGGATCTCAGCTTCTTACTGAGGCTGACTAGGGAGTTCCTCCAATCATGGGATTTTACTCTTTTTTGCAACAGTTTCTTTCTTCTGTTGTAGAGCTTGTTTATGGCAGGGGACCACCAGACTGGCTTCCTTTTTTTTGGAGGATAGCATATTGGTTCTGTTAGGGATTGCACTTGTGTAAGTGCTTATAAAGTGCATTTGTGTAAGATTCAGCAGTCATACCACTATTGTCCGTCAGCATGGGTGTCGTGAAGTTTACCACTTCTGTCTTAAGAAGCGTGAAGTTGGCTTTGGAGAAATTTTTTACTGTGGTTTCCCTAATGGGCTGTGTGGGAGTGAAGTGGATGTCTAGGGTGATTAGCTTGTGGTCAGATCTGACCAATGAGGAATTGACCTCTGGTGTGGAGCACCGGTTGCCCATGTTGGTAATAACCAGGTCTAGGATATTGCTGCCCATGGTAGGGGTGTGGATAAGTTGATCCAAGGCATTGGAATTTATGAATTCCAGAAAATGTTGAGCACAAGAGTTGGTACATGAGTAGTTTTCCCAATTAATGGTAGGATTACCACCTGTCCCACTTTGCGAGGGACAGTCCCTCTTTGGGCGGTTGTGTCCTGACCAAAAATATTAAAAATGGCAAATGTCCAGAGATTGTAGGACATAATTATGTCCCATATGTAATGTAATAGTTGCATAAAATAGTTATTTCTATATCTAAAATACCTACATGTTACAAGAAACAGGATAAGCAACTAAACTGCTACAAGAATAAGCTTATATTTAGGCAAAAAAGGAAAGTTATATCCTTTGTACTGACCGTGGGTTTGTGTCGGCCTGTAAAATCTGATGTGTTTCCCGAAAATGTCCCACTATGAACATTTGAAAAGGTGGCAACCCTAGTTAATGGTGGGGTAGTTGAAATCACCCATTATTAGGGTGTTAAGTTGTACCATAATATTTTCCAGTGTATCAAGAAATGAGGAGTGGGAATCCTGGGGCATGGTGGGGGTCTGTAGCAAGCTACAATTTGGATTGCGGTCTTGCCCAGAGTTAGTTGCACTTGGATAATCTCGGATGCATTATGCTCAGCAACTAGCCTGGAGGTGTGGATATCCTTAATGAATATGGACACGCCTCCACCTTTAGTGTTTCGGTCCAGGTTAGGTGGCCGAAAGGTGTGGTATGAATTATAGCCTAGTAATGCAGGGGTACTCTCTGGAGCCTTGAACCAGGTCTCTGTCACTGCACAGATGTCAATGTTCTCCATTTTAAGGAGTGCCTCGAGTGAGTGCATTTTGAGGTTTAGACTTCTAGCATTGAGTAGCAATACCCTCAGATTATTTTTGCCTGTACCTGTTATGGTGGTAAACTTGTCATTTGAACCTTGCCTAAAAAAGGCACTATAGGTGTGGCAAGAGCCTTAGCCAGTATCCGAAATCCCAGGGGCGACAGGTGCAGGCCATCTCTGGCAAAGCATCGTGGTTTGTCGATCATGTCATCCCAGGCAGACAGATACTGGACCCTCTTAGAATGACATCAGAAGCTTAACCAATTGTTGAAGTCAATCATTTTGTCCTTGTACTGTGGTATCATTCTGGGTGATGGCAGGATGCTACTCAGAACAAGGGTCATACCTGCCTGGGCTACAAGATCAGACCATGTCCATGATCAGACAAAGTCCATGTCTCTTTTCATGTAGTCCAGCAAGGTAGATCTCAGGTCATTCACACCAACATGGACAACGACAGACACATATTTGTACTTGTTGTGGAGTGACCTGAGTGCATGCATTATGTGGTGGATCTTGGTACCTGACAGGTAGCTGACAGTAACTTTCTCCTTGTTTAGCCTGGTGATTGGAACATGAGTGTGCCTGACAATAGGGTCACCTATGACTAAAGTGTTGGGTACGTTGTTATGCCTTATGGGCTGTGGTTGAGTGGCACACTGAGTTTGTGGGTTATGTGTCATTTGTGTTGTGTTGGGGGGGTGGAGGTTGCTTGTGTTTCTACTTTGGAGGTCCCTGTTGCTTGGGCAGGTTTTTAATGAGAGCCTCTGTGAATGTAGGTGTGTGTTTTGTGTTTCTATGTGTGTGTTTTGGTGGTGGAGGTTTTGAGGGACTATGTGCTGAGTGTGGTGTGGTGCAAGTGTTTACCTTCTCCTCTTGACTGTCTAGTCCAGTCTTAGGTGAAGAGAGCTTTGCTTCCAGTTTGGCTATATAAGTGCATCTCTCACAGGTTGTAGTGTTGGGTGGTAGGAAGAGAGGGTTGTCTGTGTACATGAGGCAATTGCTGCATTGCCCCAAGATGCCCAGATTCATCAGGTAGACAAGAGAAAACACCGGGAGCTGACCCTTAGACATGCCTGGATAAGTGCTTATTTATTAAGTACTAGAAACTGTTTTCCACTAGACAGTGAGGAAAGTTGAGTGCTGTAGTAATTTGTAGCTTATTTAGTGCTTACAATATGTTCTGAACAATTGCTGAGCTCAAAGAAACAGACTTGAGTGCTGAAACTAAAATACTGGCTAGATCTAAGAAACAAAATTAAGCTAGAAGGCTTGATTCTAAGCTGGGGTGCCTTCTGTGCAGTGTCTGCATACCGTCAGTATGTTCACATGTTTTTTTGTGATCTTCACCAACAGATAAATAAACTTGAAGTGGAGAGAAAGGATCATTACAGTGCACTTTCCACACCTTTGGAATAGACTGCAAATTAAGCAATATGATACATTAGCTCCCTTCAAACATGAACTGCATGATTGGATGGATATTTACAAATTCACCATTGACTTGACTGTCCTGGTCATCCTTGAGAGAGGAGGTTCAGTCTGAATGTAAGTACTGGCAACATGTAAATGGTCACAAGACTCAGTTGTCTTATATTTCCTATGATCCTGTATCTTAAAAATTCTTGAATAATTTTGCCTTGTATCTTACAGAACCCTGGGGAAACCTTGTCATTGTAAAGACACACTTTAATGTAACCTCCTATATTATCAACTGCCTTGCAAACTGGCTATCTAACAGATCCCAGATTGTGAAAGTGGCTGATCCTATCCCTGAATATAAAATTGCAATTAACAGGGTATCACAAGGATCAGTACTCGGACCTCCCCTGTATGGAATTTATTTTACAGACATCCAGTCCAATATCCCGGAAATGTGGTTGACCATATTTGCAAATAACTGCAAGTTGGGTTTTATTATCCACTTATCCACTGATAGTAAATAGCTCCAAGAATGGCAGGCATATGCATGTATCTGGCTGACTGAAAATGATGTCAGGTTAAATGCAAAAATGTCCAGCAAGGTAGCATTCAGCAAAAAAAGTGGTTCCCACCTAATATGTTTTAAATGATATTCCACTTCAGACAGACATGGTTATAGCAGACCTGGGTACTTATATGAACAAATCTATCTCATTTGATCATTATGTTTCCACTACAGTCATGAAATCCAAGGGATGTCTTCAAGATCCAAAGAAGTCATCCAGCCACTATACCTTCTCTTCTCAGACCCATATCTGAATGCAATGTCCTCCTTTGTTAAGAATAAACCATAGCATATTGCTCAGCTAGAAAGGCCCAAGAGGTATCTTATGAAGAAAATCAAAGGCCTTAAATCTCTCAACTATCCTGATAGATTAGAACAACTCTTCTCAAACTCTGAAGCCTACATGCTACTCTGAGGTGAGTCTTGCTTTTTGAGCCATGAAAGATGCAATCCTATTTGGCCTTCTCTTTCGTTATAAAATCAGTGGCTCTAGAAGCACCCATTCTAATGACCTTAATCTACATTAACAAATAAACAAGACTCATCAAAGAGATAGGTAGTTAACTCAATGTTTTCCAACTTATGCTATACGTTATCACTACAGGTTAAATAAAGTTCTACTTTTACTATGTTTAAGGCTAATCTTGATGAGTAGATGAGTAGACACAAATTTAAACCAGAATTGTCATATACAGACCTGCTCAATTAGACAGGTAAGTGGTATTAATTGCTTGAAAAAGTATACATACCTTGGCGTCCTATGGTCCTCATTCTTGCTTGCCTAGTGTCAAGTTCAGAGAAGATGTAGGTAAGATGTTCAAGTGCATTCACACTCATGAAACTGTATTATCTATACCCAAATGATAGAGAACATTCTTATATATGATATACACATGGATAAACAACATGGCATCAATCTTAAAAAGAGTATCCCAACTGCCATCTACACACTTACCAATCAAATGCATAGCAGCTGCTATCTTTCTTTGTATGAAATAAGCCATCAAAATGGTTAACCGTATTATGATAAAAGACAAATTTTACTTACATTTTCCAAAGAGGTATTCCTTTGCATTAATAACTATCTTTCACATGAAACATTCAGCATTTGTAGGTGCTAATGCTCAGACTGAAATGAGTGCAATCAGTTTGGGGTATCACATAGTATTGTGTTGAAATGTCTTCAATGGCCTCTCTTAAGAATGTACTCAACAGTATCATTTATGAGGACGACATAGTAGTAACTAAAGCAAGTAAAAACTCTGAAGAATAAAGGAAGCTTTCAACACACATTTGGAACTAGCTGACATGAGATAAATTAATAATTAGCATTATCAAGCCCAATAATGTATATTTTGAACTCAGCAATGTCTGAAGAATACTGCCAACATTAACATTTATGACACTTACGGCTATCACTTCACAGCTGATGCCACCATTTCTTTTACACATCACAGAGAGCAGCCTGTCAGCAAATTAGCAACTGTTTATGGTTGCTTATAGTATTTCTAATATTCTCTCTATCAAAGCTAGATATGCATTAACTAGTGATGTTCTTTTACCTATGCTAGATTATAAACTGAATCATCTTCTTATTTTCTGTAGAAAACACTGCACTTCTTAGCAACCTCCAAATGTGATTGGATGCATATTTCTGCCATGGCCCAGCTTCTTTTAAATATACTTACATAAAAATTATTTTAAAATTAGCAATGGTTATCCTCTTAAAAATCAACAGCATTTCACAAATAATAGACAGATACATACATCCACAACCCCTTTTTCCTATTTCTGCATGTGGGGTTGGGGTGTCATTTCTTTCAGTGAAAATCATCTAGAGCCAAAATTTACACTAATGGGTGGCCAGCCTTTCTGGGTCTATAGTATAACATCGAATTCTACAAAGATCAAATGTTATAATATCGAACCCTAAACACTGAATTCGGAAAACATCGAACAGTCAGAATAGCGAATTTTTTTCCCAGGGAAAACATTTGCTATTCTGAGAAACATACACACAACAAAAACACACACAAAAAACAGCAATCAACACACATACACTTAAAATCCTACACCTAAACCTAATCTAAACTTTACATACACTACTAGCTATCCACTAACCTTAATCCAACCCTAACCCTAAGGTCCATCACTATCGCACACTCACCTCACCCGCACCCTAACCCTAACTTACCTAACCCGCACCTTAACCCTAACCAACACACAACTGCACACTTACCTGACTCGCACCCGAACCCTAACTCACCTATCCTGCCCCCTAACCATAACCTGTACACAATCGCACACTTACCTGACCCGCGCCCTAACCCTAACGTCCACACAACCACACACTTACCTGACCTGCTCCCTAACCCTAACTCACCTAACCTGCCCCCTAACCCTAACCTACACACAATCGCACACTTACTTGAACCCGACCCATAACGTTCCAACATATTGAACACTGAAAACAGCGAAGCCGCAGCAACGGCCCACCAAATTCTTTCCCAGGGAAAGAATTTGGTGTCCTGCACCTTCGCTGTTTTCAGAGTTTGACATTACGGGGTCGATATTATAACATTCGATCTTTGTAAAATTCGATGTTATAATATAGACCCAGCCTTGCCATGGTGGTTCTTCTGCACTACACACTCGCACTTATGACCAATTTAGAATGTCCAATCTACCTACAGCATGTTTTTTGAATGTGAGAGGAAACCACGCAAACATAGGGAGGACAGGCAGACTCCACACAGAAGGCACCCCAGCTGAGAATCGAAGCAAGGAACCTTGTGCTGTGAGGAGACAATGCTATCTGTTACACCACTGTGCCACTCTAAATAATAGACAGATAACCTCAGTCATTCAAAAACTAAGGTCCTTTTAAAACCACTATGCAGACTTAATTTTACTGAGGGAGCTTTTTTTCAAAGTTAGCACCAGCCTGAATGGAATGACTTTTCTAAGGACATTAGGCAAATTACTAAGCTTATGGTTTTCAGTAAAGAAGTAGTTATGGTCACCTTTAAATAAATAATATAAATGCAATGGCAGTTGCAACTTAGGGTAAGTATTTTTTCTGCTAGAATATTGCAACTAAATACTTACTTGCTACTGTAAACTTCTGTTATATATAGTTATACATCTTGGTATTTTATATCATTTCAACTGACATCCACCATCTCTTTTTCTGCTGGGTTTAACTTCTACAAGTCTTTTGGGTTTCTACAGTATTGCAAATGAGCGCTCTCATTCCTTTATTTTACATCAAGAACTTCTTCAGATTTTACTACTGAATCAAGTTTCCACATTTAAAAATAGTACCAAACAAATCATATGTTCAAAACAACCAATCCCCAGTCACCTTCATTTAGTCAATGTTCAAAGAAATTTAAATAAACAACACAACTAAAAACTAGAACCATAAGAATTTAAATTAATATATGCATTACTATAAACATCAAGAGCTGTTTTTTTTTAATATTTTATAAACTCTGTGCTTGCAAAAAATATTTTATATTCACACTCTTGTTCAAACCAGGAAATTTATCAGCACTAAGCCTTATCTGCCATACAGACTGCACTCTAATAATACCTTATAGTGCCACAGAAGTCATTCATTTCAATAGATTCTAGCACAAAAAATTGAAATTTCTTAAAATTATTACACTATAGAGAAAGTCACCCCAAGGCATTACCAGTGTCCCCTTTTCTAATTGCTAGTGAATGTTCATAAATTCTGCATGCCAGCTTCCTTATAGTTTTAGCAACATAAAAGCAGGTACAAGAATCACAAAAGCCTAAATACTACACCTTTAGAATTGCAACTGTATCTCTGGTAAGATAAAATTTCATGTTTAAATCACTCAAAAAAATAGTTGTGGTCTTGGAAATAAAGCGGCACTCTTTACAGTTGTTGGATTTAAAAGTCCTATAGGTACTGTGATTCATTTTCTTAGGGCCAGTTGTGTCTTTTGAGGATGGATCTAATGCAATTAGTTTGCTTATAAGTGAACAAAGGATGATCACCTAGAACCTTATCCAAATCCCCATTACCTAAAATAATCTTCCAGTTATTCAACAAGATATTTCTAATGATGGATATGCCAGTAGTAATGGGGAGTAGAAAAGCACCCCTATAGCCAATAGTCAAACTAGAATGGGTGTGTGTGTATCTCCTCTGGTCAAAGAACATAAAGTTTGACACTTTGACCCTTATCAAGGATTGGTCTTGCCTTACCAGTATGTAACAAATAAATATCATGAATAATGTTAGCCAGCCAATCATTATCATAGCCTCTAGCCATGAAAAACCTTTCAGTATCTCTGTTTCTTTTGTAAAACTATCTTCATTGCTCATTAAACCGCTAAGTCTTATTAACTGTCCTTTCACAACTCCTTTATTCATGGGGTGTGGATACTGATTATGTCTCTGTAAATAATTATTTACAAAGGTGTCTTTTCTGTAGATCTTACTCTTGATAAGATGGTCACATTAAAGGTGGCTGGTGATTGGTTGTTTTGGACATGTGATTTGTTTGGTACTGTTTTTAAATGTGGAAACTTGATTCAGTAGTCAAATCTGAAGAAGTACTTGGGGTAAAATAAAAGAAGGAAAGCACTCGTGTACAATACTGTTGACTCCTTATGTGCCTGCTTTATTGAACATTTTTTCAGATCCCTGTTGTGTTGGTTCTAAGCCACTTTTT
Source organism: Protopterus annectens (assembly GCF_019279795.1). Lineage (NCBI taxonomy): Eukaryota > Metazoa > Chordata > Ceratodontiformes > Protopteridae > Protopterus > Protopterus annectens. The sequence goes on from NC_056735.1 coordinate 581,613,558, forward strand.
GCTTTGGTTTATCTTGTTTGCATCATAAGGAGCATGTCTGGGGAGTCTTCCAGCTTTGATGCAAACTTGGATTTATCCATCCATCATGTACTTGAGAAACGTATTTTGCTTACACAGAGACTTACATCTGCGGCTTTAGATGTATGTGGCCTATTGGAAGGTTTTAATTCGAGGAATCCTGCTACTCCTGCTGCTTCTGTTTTATCTCTACCGAGCGCTTCCAAGGATTATATGCCAGGGAATGTACCTTCAGTGACAAGAAGTCAGAATTATCTTCATACGCCATCCATGGGGCCATCATTTTCAGGTACTTACAATTTACTAGAGTTTGTAGTTCAAAAAGTTAACAACTCTTTCACTGGTCTAAATGAAGAGAATACTGTGCACGGAAATCCGCATCCTCTACTGAGCCCCATCGCTTACAGCACTGCTGACAGTTTTAAAAAATATATTTTTTGTTCGAGGACATGGTCATTAAATTCAAAACCTGGCAATATGAAATTCTTTACTTGGGATAGTATATTCCGTTAGGCATACTGCCTTTTGGACTGAGGGTGTTTAAATTCCCTAATGGTTTATCACAAAATAACAATTTGTTTCAACACCTGATTAAACTGTTTAATGAATGTGGTTTATCCCTACTGAAGTTGCTTGCTGCTGATTATAAAAACAAATGAAGCACTCATGAAACAGATATACATGACTTGTATGACAAAAATTAACAAATATGACTGCTTTCCTCATTTTTCTGACCTGTATACAGGTATTTCGGCTAAAGTAAATAGATTAATAGCCACTATCATTAACAGAAAGCAGAAAAAAATAATAGGGATTTAAACATTTATAAATCAGGTATGATTTATTAATTAAAAGGGAATAAGGGAAACAAACAGGACTTTGGTCTCCAACAAAATAGTGAAAGACTACCAGCTAGTGAGAGTGTACATATGTATATTGCGAGCACCTGAAATAATTTTCCTGATTCTGGAAATAACCCTCAGAATCTGCCCCCTGATCTTTCACCTGCCTCTTTTTTAGTACATCTGCCAGTGAAGAGAAACAATTTGAAATGGAACAACAAATGGAGAAAATTGGGCAGGGGAACGAGTAGAAACAGAAGGAGAAATTGAACCATGGAACAGAAATTCTTAACCTAAGTAAATTTAGTTTGGAAGAACAACATATACCAGTATTATCTAAAGGATTTTCATTCATTCCAGCACAGCCAGTGAAACTCAATAAGGTACTGATTGATTTTAAGCTACATCTCAGGAAGCTGACCTTCATTATATTTTACATGATGTTTCTCAGTTCACTTCTAAGAACACTGCTTTATCAAAAAAGCATATATAATCCCATGCTTCATGTAACCCTACAACTGTTCTATGATTCTTGTGAGAATGATTTGAGAAAAGAGTTTGGGTAAAAAAACAAGGAAATATAATCTTTCACTTGAAGACAGACTGGCCCTTAAGGAACTATCTAATAACAGGGAAATAAAGGTCATGAAGGTGGATAAAGGTGGCATGGTCATGGTTATGGACAGTGACAAATGCAATGCATCAGTATTAGAAATGCTTCAGAATAATACTACATATGAGGAGATTAAAGTGTGTAACATCAAGAAACGTTTTTCAACTACTGATGGGCACCTGAATGATTTATTCAGTAAAGTGAATATTGATCACAAAACCATTACATTTTTACAAGTCAAGCTACCAAAGATGGCAAGAATATTTGGAATTCACAAAGTTCATAAAAATCGATTAAATCCTCCATTTACTCCAATAGAGGCTGCCAACAATTATAAGAGTGAACCTATCTCAGTTTATCTTGACTAAATTCTGTACCCTACTGTACAAAAATCAGAGTTCAATCTCAAAGACTCTTGCATCTGGGGTCTTTTTGGTCAGAGAAGTAGCTCTGGATCTTTCTGCCATAAGTGCATTTTGCTTTCCTTACTCCCTTGTTCAGATTTGCACTGGCTGTTCTGAGGGCTTCCCTGTTTCCAGACTTGAAGGCTGCATTCCTTGCTCTCAGTAGCTCGTACAGCTCTCTGGTCAACCAGGGTTTCTGATTGGCTCATGTTATGATGGTTTTGGTGACTGTCACATCATCCACACATTTCGAGATGTAAGCCATCACTGCCTCGGTGTACTCCTCCAGGTTGATACACTGGTTCTCAGTAGCCACCTCCTTGAATCTGGTCCAGTCTGTGCTCTAAAAACAGTTATGGGGTGCTGAGACTGCACCCTCTGGCCACACTCTTACTTGCTTAACTGTTAATCTCCATCTAGTTAGCAATGGTTTATATACTCGTAGTAACAATATGGAGAGGTGGTTAGAGTTTCCCAGGTGTGGGTGAGGCACTGCCTTAAATGCCATCTTAACATTGCTGTATACCTTGTCCAGTGTGTTCTCACCCCTTGTTGCAAAGTCCACATATTGAAATAGTGAGGCAGAACTGTTTTCAAGTTGGCCTGATTACAGTTACCCGCCACTATATGAACACAGTCTGGATTCCTGTTTTGTAGTTCATTTATAGTCTTGTATAATGTGGTCAATGCCTCATTTGGATTTGTACTGGGAGGACTGTAGACAGCTGTGATGCAGATGTTGTTAAATTCCCTGGGTAAATAAAAGGGTCTGCATTTCAGTGACAAAAACTCTAGATTATCTGAGCAGTGTGATGATACTATCTCACAAGTGGTACACCAGTTGTTATTGATGTATATGCAGACCCCTCCCTCTCTGGACTTACCACTGAGAGAATGTATTCTGTCTGCTCTAAAAAGTGATAGCCCCTCCACATGGACTACACTGTCATCAATGTTAGAGTTTAGCCAAGTTTCAGTAAAAATAAGCACACAGCATTTCCTCACCTTAAACTGTTATCCTGCACTTCCTTTTTGAAATTTACGATCAGTGCTTTTGGAAGATAAATGTTTTGGATATCAGTCTTTCTTTTGATCCATGTGATCATCATATCGAGAGTAATATTTACAGAAAAGACACCTTTGTAAATAATTATTTACACAGGCATAGTCGGCATCTACTTTAGATGAAAAAAGGAGTGGTGAAAGGACAGTTATTAGATTAATGAGCAATGAAGAGATTTTTGCAGAAGAAACAGAGACATTGAAAACTTTTTTCATGGCTAGAGGCTATGATAATGATTGGCTGGATAGCATTATTCATGAAATCTATTTGTTATGTACCGGTAAAGCAAGACCAATCCTTGGTAAGGGTCAAACTTTATGTTCTTTGGCCAGAGAAGATGCACCCCCCCCCAATCTGGTTTGCCTGTTGGCTATAGGGGGGGGCTTTTCCACTCCCCTTTAATACTGACATCTCTATCATCAGAAATATCTTTCAGAATAACTGTAAGCAAGGAAACCAAAGAACAAGGCAGAAGCCCTCACAGTCCTAAACGCAATTTATTAAAACAGAAAATCACGGCGTTTTCGCCACACACATATGGTGGCTTCTTCAGAGGATACAAAGGCAACCAAACACAAGCAGTTAAATACTGAAAGTTAATTGAAGTCAACTGCTATCAATTAACCACAAATTATGCAACAAGATGCCTGCATTAAACTGAAGAAGTAAAATGCAAAAAGCCTCAGGCATAGTTTAAATACATGCTAAACTGTTGATGTAGTTAAAAGACCGTGACAATACAAAAAAACAATATTTTGACACAGTCAAACTCAAATAAAATTCAGTATATTTCCTAAGAAATAAAAATACACAAGAAAAAAGTGTCACAAAATTATATGTACATTTAAAAAGCAAAATGCTAAATAGTCATTCCCAAGTATACATTATTTTAAAAAGGGGAACGACATAATAAAACAAATGAATAACTTTTAACTAAAAATTAATATAAATTCCAAAGATGTAGGCAACCCACATCTAAAGTGTGACCTTGAAATTAAGTAAAAGTACTAAGTGTAAATATAACAACCTAAGCCAAACCTTGCTAGGTCAAATACCAACAAAAAGGTAGGAAACAGTGCCACCAAGTGGCTTGACACTGTACCCACACATAGTGGGCTAATGCAAAAAGGACTAAATCAAAAGTGTCAAGGCAAGTATGATTCTTAAAATAAAAAGGGAACAACTATCTCATATACGATTTTAATTTGAGATAAGGTGCAATATTACAGCTTTCATTCAACCCCGGAGGGTAGAAAGCGTTAAGCTTAAGTTGCCAAAGCAATTCATTTGTCTCAAGTATAAGAGCACTAGGTCCACCACGAGGATGAACAGGGAGGTGGTCAATCCCCATGAAAGAGAAAGCATGCCCAGGAAAAGAACAGATATGCTTGGCAAGGGCATTATCAAGTCTCTTATTCCTGATGGCATATAAGGCTTAAAGACAGATTGTATCAGCACTTATATGCCATCAGGAATAAGAGACTTGATATCAGAATAACTGTAAGATTATTTTAGGTAATGGGGATTTGTGATTCTAGGTAATCATCCTTTGTTCACTTATAAATGGACTAATTACATTAGATCCATGCTAAAAAAACACACTAGCCCTAAGAAAATGAATCACTGTACCTTTGGAACTTTTGAATACAGCAACTGTAAGTAGTGCTGCTTTATTTCCAACACCACAAGTACTTTTTTTTTTTTCAAAACAGGTTTATTGTTTTAACATATAAGAGAAATATCATAACAATTTTATACAAGTAATTAAAAATAGGTATTATTATAATATTCAACAAAACAACTAAAGTATTTACAAAGACATCCACTACAATCAGATCAATTAATTAAACTAAAATACCATGCTATTGAAATTAAAATTTTTTTAAAAATTTTGTAAATTATCCCATACAATAAAATAAGATGTTTTTCTATTTGTTCTAGTCCTAATTGTGTTTATTTCCATATGGCACACTATATTCATAACATTTTTAAATTCATTGAACGAAGAAGGTGTATCTGAAATCCAATTTCTAGTTATTATTTTCCTAGCCACTGCTAGAATAGACCATAACAAGGGAAGCTTAACCTTTTTAACACTTTGAGGTACAGGTGTGTTGAATAATATAAGAGATTTAGAAATAATGAAATTATCTGTAAAAGAGCCTGCAAAAATTCATTAATTGACTTCCAGTATTCTTTCAATTTTATACAGTCATAAAACATATGAGCCCAGTCAGCATTAATTTCTACATTACATCTCTTACATAGATTATCTTTATTATTTATTTTATTCATCATCAAAGGTGTATAAAAGATCTATGTAAAAATTTCCATGTATAAAGTCTCCAGACAATGGAAGACATAGTTCTATAAGCAGATTCCAATATATATTGTTTATCTTGCTGATTTGGTGGGTCCCCATTAATAGAAGTGAAATAATTCCAGTATGAATCTACACTGTAAAAAGTTTCTTGTCTGATAACTTTATGTATGTATGAAAGTTTACCTTTATCAGAAACTTTATGTTGTAAATTTAATATCAAGTAATCAATCAGTGTTGGAATAGATTCTTTAACAGTTACAGACATTAAATCTATTTTATTAATGAGATGTTGTCTAAAAGTCTGAACCTCTAACCAGCAAGTTTCTCTTAGATCAAATTCTTGTTTTCAGAAATCTAGATTTTTAACTTTATTATCAGATATCAACTGATACCAGTACTTTAGATCATTATCTATAGCTAAATGAGTTCCTTCAGAAGTAGATGACAAAAGCATACCCTGAGTATACATTATAGGAAATACAATAAAATTCCATTCCCTATACTTAGGGTGCATGAATATAAAGTTACGATAACTAATAATAATATTTAATGGGTAACAAACCATATGTTTAGGTGTAATAGGTGAAGTACAAAATTCCTTTAGTAACCATAACATGGAGTTATTTACAATCATATTTTTATGTGTTAAGGAGATTTTCATGGAGTGTATACTAATTAGCTCCCAATAATCTTTCCATTTTGTGACATATGACTGATCTATTAATAAAGTAATAACTTTTACAATAGAAGAGATAGTATATAAATTAAAGTCTGGAAAAGAAATACCCCCTTGAGACCAACTATCAGTATGTTTCTTTAATGCAATCCTAGGTCTATTAGGTGCCCATAAGAAATTTAACATTAGTGTGTTCAGTTTCTTGATAATTATTTTTGTAGGTGGAAGTATTATTGATTGTATTGGGGAATATTATCATTTTAATAATTGGGCGGCCATGGTGGTGCAGTGGTTAGCATTGCCGCCTCACAGCAAGAGGTTCTCCGGTTCGATCCTTGGCTGGGGTGCCTTCTGTGCGGAGTCTGCATGTCCTCCCTGTGGTCGCGTGGGTTTCCTCCGGGTGCTCCGGTTTCCTCCCACATCCTAAAGACATGCTGCAGGTGGATTGGACACTCTAAATTGGCCCTAGGTGTGTGTGTGAGTGTGCCTTCTGTGGAAGGTTGGGCGCCGGGCTGGCAACTCGACACCGTAAAACTCCACTGCCATTCAATGTGCGGACAAGGTGATCCGCTGTGGCAACCCCTCACCGGGAATAAGCCGAAAGAAGAAGAAGAAGATTATCATTTTAATAATTGTAAGTCTCTCCTCCATAGTAAAAAACATATTATTCCAGGTATTAAAAAGATTTTGTATATTAAGAAAACAGGTATTATAATTATTATATATAATAGATTTAATATCTTTAGATAGTATTATACCTAAATAAGTTATCTGACCTGAATTGGGTACATATTTAGTAAAATCACTAATGAGAATATTTTTTCGTGTATATATAGGTAGTATTTTAGTTTTTTCTTCAATGAATATTAAACCAGAAATACTTTTAAAATTCATCATGTTATCAAATAGAGACTGTATAGAAGAATTAGATCCTGCTGATGTAATTAGAACATCATCTGCAAAAAGTTGAATTTTGGATGTTGTATTTTCATCTATTTCAAAACCCTCTATGTCAGTACTGTTTCTGATCAAATTAGCCCAAGGCTCCATTACTAAAGTGAATAATAGTGGAGAAAGTGGACATCCTTGTTTTGTACCTTTAAGAATGGGTATTTTTTGTGAAACATATGTTCCTACCTTAATATAAGCCAATGTTCCTTTGTATAAATTTTCAATTAGATTTACAAATGCATCCGAGAAGTTTGTGCACTTCATTAAGGTAAACAGATAGTCCCAACTTACTGAATCAAACGCTGAACTTATATCAAGACTAATAAGTGTTAAATCTTTCTTTTTCCTATTTGCAAAATCTATTAATGTTAAAGTTCTTCTTATATTATCAAAAGTATTTCTATTTACAATGAAGCCTGTCTGATCTATATCTATAATGCCGGGAATGATTGTCTTCAATCTATCAGCAAAGATATTCATAAACATTTTATAATCAACATTAAGTAATGAGATGGGCCGATATGAAGAACATCTAGTTGGATCTTTATTAGGTTTTAAAATTGGTGAAATAAATGTATATTGCCAAGATGGGGGGGGGTTATTAACTCAGTTTGGGCCAAAATAAAAACCTTATGTATTAATGAATATGTAGTTTTAGAAAGGATTTTATATATCTCTGGTATAATACCATCATTACCCGGTGCTTTGTTTGATTTAAGCTTATTTATTTGTGTAATAACTTCTGTATATGAAATACTCTTGTCCAATAGTTTAATCTGTTGTTTATTAAGCTTTTATTCATATTCGT